>NC_047092.1:172512447-172835304 GCF_902459505.1 Geotrypetes seraphini
AGAGTTGCTAGAAGCAGATCAGGACATGCCAATGGAGCTGCAAGGAGAGCTGGTCCCTGAGGGCTTGGAGGGGGCTCCTGAGCCGATGGAAGTAAGCTTGGCAGCCATTTTCAAAGCCTGAGCTGCAAACTGTGAATTTTTTGTTTTGATTGATGTTTTGGGCTGAGGTTGTGTTTTTTGTCAGCCTGGGACATTGACTGCCAGAACTGTGGGTTGATTTGCTATTTTGATTCTCTGCTCATTTTGTGAAGAAGCTGAGAGTGCCTTTTTATGGGGAGAAGATTGCCAACACCTGGGAGGGATTTTGAAAGCTGTTTTTTGTGCTTTTGTAAGGCAAACTTGAGGCACTCCCCTAGACCCAGCAGTGCTATAAAATAAGCTGGAGGCTTTGCTAGTTAAGACTGTTTGGAAATTAGTAAGAACATAAGAACATAAGAAATGCCTCTGCTGGGTCAGACCCGAGGTCCATCATGCCCAGCAGTCCGCTCACGCGGTGGCCCAACAGGTCCAGGACCTGTGTAGTAATCTTCTATCTATACCCCTCTATCCCTATTTCCAGTAGGAATTTGTCCAATCCTTTCTTGAACCCCAGTACTGTACTCTGCCCTATTACGTCCTCTGGAAGCGCATTCCAGGTGTCCACCACACGTTGGGTAAAGAAGAACTTCCTAGCATTTGTTTTGAATCTGTCTCGATAGCAGGGAACTAAACTTTATTGGAACCTGCTAGGAGCAGGCTTTGGAAGCCTTGTTGCAAGAAGCTCTGTGGAGAATAAAGCCACAGAGAGGATTATTGGCATTTGGGAGAGGAAATCCTGAACTTACCCAGAGTTTCCTTGGGGAGTTTTGGTTTGCAAACTGTATTGATTTGGATTCGGCCATACTGTTTTCTTTTTGTTTGAACACTCTGACAATTAAATTTTCTTTTGTAAACTAAACCCTGGAACTTTGTGGATGGAGTTTTCTTTTATTTGGATATTAATACAGTGTCTGCAGGGTGACTCCATACTGGGTCACACGCTGGTGCAGTTTTTAGCTATAACCACTAGGGGCACTGAGGAGTCCCATTGCTAGGCTCTAGTGCAGTGGTCTCAAACTCAAACCCTTTGCAGGGCCACATTTTGAATCTGTAGGTACATGGAGGGCCGCAAAAAAAAAAAAAAAATAGTTAATGTCTTATTAAAGAAATAACAATTTTGCATGAGGTAAAACTCCTTATAGTTTATAAATCTTTCCTTTTGGCTAGGTGTTAATAATAATATTGTCATTTATAGCTAAAGAGACATATTATCAAGAAACTTTTATTTTACTTTTGTGATTACGATAAACATACCGAGGGCCTCAAAATAGTACCTGGGGGGCTGCATGTGCGCCCAGGCCGCGAGTTTGAGACCACTGCTCTAGTGCTAGTTACGATATTATTTTTACAACAAAAACAATCTTTCTTTTTTTTTTTTTACCTGAATATATGTACTCTGCATAGGTAGGGTGCTTCTTTATAAATATCTCTTTCACTTTTTCTGTTTTCTCAGCTTTTAATTTTTTTGCAAACGGGGTATACATCACCGAAAAGGATTCTGCTCTGGTGATAGCTTCTTCGATCATAGCCTGAAAGAAAAGAGGTTCTATAAATGATATATTTCTTCCAACCTAATGTAAGTATATATATATATATATATATATATATAATCTTAAAAAAAAAACAAAAACAGCAGCCTGACTTCCTGTCTGAAGAACAATAGGACTTATGATTTTGTGGGGAGCAAAAATGTTACATAAAATGATCTGAAGGAAAACAAATTCAATATTTGTTCCTCTTTTCTAAGTGCTGGAACTTGAAGAAACTATGGAAGCATTTGTCAGAAGATGGGAATCAAAAAACACTGGGTGGATAAGCAGGAGAGAGAGAGAAGCAACACAAAATTGTTTATTTATTAACCATCTTTTCATGGAGAGATTTACCCAAAGTGGCTTACAATACATTGAATGGTAAACAGGTACTGGGTATTTTCCCTGTCTATCCTGGTGGGCTCACAATCTATCTAATGTACCTGGGGCAATGGGGTGATTAAGTGACTTGCCAAGGGTCACATGGAGCAGCATGGATTTGAACCCACAACCTCAGATTGCTGAAGCTGTAGATTTAACCATTGCACCACTCTAGAAATCAAAGTGTAGTACAAGGGAGGCAAGTATAGGACAATCAAGTCATTGTGACATCACTGATGAGGTTGGCTCTTATTGGTGGAATGAGGCATTATGATGTCACAATACCAGCTCTGGTTATCAGAGGCTGAAGCTTTACACACTATTAATTTATTCCATTTTCTAGACTGTTCTCTCAGGGGAGCTCAGAATGGTTTACATAAATTTATTCAGGTACTCAAGCAATTTTCCTTGTCTGTCCCAGCGGGCTCACAATCTAGCTAATGTACCTGGGGTAATGGGGGGACTAAGTGACTCGCCCAGGGTCACAAGAAGCAGCGTGGGGTTTGAACCCACAACCACTGCGCCACACTCTCCTCCACACTAGGCTGCCACCTCCTCCCCTCCCTTATTTGGTCAATATGGGTCAATATTCCAAAGCAATTTAACTGGTCAGAAACAACTCCTGGTAGGCTATATTGCCTGTTTGGAGCTAAATTTTCAGCAGCACTTAAACTGTTAGGCCCAGATTCTGTAACTGGTGCCAGGTACTAGTGACTTGGATTGGCCACTGTGAAGACGGGCTACCAGGCTAGATGGACTAATGGTCTGATCCAGTAAGGCTATTCTTATGTCTTAAAGCAGGGCTGTCCAAGTCCGGTCCTCGAGATCTATTGACCGACCAGGTTTTCAGGATATCCACAATGAATATGCACTGCCTTCTTGGTATGCAAATCTCTCTCATGTATGTTCATTGTGGATATCCTGAAAACCTGGCTGGCCAGTAGATCTCGAGGACCGGACTTGGGTAGCCTTGTCTTAAAGGTTTTCAGTCTGTCCTTTTTTTAAAAAAAAAATTTTTGCCCTTTTTATGGCCTATCTCCTTCTACCTCTCATCCACATTTTCTCCATCTTCTCATTTTTTAGTTTTCTTTTTTACGGCCTCTGTCTTTTCTCTTAGAACATAAGATTTGCCGCTGCTGGGTCAGACCAGTGGTCCATCGTGCCCAGCAGTCCGCTCACGCGGCATCCTTTAGGTCAAAGATCAGTGCCCTACTGGAGTCTAGCCTTACCTGCGAATGTTCTGGCCAGCAGGAACTTAGCTAACCCTTTCTTGAATCCATGATGGGTGCTTTCCCCTATAACAGCCTCTAGAAGAGTGTTCCAGATTTCTATCCTTCTCTGGGTGAAGAAGAACTTCCTTACGTTTGTACGGAATCTATCCCGTTTTAACTTTAGAGTGTGCCCTCTCGTTCTCTCCACCTTGGAGAGGGTGAACAATCTCTCTTTCTCTACTAAGTCTATTCCCTTTATTATCTTGAATGTTTCGATCATGTCTCCTCTCAGTCTCATCTTCTCAAGGGAGAAGAGGCCCAGTTTCGCTAATCTTTCACTGTACGATAACTCCTCCAGTCCCTTAACCATTTTTATCGCTCTTCTCTGGACCCTTTCGAGTAGTACTATGTCCTTTTTCATGTCCACATTCCCCATCTCTGCTGTTTTCCATTTATTGGCCCGCATGTTTCCACCTGCCCTTTCAAATCCAGATCCCCATCCTTCCATTCCTACCCTTTCTATGCCCTCTTTACTTATTTTTTACTTCTCTCTCTCTCTCTGAATCTTAACTGCATCTAAACTGTCTACTTTTTGTTGCCACTTCTCGGTCTTTATTTCATATAATTCAGTTCCTTGACAACTTCTGTGTTGGCTTCACTTTCTCAGCTAGGGTGCAAACTCTTCACCTCCCTTCCTCAGAGTTCTCCCCAAGCTTCATCCTCCCTTCTTCAGTGTCATGTTGCATGCCAAAACCTCAGTCAGCCTCCCTTAGCACACCTCAATTGCATTAGCCCTTTCCGGTTGCCCCATTAGCCTTATTCATTCCCTCTCAGTGACCCCCTCCCAACCTCAATCATCTTCCCTCAATGCCCACAAGCTGCACTCATTTATCCTCACCAGGTCCCCAGCCTCAATCATTCTCCTATTGCACCTCTCTACCCTCAATCATTCTTCCTTCCTCGTCTCCCCCTCTTTTCAGTTTCAATCAATCTTCATTAAAGTTCCCTGGGCCTCAGTCATAAGCGCTCTGTGCATCCGTCTTCAAACATTCTCTTTAATGCTGTTTGGCCGACTTCTCCCTCAGCGGCTAGTGGCTAAATGTGGCTGCAGCATGCATGAGAGGGACATTGAAAGAGTGGAGGTGGATGCTCCTTGTCATTCGGGCAGTCCCTTAGCCAGCTATCTGCTGATATTTTGAAGCCAGAGCTGCCCAAAGAGGGCATGGTAGGAACTGCCAGGGAATGGTGAGCACTCCTTCCAGCAAAACAAACAAAAGACCAACAGGACTCTGCGTAAAAAGAACAGCAAAAGCAAACGAAGGCAGTACTGCAAGAAAATGTACAGGGTACAGGAATTTATTAAGGGCTCCTTTTTACTAAGGTGCGCTAGCATTTTTAGCACGCGCACAAGATTAGCGTGTGCTAAAGAGCCCGCTAGCCTAAAAAATTAACGCCCGCTTAAAAGGAGGCGGTAGCGGCTAGCGCGCGCTATTCCGCGCATTCAGGCCCTAACGCACCTTTTGTAAAAGGAGCCCTAAAATCACAAAAATCTAAAAAACAAAGTACGTATATCGCATCAAAAATGTATCAAAAACAATTGGTCCCGATATTCCTGTGGGCCGGACCCTTCCAGGACAGCTTCATCCTGCACTTACCAGCTCCACGATTCCAAGTGATTAGAAATATGCAGTAAAAAAAAAAAAAAAAAAGCTTGTTCCATTCCCAAATTTTTCCAGATTTTTGCGCGTGTGTTTTTTCCCTGTGTTTTTCCCACATTCATTTTAAATGCAGTTTTGTGCTTACAAACTGTTTTTTATGAGCATTAATTCATTGATATACATATCTACGAGAGATTGCACACATAAATTAAACATGTGCTAATTTCTACTCCAACCAAGAAACTCTTAAAAACACAACTCTTTGTAGATGTTTTTCTGTAAAATCTAGTGGGACTCGAGTCTTCGGTTTGGGTGGCTCATAATTTTAATAACAGAGAAAGTTTGAGGAGGAATGATTTTAAATTTGTGTTATTTTATCGAAACGTTACCGATATAAATACTCCTACATTTCTGTAACTACTTGTCATTTTGCTGTTTGATTTAATAATTGTGGATGTTTCATATGTACACTGCTTAGATTTAAGCGATTTATACATTTTAAAAAAATACTTTTTTTTTTTTTTTTTTTTTTAACTTTCGGTGTAATTCACAGCAGGCTATACATATGGCCCACACACTAAATTGGAGACATCTGCTCTAGGTTGTACAAATGTGGAACAGTATATTAATAATAAATAAATCTAAGTCCGTTTTGGATCTAGGGTGCTAGTTGACCAAAGTCGGCAGTGTTGAAAGTCCATTCTCAAAAAATACTTCCAAAATATTTTTTTCCCGAAAAATTGTCTACTTCTACAGCC
This sequence comes from Geotrypetes seraphini, assembly GCF_902459505.1. Taxonomy (NCBI): domain Eukaryota; kingdom Metazoa; phylum Chordata; class Amphibia; order Gymnophiona; family Dermophiidae; genus Geotrypetes; species Geotrypetes seraphini. The sequence continues at coordinate 172,518,063 of NC_047092.1, forward strand.
AGCTGTTTGATTGTCCAGATCGCCAAGTCATCTGTCTTTATACCGCATTCTCATCCAAAAAAATCATCCAAATCCAAAATGCCTAGAAAAAGACCTTTTGGATGTGGGAGGTGCTAGCAAAGTGATGGACTGGCCACCAGACATGGCAACAAAATAGTGGGGCACCTTACAGGACACTGCTGTGAACTTCACAAAAAAGGTGCCACATAAACATCTCACTATAACTCCCTTACAGGTCATGGTGAACCCCCTCAAAACCCCCTCCCCAAACCTACTAGACCTACCTGTCTACCACCCCAATAGCTCTTATGGCTGCAGGTGCCACCTATATGGAAGTACAGTAGGGTTTTGGGGGTTTTTTTTGGTGGGCTCGCATGTTTCACTATGAATGCAGTGGTTAGAGTGGCTTATGGGCTTGAGTCCTCCTCTCTATGGTTTACTAGCCCACCCCCAGACTACTTGAGCCACCTCTGTGCAGCTCTACTAGGCTTTCCTATGCCAGGTGCTGATGTTCTGGAGGCAGGTATGTATGTTTTTATTCCGATTTTTATGGCGGTGTAGGGGGGTCAGTGATCCCGGGGGGGGGGGGGGGTGAGTGTATGTGGGTCTGTATTTTGTCCCCGCAGTGGTTATCTGATCACTTTGGATACCTTCTGGGCACTTAGACCTGTTTTTTGATCGCGTAAGTCACAACGTATAATTCCATCTAGGCAGTCTCGCCAAACTTTTGATTATCGCTGCAGGATGACTAAATTTGGTCAGCCCACCTCCCGCCCTAACCACTCCTCAAGCGCCCCATTTTCACTCTGGACACAGAGCCGCAGTCAAAAGGCCTAAGATGCTTCTAGATACGTCTAAAACCCATTTTGATTATCGGCACTTGGACGACCAGACTTTTAGGTCGTCCAAGTGCCGATTTAGGCGGGTTTTTAGATGTATTAGAAGGATGCTGGGCTGTATAAAGAGAGGCGTAGTCAGTAGAAGGAAGAAGGTGTTGATGCCCCTGTACAGGTCATTGGTAAGACCCCACTTGGAGTATTGTGTTCAGTTTTGGAGACCGTATCTGGCGAAGGACGTAAGAAGACTTGAGGAGGGCGACGAAAATGATAGGAGGCTTGTGCCAGAAGACGTATGAGGAGAGACTGGAAGCCCTGAATATGTATACCCTAGAGGAAAGGAGAGACAGGGGAGATATGATTCAGACGTTCAAATACTTGAAGGGTATTAACGTAGAACAAAATCTTTTCCAGAGAAAGGAAAATGGTAAAACCAGAGGACATAATTTGAGGTTGAGGGGTGGTAGATTCAGGGTAGAGAATGACACGGTGAAAAAATTGGTCCCCGTCACCGCCCCGTCCCCGTCTCACCATCCCCGTCACCGCCCCGTCCCCGTCTCACCAACCCCGTCACCGCCCCGTCCCCGTCTCACCATCCTCTTCACCGCCCCGTCACCGCCACTGCCACCCCATTCACCGCCCCGTCACCGCCACTGCAATCCCATTCACTTTTCTTTATTTACGTATAAAGGAAACATTCTTTAAAACTTTAAAACTTTAAAACTTAGTTAAATATTAGTTAATAACTATTACATTACATTACATTACATTCGGGATTTCTATTCCGCCATTACCTTGCGGTTCAAGGCGGATTACAAAAGGTTAGTTTAAGGACAGGATTACAATGAATTAAAGAATTACAGAATTACAGAGTTAGAGAATTACAGAATTACAGAATTACAGAATTGCATGAATTATAATGAATAGCTAGATAGGTAAGATGTAGATCTTAAGGGCTTTTAGAGGTCGTGTTGTTATTGCTGTTTTAGGAATTTCTTGAAAAGTGTGGTTTTTATTTCTTTTCTGAACGTCTTATAGTCTGGGGTTGTCATCAGAAGGTTGGATATCTGGTTGTCTAGTCTTGCAGCCTGTGTGGCTAGGAGGCCGTCATATTGTTTTGTTCTTTTTACTTCTTTGGATGGGGGGGGTATGTATGGGGAGTGCGTTTTTCTGTGTCTGGTGTTGGTTGCTTGGATGAGGCGATTGTTCAGGTATGATGGGCTGTCTCCGTGTAGGGTTTTATATAATATGCAGTAGAATTTGAATTGGATTCTTTCTTGGATTGGGAGCCAGTGTGAGTTGATGAAGGCCTCAGTGATGTGGTCGTGTTTTCTCAGTGAATAGGCGAGTCTTAAGGCTGTATTTTGGATTGTTTGGAGTTGTCTTATCGTATTTGCTGGACATGGGAGGAATAGTATGTTACAGTAGTCCAATATGCCTAGTATCAGGGATTGTACTATAAGTAGGAATTGTGTACTTTCAAAGAATTTTCGGACTTGTCTCAGGTTTCTCATGATTGCGAATGATTTTTGAGTTGTTTTGTTTATTTGCGGTTGCATTGTGCAGCATCTGTCTATGGTCATGCCTAGTAGTTTTATGGTTGTTTGGATGGGATATTTGGTTGCGTTTATGTCTAGTATGGTTGTGGTTTGGATCTTGTCGTTTTCTAGGAGGATGAATTTGGTTTTGTCTTGGTTGAGTTTAAGTTTGTGATTTTCCATCCAGGTTGTGACTGCTTCCAGTGTTTGGTGAAGTTCGTCTGTCATGGTTGGTTTGGAATGATCGTATGGGATGAGGATGGTGATGTCATCCGCATAGCTATAGGATGTTATGCCTATATTATCCAGATGAGTTCCTAGAGAGGCAGTGTATAGATTGAAGAGGGTGGGGGATAGTGGAGATCCTTGTGGTACGCCGCAGGGGTTTGACCAGGATTCTATACAAAAACAAAACACGCAGAGAAAAAATTAATTAATAAAAATTCTCAAAACTGACACATTTTGATCACTAAATTTAAAATAGTTATTTTTCATACAGTTTTTCAATCACTAATCTTCCACCACCCCTGGGGCTAGCAATGCAAAAACAAACACGACATGTACTTTAAATGCTGCTACGGCTGCAAGTCTCCCCTCCCCCCAGCGATCACGGCAGGAGGGCACCCAACCCCTCCTGCTGGACCCCCCCCCCAACGAACCCTCCCACCCCGGAACCCCCTTAGTCTTACTTTTCAAGTTGGACCGGACAGCTCCTCGCTCGTCTGGCCAGCAGGCCTGCCTCCGTCCAAATGAGGCGGGCCCGCCCCTCCCCTCCCCTCCCCTGCCTCCCAATGGCCTCCCCTAAGATCGCCAGCAGGAGGGTACCCAACCCCTCCTGCTGGACCCCCCCCAACGAACCCTCCCACCCCGGAATCCCCTTAGTCTTACTTTCAAAGTTGGACCGGACAGCTCCTCGCTCGTCTGGCCAGCAGGCCTGCCTCCGTCCAAATGAGGCGGGCCCGCCCCTACCCTGCCCAACCCACAGGATCCTAGGGCCTGATTGGTCTAGGCACCTAAAGCCACTCCCGCTATAGGAGGGGCCTTAGGTGCTTGGGCCAATCAGGCCCTAGGATCCTGTGGGTTAGGCAGGGGAGGGGAGGGGCGGGCCCGCCTCATTTGGACGGAGGCAGGCCTGCTGGCCAGACGAGCGAGGAGCTGTCCGGTCCAACTTGAAAAGTAAGACTAAGGGGGTTCCGGGGTGGGAGGGTTCGTTGGGGGGGGGGGGTCCAGCAGGAGGGGTTGGGTACCCTCCTGCCGGCGATCTTAGGGGAGGCCATTGGGAGGCAGGGGAGGGGAGGGGAGGGGCGGGCCCGCCTCATTTGGACGGAGGCAGGCCTGCTGGCCAGACGAGCGAGGAGCTGACCGGTCCAACTTGAAAAGTAAGACTAAGGGGGTTCCGGGGTGGGAGGGTTCGTTGGGGGGGGGGGTCCAGCAGGAGGGGTTGGGTACCCTCCTGCCGGCGATCTTAGGGGAGGCCATTGGGAGGACCGGCAGGAGGGGTTGGGTACCCTTCTGCTGCGATTGGCAGGAAGGGTTGAAATGACAAATGAGGAGCACGGTGAAATAGCGGTTCCTAGAAGGGGGTACATTGGCCCGCGGGGACAAACCTGTTCACCGTTTCCGCGGTCGGTGAATGGCCTTGTCCCCGTCACCGCAGCGACTGCTAGTTTTCTTCCCCGTTTTCGGCGGTGACCCGCGGCTTAAATGCGGTGGCCGCGGGTAAACCGTCACCGTGTCATTCTCTAATTCAGGGGCAATGTTAGGAAATTCTACTTTACGGAGAGGGTGGTGGATGCCTGGAATGCGCTCCCGAGAGAGGTGGTGGAGAGTAAAACTGTGACTGAGTTCAAAGAAGTGTGGGATGAACACAGAGGATTTAGAATCAGAAAATAATATTAAATATTGAACTAAGGCCAGTACTGGGCAGACTTGCACGGTCTGTGTCTGTGTATGGCCGTTTGGTGGGGGATGGGCTAGGGAGGGCTTCAATGGCTGGGAGGGTGTAGATGGGCTGGAGTAAGTCTTAACAGAGATTTCGGCAGTTGGAACCCAAGCGCAGTACCGGGTAGAGCTTTGGATTCTTGCCCAGAAATAGCTAAGAAGAAAAAATAAAAAAAAATAAATAAAAAATTTAAATTGAATCAGGTTGGGCAGACTGGATGGACCATTCGGATCTTTATCTGCCGTCATCTACTATGTTACTATGTTTATCATTTCGATTATTAACCTCTTACTACCCATTTAAAGGTACAGCATCTCAACTTCAGCAGCATGCTCAGATTTTGCCACGAGATCTCGGCTTCTGCACCTACGAATCAACAGGCAACTTGCATTTCCTGACACCTTGTAGACTTAATCACATGTTAGAGTTCACCTCGCAAGACTCATTCTGCAATGAGTGCCCATTATCGCGTTACTTCCGGCCTTTGATCGTACGCTGGCAACTGTGCTGCGAGAAATTTGTTTCGAGCCGATTTTTGACAGCATTGGCAAAGAAAGCGGAACCGGCACCAGGCATCTCAGCTAACTGCTTACATCATTTAGAGACGATTCTCAGACGTGCAATACAATGGAGCCTACTTCAGACAAAAGCCAAACCAGCTAGCATTGTATACATTCTGGGCTCAAATTGAGTATATTTTGCAGTGGCTCAGTATGAAGCTCCCTTGTGTTTCCATATTCTTTGTACTGGGAGTTACCTGTGAAAGTGGATACCGTGGAGCCATTCATGAACTAAAGTAGACTTTTTCCTCAGACCCTTGGTGCACATTCAGGTGCTATAAGGGCTTAAACGGATTGATCTGCTTTGCTTCCCCGCTAACATTGTCTCTGTTTGTGTGTTTCTGTTTCAATAGGCTTTTTCTGCTCTATGGGAGGCATCTGATAGATCATTTTTTTATTTTTATTTTTTTGCTTTTCTCAGTTGTTAGTATCACATTTTTATTTTGAAACTAGGGACTCTGCAGAGTGCTGATTCTGGGTCAGAGCTGATCACTATTGTGAACAGGGAGGTTAGATCAGCCCTATAATAATAATAATAATAATCATAATAAAAATAATAATAAAAAGGATGGAGTCAGTCCAGAGGAAGGCTACTAAAATGGTCTTTGTCATAAGGTGTATGGGGACAGACTTAAAAATCTCAATATGTAATGTAATGTAATGTAATGTAATTTATTTCTTATATACCGCTACATCCGTTAGGTTCTAAGCGGTTTGAAGAAAATATACATTAAGATTATAAATGAGAAGTAAGAAGGTACTTAAAAAATTCCCTTACTGTCCCGAAGGCTCACAATCTAACTAAAGTACCTGGAAATTAATAAAGAAGAGAAAATAAAGATGGTTGAAAAAAGAAAAATTCTATGTATATGTATGCTTTGGAGGAAAGGCGGGAGAGAGATGATTTTCATAGAGACGTTTCAATACCTACGTGATGTAAATGCACACGAGTCGAGTCTTTTTCATTTGAAAGGAAGCGCTGGAATGAGAAGGCATAGGATGAAGTTAAGAGGTGCTAGGCTCGGGAGTAATCTAAGGAAATACTTTTTTGCAGAAAGGGTGGTTGATGTGTCGAACAGTCTCCCGGAAGAAGTGGTGGAGACAGACTGTGCCTGAATTCAAGAAAGCCTGGGATAGGCACGTGGGATCTCTTAGAGAGAGGAAGAGATAATGGTTTCTGCGGATGGGCAGACTGGATGGGCCATTTGACATCACAATGCAGTTGTAAAGAGCCTTAGCCAATAGGGAGAGGAGATAGTGGATGCTGCGGATGGGGGCCATTTGGACTTTATCTGCCATCATGTTTCTATGTAATAATAATAATAATGGCAAGAGAGTGGAACAAGCCAGTTCCCTATTGCTGTAGGAGCCTTAGGCAGCATTTCAACAAGGCTTGGCAGTTTTCTGCAAAACCTTGAAATTTCAGATTTGACAACAGCGGACTTACAGAAAACAGATTTGCCAGGTTCAAGCTACATTTTTATAAAGATACCTGAATAATTGCTAAGCTTCTGGATGAAGCTCAAATTCTCCACTGATAACAGACAAATCTTTGGGCTATGTGCCATGTATAATAATAACTATACTTTGTCTGATCCAATTGCGTTAATATTAATGATTTCTAAATGTAAGAGAATAGGGGTCGGACACAGGCAACATAGCAGTCATAATAATAGTCCCTTTATGTCAATTTGGATTTATGTAAATGCCCAAAAGTCATAATAATAGTCCCTTTATGTCAATTTGGATTTATGTAAATGCCCAAAAAACAAACAGCTTTATAAGCTCTGTGTATTGGTTTTAAATATTTTACATGGCCTAACTCCTTCTTATTTGCTGGATTTAGTTTCCTTAATAATTGATAGACAGGGTCATAAACAACAAAATCAATTTTGTTTAATTTCCTTCGCCTAAATTAATTAAGCTATTCCGTCATCTTAGTGTTTCTTTTAGTTATCAAGCTCTGACTATTTGGAATAAACTTCCTGTTAGATCAGAAACAAATTATCTAGTTTGTAGAAAGCTTTTAAAAAACAGTTTTATCTAAGAAATTTTTGAGCTGATTGTTTTAATGATTTTTTTTTTTTTTTTCAATATTGCTTCCAGTCATCTGCTTTATTGTAATCCGCCTGGAATTCATAAGGGCTATGGCGGCATATAAAAAGCTCTGTAATGTAATGTAATGCTAATTTGTAAATGTAAGGAATTTTGTCAAATAGTCGGGCAAGGAGCCATAAATTCCCCGCTGGACAATTTTCGAGATTTTAAACTCAATCCGAAAATGAATTGGTAACCAATGCAATCTTTTCAGAATTAGAGAAATATGTTCAAAACGTGTTTCCCCAATCCATTTTTTTGTGTTCATAGTAACATAGTAGATGATGGCAGATAAAGACCTGAATGGTCCATCTAGTCTGCCCAACCTGATTCAATTTAAATTTTTTTAATTTTTCTTTTTAGCTATTTCTGGGCAAGTTATTTCTGGGCAAAGCTCTGCCTGGTCCTGTTCTTAGGTTCCAACTGCTGAAGTCTCCGTCAAAGCTCACTCCAGCCCATCTACACCCTCCCAGCCTTTGAAGTCCTCCCCAGCCCATCCTCCACCAAACAGCCATATACAGGCACAGACCGTGCAAGTCTACCCAGTACTGGCCTTACTTCTTCAATATTTACTATTCTGCATACATGTTAGTAACATAGTAGATGACGGCAGATAAAGACCCGAATGGTCCATCCAGTCTGCCCAACCTGATTCAATTTAATTTTTTTAAATTTTTTCTTCTTAGCTATTTCTGGGCAAGAATCCAAAGCTCTACCCGGTACTGTGCTTGGGTTCCAACTGCCGAAATCACTGTCAAAAACCTACTCCAGCCCATCCTCCCCCCAAACGGCCATATACAGACCGTGTAAGTCTGCCCAGTACTGGCCTCAGTTCTTCAATATTTATTATTATTTTCTGATTCTAGATCCTCTGTGTTCATCCCACGCTTCTTTGAACTCCGTCACCGTTTTCATCTCCACCACCTCTCACTTCCACTCTCCCCACCATTAACAACGTGGTTTTGACCAAACTCGCAATTAATTTCCGACGCCACATCGACTAGATCCTTTCTAAAAATCTGCCTCAATGAAGTGGGTGTCGTATGTCTGACAGTGGACACTAATCTACTAAACTGTGTTGATGTTTGCAATGGTATTAAACTATACAGCAGGACTGAAAACACGGAGGACTGCAAAGATCTCCAAAAAGACCTGACAGCGCTGGAAGAGTGGGCCAAAAAGTGGCAAATGAGCTTCAACATAGGGAAATGCAAGGTCATGCATGTAGGGAAAAAGAACCCGATGTTTACTTACAAAATGGGGGGATCACCGCTAGGGGTGAGTAACCTTGAAAGAGACCTGGGAGTGATGGTAGACACATCATTGAAGGCATCGGCGCAGTGCGCCACAGCCTCAAGGAAGGCAAACAAAATGTTGGGCATCATTAAGAAGGGTATCACGTCCAGGACGAAGGAAGTCATCCTGCCACTGTACCGTGCAATGGTGCGCCCGCACCTGGAGTACTGTGTCCAGTACTGGTCGCCGTACCTCAAGAAGGACATGGCGGTACTTGAGAGAGTCCAGAGAAGAGCAACTAAGCTAATAAAGGGTATGGAGGACCTCTCATATACTGACAGACTAAAAAAGCTGGGGCTTTTCTCCCTGGAAAAGCGGAGACTTAGAGGAGACATGATAGAAACCTTCAAGATCATGAATGGCATAGAAAGAGTAGACAGGGACAGATTTTTTAAATTATGGGGAACCACAAGTACAAGGGGACACTCAGAGAAATTGAAAGGGGAAAGGTTTAGAACAAACGCCAGGAAGTTCTTTTTCACCCAGAGGGTGGTGGATACATGGAACACGCTACCGGAGGATGTGATAAGCAGGAGCACGCTACAGGGCTTCAAAGAGGGTCTGGACAGGTACCTGGAGGAGAAAGGGATTGAGGGGTACAGATAGGAGTTGAGGTAAGTTATAGGGATAGGATTAGAGGATTAGAGGCAGTAGAAAAATTAGACAGGGGCACTGTTCAGGCAATTAGGCCTGATGGGCCGCCGCGGGTGCGGACCGCTGGGCAAGATGGACCTCTGGTCTGCCTCAGCGGAGGCAACTTCTTATGTTCTTATGTATTTAGGGTTACCAGACGTACGGATTTCTCCGGACATGTTGAGGGGTTCAAACAGCTTTTCAAAACCTGGCACTTTGTCCAGGTTTTGAAAAGCTTCCTCGAAATCGCGTCGGACAGGCAGCGGGGGTGGGGCAGGGGCAGGGGCGGGGCTGGGATGTAATGGGGGTGGGGATGGGTGGAACTGGAGGGCCTGGGGCGGATCTAGGGGTAAAATCTGGTAACCCTACGTGTATTAAAAGCATGATTGACAACTACATTGCCTACCAGTGCTGTTAAGTGCCGTAAAGTACCTACGTAGGCACAATTCTGGTGCCTTTTATTCAGACACTGGTAGGCGCTTTATTTTTCATGTTTTTTTTTCGCCATTTTAAATGGTGCTTCTCGATTAACTCAGGTGCCTAAGTTTCGGCGCTATTTATAGAATATGCCCCTGAGTGCTGCCAGCTGAATATTGACCCCACAATTTTTTGGACCGCCAAACCACCCCCCCCAAGAGATGGCCGCTTTGAATCTGAGCACCCCAAGTCATCCACATGTATTAGCAGCGATATTTTGAGATCATTATTTGCCCATGCAGACATTTTACATGTGAAAATGCTGCTATTTACATGTGTAGATGCCGCACATGGCTTTTTAACTAGACCTGCGGTAGTAGAGTTTCCAAATACAATTCAAACTTCACTTACTGACCTACAAATGCATTCACTAGGCTGCCCCTCACTGTCCCTCTTCACTTATCTCCCCCCTATGATCCCCTCCCCCTCCCGTGAGTTCCGCTCAGCTGATAAGTCCCTCCTTTCTGTGTCCTTCTCCTCAACTGTCAACCCCAGACTCCGCCCCTTCTGCCTTGCTGCAGTGTATGCTTGGAACAAGCTGCCCGAATCCCTACGATGGGCTCCGTCTCTGGCAGTGTTCAAGGCCCAGCTGAAAGCACTCTCGAAGAGGTGGGCTTTCGACTCCTAACTCCTGTCGCCTTGAGTTCTGCATCCCCAACCCTATATGTCAAGTCTGTCTGTCCAAGTTAGATTGTAAGCTCTTCTGAGCAGGGACTGTCTATAAATGTCAGCCCACCTCTTTGAGAGTGCTTTCGACTCCTAACTCCTGTCGCCTTGAGTTCTGCATCCCCAACCCTATATGTCAAGTCTGTCTGTCCAAGTTAGATTGTAAGCTCTTCTGAGCAGGGACCGTCTATAAATGTCAAAATGTACAGCACTGCGTAAATCTTTCAGCGCTATATAAGTGATAGGTAGTAGCAGAGCTGATTTGTTTATTTACATTTGTAACCCCTATAGTTAAGATTATTTTTTTTTTTTTGTGCATTAATATCAGCACTGAAGCACCAAATTTAATGTAAGACAAACTGATTTAAATGCCATTAACATGGGCTGTAAATGCGAAATAATTAATGTGTACTAATGGTCCATGTTATCAAATTTTAGTACATCACCCACATAGTAAAAGAAGAAATGAACTGTGAGATTACAGTAACTTCATAATTAGGACCACAGGATGCTGTTCAGTGTACAGTAATTCAGCTTTTCCTAAACTCAATCTTCTGCCTATGAATAGACGGAGCAGGTCTAATTATCTCGCTCTCTAAAATTAGCTGAGTCTCCTCCTTCTCCTGTCTGCGGCTTGAACTTGGCTACTGTACATTAGAGCAGGATCTGATGTGTTTTGATATGATTTAATTACTTGTAATGACATCAGTCACGGGAAAGCTGTTACTTTCTTGATGGTTTTTCGCTTTCTGGTGCAGATTTGCAGAGGGGAAAGGGAGGGAGAGAAATTGCTGATAATTCTGCTGTGCACGGCTGCACGCCCCATGCAGAGTTGTGTGGTTATGCAGTGTTTGGACAGAAGGGGGCGTTTAGCATGTCTTATTTTATGGTTCATAGACAACAACGCAGAAGACAAAGGCGCGCGCCGACAACTGAGCGCAAGACGGAGGCGCGCGCCGAAGAAAATTACTGTTTTTAGGGGCTCCGACGGGGGGTTTTGTTGGGGAGCACCCCCAGTTTACTTACTACAAATCGCGCCGGCGTTGTGGGGGGTTTGGGGGGTTGCCCCCCACATTTTACTGTAAACTTAACTTTTTCCCTAAAAACAGGGAAAAAGTGAAGTTTTCAGTAAAATTTGGGGGGTTACAACCCCCCAAACCCCCCACAATGCGGCGCGATTTGTATTAAGTAAAGTGGGGGGGTTCCTCCCCACGCCCCCCCCGTTGGAGCCCTAAAAACAGTAATTTTCTTCAGCGCGTGCCTCCGCGCTGCGCTCAATTGTCTGCTCGCGCCCTTGTCCCGGCGCGCTTTTGACCTGACACCCTATTTTATGATTTCAAGAGATATGACGGATTCTAATTTCTAATGTTGTTTTTTACTTTCTATAAAGATGCAGAAAATTTGAACTGTTTAAATGTTTTCAGAGCTGCCTTCTTATCTATGGCTAAAGGTCATGTGTCACCCCATCTTATCTGAGTACAACTGGCCTATGTGTTTCTGCACACACTAGAACAGACCTTGTAAGTTTGTGCTCTTTATGAAAATAAAATGTAACATTAGAAGGAATATTATGATATTTTGGAGGTCATTTTATATATTGATTTATAGAAGTCTTGCGGGGATAATTTTACATGTAAATAGGGGAATATATATGTCTAGATTGCATACCTGTGTATAGTGGCGTAGTGAGGATGAGAGGCGACCCCAACCTCATCTCTACCCACTGCTTACCACGCCAAGGAAGTGACATCAGAGGGATGTCACTTCCATGACGCGGGCAGCAAGTTCATGCTGTTGTTCATGGCCTGGAAAATTAAAAAGGTACAGGGGAAGGGAGGTGGGAGCACGTGCGTGGCAGGGGGGGGTCGGGAAGGAGAAGAGGGTGGGGGAGGGGTGCCACTGCCACTGCCACTTATCCTCACTACGCCACTGCATCTAGGCACCTATATTTGATATCCAATTGTAGCATTTCCCCCGTGACTACTTATCATTTCCTTAGCATTTACCAGGTCTAGTTTGTCTTCACTAGGGTATCTCAATATTTACCCGGCTATGCTTATTTTACAATGATATAAAGTGCTTGAGTGGTAGGATTTTAAGGTGCAATGGAGATGACTCAAATTGTGTGACGTTTAGCTGTTTAATATAATCTACTCTATCATATCTTATGGGTTCATAGACAACGGCGCGAAAGACAAAAGCGCGCGCCGACAATTGAGCGCAGCGTGTGCCGCCGCGCCGCTCTAAATTACAGTTTTTAGGGGCTCCGACGGGGGGTTTTGTTGGGGAACCCCCCCAGTTTACTTAATAGACATCGCGCCGGCGTTATGGGGGGTTTGGGGGGTTGTAACTCTCCACATTTTACTGTAAACTGAACTTTTTCCCTAAAAACAGGGAAAAAGTGAAGTTTTCAGTAAAATGTGGGGGGTTACAACCCCCCACCCCCCCCCACAACACCCCCACAACGCGGCGCGATGTCTATTAAGTAAAGTGGGGGGTTCCCCCCCATGCCCCCCCGTCGGAGCGCTAAAAACAGTAATTTAGAGCGGTGCAGCAGCACGCGCTGCGCTCAATTGTCTGAGCGTGCCTTTGTCCCGGCGCGCTTTTGACCTGACACCATCTTATGAGGCTTTATTATAAAAAGATTTCCTTCCACTCTTGGTCTATGCCTTCAGGAAGGCAATACAGATATTTAAAATAATACAAATAAATAAGGTTCATTTGTTTCAGTACTTTGTAGCGCCCCCCATAAAAAGAAGAATTCCATCTTTACTTAGCCATGCGCTCTGGTGCACTAAATACTGTTTCAAGGCTGATATACTGCACTAATTCTTCTGAAGAGACATTTATTCAGACTTTGAAAAAAAAAAAAAAAATTGTGGCCCAGCACAGAATTAATTTTAGAACTTGGATGCAGTCAGCTGTATCTCTCTATTGATGGATGATTCCAGAGCGCTCAGACATTTGAAAAAAAGAACAAGGCACCTCAAGAAAGTTCCGAGGTGGTGTTTTCTTAAAACTGGACAATCTGCCATAAAATTGCTATACAGTAATTTGGACAGAAAGATGATGGTTCTGTTGTTTCTAATGATAGTTTGCTGATGCGTCCTTTGGTGCATATTCCAAAGCTTTCTGTCTTATTTTCTTTTTACAGTTGTTGGGTTTTTTAAATTAATTTCTCTTTATCCAACATATGTTAAAGATACATTTGTATTTACTATCGCAAAACAATCCAGGAAATCTCATGCGCTATTTGCGTTTCCGTCGTTAAGGGTTGTAGATCTAAGAGATTTCGTCAGCGTCTTTTTTTTTTCCTTTCAGGCAGCTTCTTGGGACAAGGATTTGAATCATTTTATTGCGTCCTAAGACACCTGTCACCAATTTAGATGTACTTTAAAAACCTATCTTTTTATGAAATCTTTTTGGAAGTTAAATATATTTTCTTTATTCCACTTATTTTGCAGATCCTTTGTCTTTTGTGAACTGCATAGAACTTAACGGTTTTGCAGTTTAAAAGTGTGTTTTTTAATGTTACGTTATGAGTGGGCCTAAACTAAAGCCATCATTTTGCATGCCCCCTTCCCATTTGATAATGTGCAACATCTGGTACTTAAATGTTTATCCTATATAATAAGACTAAGCGCACATGCACACTTAGGATTTTGTGTTCCCTGCCGCTGTGGTGTGTGATCCGTGGCCGCAAATCTGGCGGCAGGGAACATTCTGGCCACTCCCCTCCTCCCGCCCTCATTCACCATGGAAGCCAGGCAAGCTCTCTCCCTGCCCGCATCCTCAGCAGGGAACACACCTCCCGCCCTAACTTGCCGCTGCCGCCGCTGCTGCTTCTGCTGCTGATCCTCCTCTAAAGAGCAGCCTGCGATGGTAGACGGCTTTAGCGAACCTCACAGGCCACTCTCCAACCTCGGTAGCACGTTCCCTCTGACGCACGGGATCGCGTCAGAGGGAATGTGCTACCGAGTTGGAGAGCGGCCTGCGAGGTTCGCTAAAGCCGGCCACCATCGCAGGCTGCTCTTTACAGGAGGTTCAGCCACCACGGGGATCGTGAGAGGAGCCGCCGGTACTTTGAAACTTGAAAAAAAACCTTCAGCCGCAGCAGGCCAGCCTGTGGGAAGGGAAGGGGGAGGGGCCGAACGGAGCAGGACAGCTCACGGTAAGAGAAAGGAATGGGGGGTGAGGGAAAATGCTGCTACTGCTTCAGCAGGGACCTGGAGGGGAAGGGAAATACCACTGCTGCTTCTGCAAAGGAAAGTGGGGGAAAATGCTGCTACTACTTCACAGGGATCTGGAGTGGAAGGGAAATATCGCTGCTGGTAAAAGGTCCCAGTTCTATAAAGTAAGGATGACAACCATGAGGCAAAATCAATTGATTCCCCCCCCAACCCCCCCATTTTCACAAACCTAAAATTTTCAGCAGCCCCTCCCAAGGGTTAAGAGCTTTTAATTAGAGAATGACACGGGGACAAATTTTTCTCTGGCCCCGCAGGAACTCAATTTCCCTATCCTGTCTCCACGAGTTTTGTCACTGTCGCTCTCCCATTCCTTTAAGCTCTGCCTTAACCGCACAAGCCTCGAACACTTATGATTTTAAAGTGTTTGAGGCTTGTGCAGATGAGGACGAAGCTTAGGCATTGGTGGAATGAGGCATTATGACATCACAATCTGAGCTCTAGAATGTTGCTACTTGTGATTTTAAAGTGTTTGAGGCTTGTGCAGATGAGGACGGAGCTTAGGCATTGGTGGAATGAGGCATTATGACATCACAATCTGAGCTCTAGAATGTTGCTACTTGTGATTTTAAAGTGTTTGAGGCTTGTGCAGATGAGGATGGATTTGCAGGGATGGGGCAGGAAAAGAACTCTTGGGGAAGGGATAGGAAAGTGAGTTCCCATGGGGATGAGGAAAAATTTGTCCCTGTGTCATTCTCTACTTTTAACTTCAGCCCTGGAAATTAGTTAGGGAAATCTACTTCATTAAAAATATGTTACCGTTGCAGGGTGTCTTGCTGATTGATATGCCTTGAGCTACCTTTGTCTGCAGTCTTTTAAGTACTAATCGTTCATCTTGGGCCTACTGGTAAGCCGGGCTCCTCCCTCCTGGTGGGAACATCAATTTTTACCTGCCAATAGAGTTTGATGAGTTTGCTTATCTGCTGCTCACTGCTTCCTGACATCCAGTACATGTAGTCAGCAATCATAGCGCTCCTATGAACAAGGACAGAATGCACAAGTGAATTTGACAAAAAAGCAAGAGCAATATTTAAAACAGACCTATCATTTATCTCCAAACGAATGGAATGGAAGTTCATATGTATAGTTCTTTACTAAGCTGAACAGATCACTTGTTAGAATGAATTCTTACAAAGTATTCTTTCTTCATGTATCATCAAAACATAAACGGTATTCGGGTAGATCTAAAAATAATGGGCCTGGATATTCAGCTGGTGGGATGCAGCGCTTTTGCTGTCCGCTGCTGGCGTTAAACCCAGATATTCAAAGCGGAACCGTTTCCAGTGACCAGCATTGAATAATCAAGGATTTTTTTTTTTTTTAACTGCTGAAAGGTTGAGTGAAGAAATATTTTCTGCAGTTTGTTTTAAATCATTGCATGCCCACCCTTAGTCCTAGTATTTTTGGAAAGAGTAAACTATAAATGCGCCTGTTTAACTTTAAAAATCCTATATGGTATCCTCCCTCCCTTTATCCCTCTTTCTTGGAATTCCTCAAACCCTAATACCACCAGATCCTCCCACAAATTAAAACTGTCCTTCCCCTCGCTAAAAGGCATTTCCCACACAGGCAAGCTAGGGACCTCCCTCCTCTTCAAAATCACTGAGCTCTGGAACAACCTTACCTCCCCTCTTCGGAACTTGAGCTTTCTCCAAGTTTTCCGCAAACATCTGAAAACCTGGCTTTTCTCAAAAAATGTAAGTCTCCCTCCAACTTAGGAATCAAGGAAACTCTTATATCTTGGCATCCCAAGTCCTCTAAATTTTCTTCACACTTCTACCTCTAACCCTCTGTTGTAGTTCCTTCCTATTTCTCCTACTGTAAACCGCGTCGAGCTCTACGAACGTGGAGATAATGCGGTATACAAACGTAAGGATTAGATTAGATTAGTAAACAAGTGATTCACTTCTACCCTTTTCACTCCACTCATATATTATAGACCTCTATCGTATCACCTTTGAGCCATCTTGGGTGTGATTGTATGTGATGATCTTAAAGTGGCCAAACAGGTTGAAAAGGTGACGGCGGAAGCTAGAAGGATGCTAGGGTGCATAGGGAGAAGGCCTGTAGGAAAAAGGCCTGTAGGAAAAAGGAAGTATTAATGTTACTGTATAAGACTCTGGTGAGACCTCATTTAGAATATTATGTACAATTCTGGAGGCCGCACCTTCAAAAAGATAAAAAGGATGGAGTCGGTCCAGAGGAAGGCTACTAAAATGGTGTGTGGTCTTCGTCATAAGGCGTCATAAGACTTAAAGATCTCAATATGTGCAGTATATTTTGGAGGAAAGGCGGGAGAGGGGAGTTATGATGGAGATGTTTAAATACCTATGTGGCATAAATGCGCAAGAGTCGAGTCTCTTTCATTTGAAAGGAAGCTCTGGAATTAGAGGGCATGGGATGAAGTTAAGAGGTGATAAGCTCAGGACTACAGTATTCCCCCGATATTCACGGGGGTTCCATTCCAGGAACCCCCGCAAATCTTGGAAAAACCACGAATGAGGTTTTTCATGGGGGAGACTGGAGAGGGCAGCCGGAGCGCCAGCGAGTGCAGGAAATCGCTCACTGTCTGCTCCGACCGCCTCTTCCTGCACTAAGTCGGGCCTTACCAATCAGGAGCTGCGTGTCAAAGCAGCTCCTGATTGGATAAGGCCCGACTTAGTGCAGGAAGAGGCGGTCGGAGCATACAGCGAGTGATTTCCTGCACTCGCCGGCGCTCCGGCTGCTCTCTTCTGCCTCTCCCGCTGCCCTCTCCTTATCAGTGGTTCACGGTCGGAAAATATCGCGAATGACCGGGACCGCATGCCGCCAACCGCGAACGACCGGGGGAGCACTGTTATTCAAGGAAATACTGTTATACAGAAAGGGTGGTAGATGCATGGAACAGTCTCCCAGAAGAAGAGGTGGAGACAGAGACTGTGTCTGAATTCAAGAAGGCATGGGATAGGCACATGGGATCTCTTAGAGAGAGGAAGAAATAAAGGTTATTACGGATGGGCAGACTGGATGGGCCATTTGGCCTTTATCTGCCTTCTTGTTACTATGTTTCTTCTCCAAGCTGAATAGCCCTAGCTGTTTTAGCCTTGAAGTCTGATTAGACAGTAAAAAATCTTTTTAAATAAGCTTGAAATTTGATAAACTTTCCTCATAGGGAAGTCATCTTGGTCCCTTTTATCATTTTTGTAAAATTTGCTTTTGCATTGGGTGGGGCCTGAGCCCGCATCCTTCAATCAACGGCTCCACAAAATGCGGGAGCTAGCTGCTTTTGAACTTCAGACCCATGCGGCTTCTACTGGACGCGATAGGGTAGTATATGTTTTCCTGTGGAGAGCATTTCAAGTTGCAGCTGACTCTGCAGCTCCCATAGTCCTGCCTTAATCTGGTCCCTTTTGGCTATGGGCGGCCACTTGATTGGGGTTTCCTCCCTGCGACCTGACCGGCGACTCTCGAGCTCGGATGATTGTGGTTTGTGTGTGGAGTGCTAGGTGTGTGGCTGTTGTGGATTGTGCGGATTGTTTGTGCTGGATAGTCATGTATGTTGGATGGATGGGAGATTGTAGGGTGTGGGGTTTCTATTAATGAAAAATGTTTTTGCAGTCTTTATTATCTTGAGGAGGGTGCTTTCTGGGGCACCTCTTGAGACCCGCTTTGGCGGGATTCTTCTCTTTCATTCCATTGCTTTTGTATTACTACATGACGGATGTTACGATTGCACCTCCTCTGCTCTGGGGCATCTGTATTTCCTACTGTTTTGCTTTTCTGTTGTACCAGTTCTGTGGTCATATGCCTGACCACTGTTGTGTGTATTGACTGCTTTTTCAATAAAAATTATATGCAAAAAAAAAAAAAAAATCATTTTTGTCGCCCTTTTTTAATTCCGCTCTATCTTTTGTGAGATATGGCGACCAGAACTGCACACACTATTCGAGGCGTGGCCGTACCATAGAGCGATACAAGGACATAATATTTTCATTTTTCTTTTCCATTTCTTTCCTGCTAATTCCTTACATTCTATTTGCTTTCTTAGTCATAGACAGGAAGAACTGTTTCCGCATGTCTCTGACACACCTTAAAACAAACAGTTTAGTTTTCTAACTGTACGCCCGCATGTCTATTCTATTTATTTTAGTACTCCAAGGACTGTCAATCCCAATCAAACGAGGCTGGATGTGATTCCAAAATGTCATTTCAGCAAATTAAATGCATAGCAGTGATGTGTATGTAGTTGCTCTCAGCAAGAATGTATTTATTGACGTGGTACTATCAAGCCTGTCGCTGTGTGTGTTTTACTTATGATTTACCTGTACGCTAATTATTCTCTGTTATGCCTGTAAATTGAATCAAGGAAAACGCCGCACCTTGTTTTATGGCACAGATGCCGTACTAGAATCGGAAAAGAATAGTAAATATTGAAGGACTAAGGCCAGTGCTGGGCAGACTTGCACGGTCTGTGTCTGTATATGGCCGTTTGGTGGAGGATGGGCTGGGGAGGGCTTCAAAGGCTGGGAGGGTGTAGATGGGCTGGAGTGAGCTTTGAGGGCCACTTCAGCAGCTGGAACCAGGTAGAGCTCTGGATTCTTGCCCAGAAATAGCTAAGAAGAAAAAAAAAAAAAAAAAATTTAATTTGAATCAGGTTGGGAGGGGGGGGGCGTGGCTTAAGAGCGCTGGTTGATGGAAGCGTAATTGAATAGCTCCGTCTCCCCAGAAAAAACAATTTTTTTTTTTTTTTTACCATAATATGGCTACTTCTAAGCAAATTAACGTAGAAACGGCGTTTTCAGGTGGAAAATCAAAAAGAAGTAAGCAAGATCAACCAACTCCATCCAGAATACCAGGATATTGTAAGCGTTTAAAAATGAATAAAGAATTGGAAAAAAGAAAATTTGAATCAGATTGGGCAGACTGGATGGTCCATTCGGGTCTTTATCTGCCGTCATCTACTATGTCTCGGGGTCACAGGCATGCGGAGCACTAACCATGAGCCGGTAAAAGTGAGAGCCTTTAGAGCTCGTCTGATAGTGACGCACTGCGCTGCAGTGAAAGGAAGCAGACGTGGGGCTTTGTTCTTTAATATGACTTTCCTCATCAGTCCATGATACAGTAGGGACATGGATTTATTTATTTACCCCCTCTTTTACCAAGGCGCGCTAGCCAATTTAGAGCGCGCTTAATGCAAACGCGTTCATAGAATTTAATGGGCACGTTAGCATATAGTGTGCGCTAAATTGGCTAGCGCAATTTAGTAAAAGGATCCCTTATTTATATAAAATATTTTGAATCCGCCTTAATCCGAGGCGGCTCACAGTATCGCATACACAATTCAGGTATGAACATCTTATAAAGTCACATACATCAGTAAAGAGCATAAGATTATATCATCTGAACCTATAGATAACCTCTCAGCCATTCATCTACTTCCATTACTTCACAATTAAGCAAAACTGATCTAATTAGCTGCAAGAGAAGATGACGTTAGGAAGATAGAATGTTAACTTAAAAAAAAAGCAGGATATTAGCTTAGAAAAGCCTGCGCAAACAGACGAGTCTTAAGCAGCTTCCTACTTTGCATTAGATTGGGGGCATTCCTTTAACTTCCATGCATATTTACCTAATTAGGGCCTCGACGCCTAAATTTGAGCATTTGCTCCATGCTTTTGTCAGCGCAAGATGCTAGGGAAGGACAGGCTGCGTTTCCTACCTGCTCTGCTGAACCTGGAGTCTTTTTAAAATATGATTTTCAACTGACCACGATCTCTGTAGCCATAGAGGGGGAAATTCTATAAATGGTGCCTAGGTTACGCGCCGCTTGGTGCTTGCATCAGCGCCTAACCAAATTCCACATGCCACTCCCAAATTTGTCAATCAGCTTTAATTGAAAACGCCTTTAAAAGTCAATTTAGAAACCACTGATTTAACTTTAATTGAAGTTCCATGTGGAATTCAGCATGGCACCTATCGACGCCTAAGTGGAGGCACTTATCAGTTAGAGTCACAGCCTCAGCACCCTGAGGTTGTGGGTTCAAATCCCCGGCCAAGTCACTCAATCCTCCATTGCTCCAGGTATATTAGAGAGAGTGTGAGCCCACTGGGACAGACAGGGAAAATACTTGAGTACCTGATTGTAAACAGCTTAAATAACCTTTTTAAAGAAGTTCCTGGAGGAAAAGTCTATAGTCTCTTATTGAGACAGACATGGAGAAAGCCACTCTTGCCCTGGATCGGTACCATGGAATGGTGCTACCAGTTAGGTTTTTGCCAGGTACCTAGTGACCTGGATTGGCCACTGTGAGAACGGGCTACTGGGCTTGATGGACCATTGGTCCGACCCAGTAAGGCTATTCTTATGTTCTTACGTGAACCAAGTATAGGACAATGAAGCCATTGTAACGTCACTGATGAGGTTGGCTGTGAGGCATTATGACATCACAATCTCAGCTCTGGAATGTTGCTACTCCTTGGGTTTTGGCCAAGTACTAGGGACCTGAATTGGCCACCGTGAGAACGGGCTACTGGGCTTGATGGACCATTGGTCTGACCCAGTAAGGCTAGTCTTATGTTCTTATGATGTCCTTTCAAAGATGATCAACTATACATTCAAGAGTAATTTGCATATAGGTCAAGAATGATACAAATAATAAAAGCTGATAAAAATTTACTGTATTTGCATATATGCAAAGCTTCAATTACAATAAGCGAAACAGTAGTTCATTCTGTAATTTGATCTACAAAAATAACAAGAGGCAATTTGAAATCATATAGATACTAATTAACATGATATAGTATTGCATGGATGTTATGGGAGAGAAATAGAATGAAAGAAATATTAGCGTACCAGTATTTAGTTTCAGTCTGTTACTATTGTATACTTGTTGCAATTTTAGCCTAATCAAGGCAGATGCAAATCACGGTAATCAATTCATTGTATGCAAATTGATCTCATGCATATTTATTTTGAGTATTATGAAAATTTGATTTTTTTTTTTCACTTTGCAACAGAACTATTGTTTGCAAAAAGAAAATGTGCTGTATCGTACTCTATTTAATCCATACAAATAGAATACATTTCAAAATAATTGAAGAAGGTGGCGAGACCTCCCCTGGGCAAGAGTACGGATGGAGAAGATTAGGTCCAGGGTAGGGTTACCAGACGTCTGGGGGTTGTCACCAACCGACTCAGGACAATGGGCCCTGAGCGGCTGGGACACGGGAGTTGTGCTCTTGTGAGCCGCAGTGAGCTGCGCAAGGAAAATAATAGCGGAAGAAAAATACTGCCACACCAGGTAAGGGTAGTTACTTAAATCAAACTCAGGATTTATTCTTGCACTGGTAGTAAACATAAACCTTGTCAGGATATTTCTGCGATTAGCAAATAGTCCCAAAACAGTAAAAAGAAAAAAAAAACACAAAATAGCAAACTGTCCAAAAAGTGGAAATGTCCCAGTTCAAGTCTTTTTCTAAGATTCAGGCTATTGGATTCAGCCCCTACTCATTTCCCAGCAATGAAAAACAAAATATTCAAAATACAAACAGTCTTTGAATTGACTACCACAGCACTAGTCAGAGCTACGGCTGTGACTTACCCAGCTGCTAGAATACTGGGCAGGTAGTGCGCTTCACGTGGTGATAAACTGCCAAACTGGCCCACTATCCCATCACAAAATACGTGAGGCGAACCCCCCACTACCTGGGCTGGATACAGTCCTTTTCTTATGAAAGAGAAACCAAAAAAAAACATCTTCACACGAGCCTTTCAAATCTTCTGGAGCTCTTGGTTTCTAAAGCTCCTACAAGGCATAACATAAGCTTGGAAGTCCTTCATACAATAAGGTCACAGCTACTCACTTTTATTCCACGAGCGGCTTGCCTTCCATGGAGCAAACTTCCATTGGCAGAATCTTCCTCACTGGAGCAGCAGATGGATCTGGGTCAATTTCCATGGCTTGAGGTTCTTCATTCTCCTTCAAAGTAGATTCTTCTCCAGCTTCCATCAGCTCCATAGATTCCAGTGGAGAACTGCCATCAGTATCTCCCAGCCCTGAGCTCTGCTGCCTGTCCTATGCCTCTCCTCCTTTTAACTGACTCTTCAGGAGCTTTCCTCTCTGAGCAACTAGTTTGCAGCCCTGCCCCCAGCCCTCAGGTGGGAAGGATTTCCTATCAGCAACCCTGGGCCTGAGAGGGGGATGGGCACTCGTGCTCTCTGACTCCCTCTAGAGAGCAAGGGAGAAACAGATTCAGGAGGATCAATAAGAGGTTTACTTGAATCACTAGGGAAAGGGTTTGCCTTTAAACTAGACTCTGTTCTAGGGACACGCCTAGCAGGCATAGGCTGCGTACCACAGGGTCTGGACGGCTTTTCAAAACCCGGCACTTTGTCCGGGTTTTGAAAAGACTCCTTAAATAGCATCGGGCAAGGAGGAAGTCCACGCACGCGTGAACTTCTTCCTACTCGATGCAATTTGTGGACAAGAGCAGGCAGCGGGGAGTGGTGGACAAGAGCAGGCAGTGGGGGTGGGGCTAGGGCTGGACGGGGGTGTGTGGAACTGGGCAGGTGTGGGGGCGGGGCTAGGGGGATTGGAAAATCTGGCAACCCTATTCCAGGGTGGAGTCGAGGAAGATGGAAACCAAGCAAGATCTGAAAGCAGGTATGGAGCAGGAATCACAAGGCAGGGTGGGAACCAACTAAGTTGTAGGAATCAGGCATGAGACGAGAACCAAAGGTGTGAAGCATCTTTATGCCCCAG
This sequence comes from Geotrypetes seraphini, assembly GCF_902459505.1. Lineage (NCBI taxonomy): Eukaryota > Metazoa > Chordata > Amphibia > Gymnophiona > Dermophiidae > Geotrypetes > Geotrypetes seraphini. The sequence continues at coordinate 172,541,096 of NC_047092.1, forward strand.
TATTCAATGTCAGGCCATCTGTCTTATCTGATTAATTGTAATCAGCATTTAACTGCCTAAGTCAGGATTTTACTTTTACCAAGCACCCCTGTCCTTATGTTTATCCCTCCCCTCTACCACATTTCTTTTTATCTTATGTAACTTTTCCCTCCCTTTTCTTTTAACCCCACAGTCATGTCTGTCTGTATATGTCTAATATGTTTTACCAATATATTTCCACACTACTATAACTAGTTTTTACTTTTATTATAAAAAATTGCTTTTATTGTTAACCGGTCAGATATTTATTTTATGATCGGTATATCAAAAACTAATAAACTTGGAAACTTGGAAACTTCCCAAGTAGGTCCTGGAGTACCCCCTTGCCGGTGAGGTTTTCAGGATATCCGTAATGAATATGTATGAACTTGATTTGCATACACTGCTTCCTTTATATGCTAATCTCTTTCATGCATATTCATTGCAGATATTTGATTTGATTTGATTTCTTATATACCGCTATACCGTGAGGTTCGAAGCGGTTTACAATAAAGATACATTGAAGGTACAATAAAAATAAGAGAAGTAAAGATAGGTACTTGGAAATTCCCTTACTGTCCCGAAAGCTCACAATCTAGCTAAAATACCTGAGAAAAACAATTAATGAATAGTAAAGATATGAAATATAAAGACAGAGATAGAAACAAGATATGAAACATCCCAACAAGAATGCATTGAATAAATTAAATTAGGATTAAAAATAGAAAATAAAATAACGATAAAAAAATAAATAAATAAAATAAAAATGAATTCCAATCAGACAATAGGATCTGATGTTAGAAGATCAAAAAGACTACATGCCAGGAGTGAAAGCTGGTATGCTCCTTGAGCCCTGAAATATGAAACCCAGCCACCAAACAATATTTCAGCCATAAGGTTTCCCAGGATGTAGTGATGAGTGCCAAAAGCAGGCAATGTCAAATGAATTCAGTGAGTAAACTAAATTAAAATTAAAAATTTTGAAATAAAAATAAAATATAGAAAATATAAAAGAAAATATTTGGACTTTGGAAGGGTGGGAACAGGAGTAGAAGGAGGAACCGTTAAACAATAGAATTCTGAGGAAATTTAAATGATGAAATAAAACAAAGGGGTAAAAAACAATATGGTAGAAGATATGGTAGACATAATGGTAGAAGAGGCAGGAGGGTCTCAATTACGCTTCAGAAAACCTGACTGGCAAGGGGGTACGCTAGTACTGACTTGGGGATCACTGGCCTAAGCAAAATGCATAAAGCAGTGTCTTTCAAACTTTTTTTTTTTTAGCTCTGGCACACTATAGGGAGCAAATGTTTTTCACGACACATTATAACGGAAATTATAAAATTGCAGAACCAACAAAAAATTAAATTTGAGAGTTATTTATTTAAAGTTCCTTAAGCTATGTATAGGTAACTGTAACAACGGTGAAACTAGAACATATAGAATAGAATTGTAATGTAATGTAATGTAATTTATTTCTTATATACCGCTATATCCTTTAGGTTCTAAGCGGTTTGAAGAAAATATACATTAAGATTATAAATGAGAAGTAAGAAGGTACTTAAAAAATTCCCTTACTGTCCCGAAGGCTCACAATCTAACTAAAGTACCTGGAAATTAATAAAGAAGAGAAAATAAAGATGGTTGAAAAAAGAAAAATTCTATGTGAACTTATAGGATGGAAATTAAACTGACAGTGAAGAACTGTATGAAAAATACTTATGAATGCAGTTAGAGAGGGTAGGTTACAATCTATTTATGGTATTTGTTTAATTGGAAGGTGTTAAGGTGGGTAATTTGGGGGAAGGTTATCTGAAGGTAGGTGAATCTTCTGGAGGTAAAAGAGGAGGGGTTAAAATATTTGGATGAATTTTTTGAAAAGCAGGGTTTTGATTTCTTTTCTGAATGTTTTGAGGTTGTCTGATATTGTCATAAGATTGGAGATGGAATGGTTGATTTTTGCTGCTTGTGATGCCAGAAGGTTGTCAAACATTTTCTTGCGTTGTGTGCCTTTGAGTGGGGGGAAGGTGAAAGGGTTCGAGGTTCTTCTGTGTCTTGAGGTGGAGATTTGGTTTAAGCGGTTATTTAGATAGGAGGGGGAAGAGCCGTGTAATGCTTTGAATATCAGGCAGTAGAATTTGAATTGGATTCGTGCTTGTATGGGTAGCATTTCATCGTCCACCGTTTGCAGTCGCTCTCTTTAGCTCGATTTTAATTTCTGTCGGAGCTGAAAATCCAGTTCACAAAGCCTTGATTGCTTTGTTGCTCAAGTTAGGATAAGCACTGCATAAAAAATAAAATGACCATACTTGCCATTAGATTTCAAGGACCAATCACATCAAAGAATGATGCTTGTCTTGGCAATTGTATCCTTATGCACATAGATGCTCATAATATTCTAGTGTATAAAAGGGAATTAAAAAAAAAAAATAAAGTGAAATTCTAGAATCTCTCATGGCACATCCAGACTCTCTTTGGGGCACACAGTTTATGAGACACTGGCATAATAAAGACAGGACTATATTTTATGCTGTCCAATTTAGCTGCCTATCTTAGGTGGTTAAGTGCCGAATATCGGTACTTAACCACATATGTGCAATTCCACCCTTGAACCTCCCACAAAAGAGCCAGTTTTGAGCTTAGCAGTCAGTGCTGCTATTCAGTGGCATTAACCAGTTAAGTGACATTGAATATTAGCAGATAGCCCAGCGTAAACGATTTAACTAGCCAGGAGCCTCTCCTGGCTGTTTACGCTCATCGCCTTGAATACTGACCCCTAGGCTACTCTGCCCTTCAAGGTAGAAGGGCAAAAAGCCTTGCTGAGGGATTCTAACCTTTATAATCCAAGCCAGTCTTGCTTGGATCAGTACATAAAAAGCTTAGCCTTGCTAAGCAATATTTATTAAAATGTTTTACCCTTTCATTTGTTGTACTGTAACTGGGCAATGATCTTACATAGAGCAGAAATTTTGCCAAGGGGCAGGCATGTTATAACAGGCTCATTTGCCATTTTAGATTAGGCCAGAGACAAAACTCACATCCAGACCCTTTTAAAAATAAGGTTTATTTTCATTTTTTTAAAAATAAATCTTTATTAATTTTCAAATGTTAACAGTGCCATGCAATGAATTTAAACATAAACTCTACACAGAATGCACTTTAAATACACAAATAATTCAAAAAACAATCATTTTCTCCCCCCTCCTCCCCATAATTAATAGAAGTACATATTTAATTTCAATAATATAGATAATTAAGTATAGCAAACAATAATACATTCTCCTCCCCCACCCACCCTGGATGTGTAAGGAAGTCAAATAAAAGGAAAGGTACATGACAGTTATTGTGACTCAATAAATGCAGTCAATGGGCTCCACACCATTTTGAATGCGTTACTATATCCCAATCATTCCGCGTTCATTCTTTCATACTTGTAACTGGAACATAGGTTTGCCCACCAGAAAGTGTAATTCAGTCGATCATAAAACTCTTGCAGTTACGTGTAACCATCTGGATGGCTATTCCCGTCATTATCAAGAAAAGCCGGCTTTTATGTCGATCCAAAGAAGGTATCGCTGACCCAAGTACAACATTGATTTGTCCCCAAATTGACTTCGATCATAACTCTTCCAGTTACATGTAACCATCTGGATGGCTATTCCCATCATTATCAAGAAAAGCCGGCTTTTATATCGATCCAAAGAAGGTGTCGATGACCCAAGTACAACATTGATTTGTCCCCAAATTGACTTCGATCATAACTCTTCCAGTTATGTGTAACCATCTGGATGGCTATTCCCGTCATTATCAAGAAAAGCCGGCTTTTATGTCGATCCAAAGAAGGTGTCGATGACCCAAGTACAACATTGATTTGTCCCCAAATTGACTTCGATCATAACTCTTCCAGTTACGTGTAACCATCTGGATGGCTATTCCCATCATTATCAAGAAAAGCCGGCTTTTATATCGATCCAAAGAAGGTATCGATGACCCAAGTACAACATTGATTTGTCCCCAAATTGACTTCGATCATAACTCTTCCAGTTACGTGTAACCATCTGGATGGCTATTCCCATCATTATCAAGAAAAGCCGGCTTTTATATCGATCCAAAGAAGGTATCGATGACCCAAGTACAACATTGATTTGTCCCCAAATTGACTTCCAAAAATTAAGTATCAATGGACAATAGAACAACAGATGATCCAACGTCCCTATATTAACATGACTTAGAACTGTCTATCTTTTGCAAACAAACTGGGATCCAAAAAATCCTATGGAACAAGAAAAACCAAGTTTGTCTCATAAATGCCGACGCTGTACATTTTAACCTCCAAGTCCAAAGGTTTATTTATTTTCATGAACAAGGACTCCTTTTTCCAAACCGCATTAGTGGTTTAACGGGCGTAATAGCGCGCGCTAATTTTCAGGCCGCACTAGCTGCTATTGCCTCCTCTTGAGCAGGTGGTAGTTTTTCAGGTAGCATGGAAGTTAGCTCGCGCTAAAAATGTGCGTATGATAAAGCCGCTAATGCGGCTTCGTAAAAGGAGCCCCAAGTCTTTGCTATGACGGCTGAAACTATGATGTACTGTCCCTTTCTGTGCCCAGTTTTCCTCTTTGCTTCACCTCTGTTTCTAGATACTGAACAATTTTTTTACGCTGTCACCCTAGACTAGTCTTTTTGGGCTCTTTCTTTTGTGCCTTATCGTGCTCGTCCACAGGTTCGCTGCATCCTGTTGCATAGCTATGGTGTATATTTTTCACGTTTTGATTTGTTTGATTTTGATTTGTTTTAAGGTATGTATTTCATGATTTTGATTTGAATTTGTATACCTCTTTTTATATATGCTTACGTATTCACATACATATGTACAGTGGTGCCTAACACAATGAACTTAATTGGTTCCAGGAGCAAGTTTGTTATGCGAAAAGTTCGTTATGTGAAACGCGTTTTCCCATAACAATACATGTTAAAAAAAATAATTCGTTCTGCAGCATAAAATATGCTAAGATGACATAAAAAAAGATAAATTTGTCAAAATGGTGAAAATGGTGGTCTTGCTGAGGCCAAACTCTTTGACGAGGTCACACTGTTTTACCCCACATTCACTCCTTCTAATTATTTCCCGTTTCATTTCAACAGAAATCACCTTCCTGCTTTTTTTAGAAGCCATGATATATAAAAAATATTGAGTTTATCTTAAAAGGACGACTGTATACAGTGAGAGAGGGCAGAGTCTCAGCGGCAAAAACTGGGACTTAACTTTTCTTTTTTTTTTTTTCTAGCATCGGGGAAGCGGCGAGAGTAGCTCCGCCCCCCCCAACGCATCAGCAGTAGGCGCCGGGCCCCTCCATAAAAGGAGGCGAGCCGACGGTCCGCCACTGCACAGGGAGCCAGGCGAAGGGCTGTGAGAGAGGGCAGTTAAGCGCAGTGAGTAACGCAGCTCGGGCGACTTCGTTGTGTGAAACGAAGTTCGTTGTATGAATCAAGACATGAAGTTCGTTGTGTGCAGCGTTCGCTGTGCGAGGCGTTCGTTATGCGAGGCACCACTGTATTGATATAATTTTATATTGTACGTTTTACTTTGGTTTATCAGGACCCCTGGTGAAGGCGTGTTTTCTGAAACACGGACCGTGTCGGGTCCATTGGTTTGTTTGCCTTTAGGTGATGTTTTTAACTGCATTTTATTTATTGCCATAATAAACTTTGCCTGCATCATTGTATGCCCGTCTGCAGTTTCCCTTGCTTTGCTTTGCTTTGTCTTCGTATTCCTGACTGCAGACTTTGTTGGTTCCTCTTTCGTCGTTTGACTCCGTATATTTTTCCCGTTTCATTTTCATTTGATTATACTGCTTCTCAGAAAATAAGTGGTTTGCATTATTAACCAAAAAAATAACAAGTTGTAGAAAAATAAGGGCAAGTGGAGACAACATAATGAATACAACATAATGAGAATCAAAAAGAAAATTAAAGACATGGGATCAAATTCTATATATGTCTAGGGTTACCATAAGCCTCCAGAAAAAGGAGGACGGATTGAGACATCCGGGTTTTACTTCTACTGAAAACAATGGAAGTAAGGAGGACAGATGAAGACCATCATAAAAACATAAATTATGGATGAAACAAAGGAACTGGGACGCAGAAGTTAAAACATATTGCATATATATCCTTAAAGTATTATATTATCAAATAAGCATGCTAAAAACATGTCAATGTGAATTTAACAACTTGACTAATATGCAGACATTATTGATGTTTTACAAATAAACAGAATAATGCTTTTAATTTTTTAAATATCATTAGTCTATATGCAATTTATATTTGCATTTGTATTATCATCTGTTTTTACATGTATTTGTTTATATGCATGTTTTTAGATGTATCTTAACGTCCTGCGTTGGTCATGCAAACATAACTACACTGTGCGTACATCTTGCGCGTGATTTCATTGCGCATGCATGATTGACATGCGCGCGAACGTCTCGTGTTGTCTCGCGCTCATTTATCCTGCGCGTGATTGTTTTACGTGTGATTGTGTTGCGCTCAGTTTATCACGCGTGTGATTGTATTTGCAGCAGATTCTCCTGCGCGCATTTGACTTGCCACCCTTTATATGTATTTGATCAGACTCCTGAGGCAGGCCCGGTTGGGCTGAAACACGATCGTGTCGCTTCACAATATACCAATAAAAGACATTGAGCACCAGAGCCTTCCTTCCCTATTTTCTTTTCTACTTTCCAAGTTTTGGGAAGTTATCATCTCCTGCTTGTCTGTGACAAGGTAGAACCTAGCGTGGTAGACATGGAATGGCAAACATTGTATAGTGGGCATAGCATGAGAATGTAGCACATAGATATAGTGTGATAATCATAGTATGAAAGATACAATGTATAGAATTGTAGAGTGAGAGAGAAAGGTGACAGTGTGACAAAATGTGGCAAAGTATTGTCTGATAAAGAATGGTGTGGTTGGACATAATATATAGTAGATAGAACGCTAGGGTCTTACACACTAAAGGCTGCATATTATACCGCAGGAGGTGACTTGGTAGGATAGAGCATTATATGATGGGTAATAGAAAGTGCATCAGCGTTTGAGACGCGTGACAGCGAAGGGCTGGCGCTCTGCTTTGTAAGGTTTGGGAATTTGGGTAGGTGCATTCTCAAGGGAAGAGGTGGGATTTTATTACCTTCCTGAAGTCCGGAAGACCTTCTAATGAGCTAGCCCCAGAGGCACGGTAGGTAGTGCATGTACGATCTTTTTCGGGCAGTCTCACAGATGGGCGCTACGTGTATTCTATAAACGGCGCCCCTCCGGAGGCAGTTTATAGAATAGCACGAAGGGCCAGATTCTGCAAAAGACACTGTAATCGGCCGCTGCTTACAATAACGCCACTGATCGCGTGCCAGTCACGCTATGGTGCCGTTTGCAGAGACATGAAGGTATGCGCCGGTAAAGTAGGCCAGGGTTTTAAAGGCCTACGTTACCAGCATTTACATTTGATGGAGAATCATGCCTAACGGCGCCTAAGATCATTTCTTGCCGAAACCGCGCCTATTTTGACCGTGGGCACTGCTAGGCGCCTCCTGTAGATGTGATTATGACGGCCTTTTTGTACGGTGCCTATGGGTGCCTACATTTTTTAAAATGTTCAATAATCAGATGCAGGCTCTCAAACTCACATCCTACCCATATCGAAAGTTTACTAGAAGAAAAAGGGGGTGTTCAGATGATCAGAAAAAGCATTATATTTTCATTATTCCAGAAATAATGATCGCCAAAAAATTGCTGATGAAATAATCCTATCTTGTCACCTGAAGAACTATACGTGTCTTCATATAATTTTGAAAGTAATCTCATTAAACATCAAATATTCTATGGGGGATGAGCACGTCATAAAATTCAAGAACTCGGATCATAGGACCTCCTACAACTTGTATATGATTAAAGTCTACATCCTGTGCTCCATTTCTTAATCATATATGCTCCCTCCTCCCTCCCTCCCTTTTAAATAAGTGATAAGCGAATAAATAAAGACTAAAACCAACCCCAAACTAAAACTAATACCCGGAAAAGTCAAAAATATTTATGGCCTCCCCAAGAAACAAGCCAACTGAATCTACTATCAACCTTAATGGAAGACATTTCCCAATTAACCCCACCATTAAAATCCTAGGAGTCACCCTAGACCAGACATGTCAAACTCTGGCCCGCGGTATGTTAAAAATTGGCCCGCCAGACATTTTAAATTTTATAGTAAATCTGGCCCGCCGGCACGAACCGTCGCCGCTGCTGCCGCCGCTCTTCACTCGCGTCTGCCTTCGCCTGGTCTCCTCTCCACGTACAAGAAAAGTTCATTAGCCATTATTAAGAAATCCACTGCTTGTTTCTGGGATAAGCAGCATAAAATCTGTTTTGCCCAATTGCCGGGTGCTTGTGACATAGATTAGCCATTGTCTGAAATGGGATACTGGGCTTGATGGACCTTTGGTCTGTCTCAGTTTGGCAACTCTTATTTATATTATACGCGCTTCGAGTAATATAAGCAGTATAAAACTTTTTAATAAAGATATATTCAGCTTCCAACAAAGAAGGTGGGTAGAATGATTTCTTACAATCTTAATATCTCTTTCATGAAAATCTGTTTGGGCAGCAAACTCTCAGTAGCTATGTGTCCCGTGAATCTCTTTTAGTTAATAATCTGAGCCATGGATAGGAATTAAAGTCGAGTTAGTCTGGATATTGACATCTGAGATAACCAGCCTGGAATTGATCTGAATGATGTCCAAAGCTGGAAATTAAAAAATGCAGTTCTGGAAGTGAGTCAGTGTAAATCTACCTCAGCCAATAAGTAGAAGAATGAAACATGATGCAAAATGTCTCATAGAAAGGATGATGTGAAGCCCCATTTGAGATAGAACATAGAGACAGGAATTGAGACGTCCAGTCTAGAGGTGTCAGTTTCCGCTGGTATCTTAGAAAGGATCAGCCAGCATAGACCCTCTTTGAAAATACGGGCAGGAATGGATATGTATGCATGGGCTGTGTGTGTGGTAGAAGAGACCATTTTATCTAAAATATCAGTGGGGCCAACATTGGAACAATTATTTATTAATGTCTTCATGTGCTAATGCTATTTGCTGCTTAGGCTGGTATCTTAATGCATTCTGCTTCTTTTTTTCAGTCAAGTTCCTTATATTCAACTTGATGTATTTGATCTGTTCTATGTATTACTTCTTTCCCTGCCATGCCGGTATTTTCTGCATTATATTGTAAATGCTTTCCGTTAGAGAATGACACGGTGACAAAATACATCACCGTTCCCGTCCCCGCGGATAACTGCGGGAAACCATCTTCATGTCATTCTTTAAGGAGAGGGAAGAATCAGAGTATAATTGGGCACAACCACTGACCCGCAAGCTTTGCTTGAAGAATGCTGGTGTAGAAGGACTGAGGTTGAAATAGACATTACAGAATGGCAGTCTCTGGTATCCAGAGCAGATATTGTGATGTCATAATGCCTCATTCCAACAGTGCCTAAGAGCCAATCACATCAGTGATGTCACAATGGCTTTATTATCCTTGGCTCACATAAGAATCAGAGTATGAATGGCCACAACCACTGACCCGCAAGTTTTGCTTTGAAGAATGCTGGCGTAGAAGGACTGAGGCTGAAACAGACACTACAGAATGACAGTCTCTGGTATCCAGAGAAGATATTGTGATGTCATAATGCCTCATTCCACCAGTGCCTAAGAGCCAATCACATCAGTGATATCACAATGGCTTCATTATCCTTGGCTCACATAAGAATCAGAGTATGAATGGCCACAACCACTGACCCGCAAGCTTTGCTTTGAAGAATGCTGGTGTAGAAGGACCGAGGTTGACATAGACACTAGAAAATGACATGGGATTATTTCCCGCGGTTATCCGCGGGGACGGGAACGGTGATGAATTTTGTCACCGTGTCATTCTCTACTTTCCGTCTTTATCTGTTTTTAAGTCCATTATTCTAATTTGTATTTTATCTGTATCCCATGTATTAGCTCACCTCGTTGTGAACCGCCTAGAACTTTTTCGGTATGGCGGTATAGAAGAATAAGATGATTATTATTATTACCGTCTTGTAAATGTTCTTATGGGATTTGTCGTTCCATCTTGGATGAATTTGAAAAAAGGTTTTAATAATGCGACTTTTAGGGCTCCTTTTACTAAGGTGCGCTAGTGTTTTTAGCGCACTGCATTGCCGTGTGCACTAACCCTGCACTACGCACCAAGAACTAACGCCAGCTCAATGTTGGCGTCTAAAACTGCTGCACAGCGTAATAAAAGGAGCTCTTAAAGTTTTATTGTATTTGTTCTGTCGAAACATGTTTTTGTATTTTTAACATGTATACATTGTAATTTTGTAAACCGCGTGATATTTATGCGGTATATAAATTTTTAAATAAATACTCATTATTTATCTTAGTATTTATCTACCACTGATAGCCCAAGTGGTTTACATTCAGGTACTTAAGCATTTTCCCCTACCTGTCCTGATAGGGGGGTTTAAGTGACTTGCCCAGGGTCACAAGGAGCAGTGTGGGATTTGAACCCACAACCCCAGGGTGCTGGGGCTGTGGCTCTAACCACTGCACCACACACTCCCCCTACCACTACTAGTATTTATCATTTCTATAGTGCTGAAGGCATACGCTGTACATTTGACATGTAATAGACAGTCCCTGCCCCAAACAAACATTTTTGGGAAAACCTAGACACCTCAGGAAGCAGCTGTAAATCCTGATGTTCAGAACAATGAGCGTAAGACATTCATTTCTCTTCTGAAATGAGCAATGCACATGTGCCGTATATGCTTCACTTCCCCCTCAATATTTGCGGGGGTTAGGAGCAGAGCCGGCCCTCGAATATTAAAAAACCGTGAATAACTTTTAGGGCTGGCTTTGACCCACCCCTGCCTCCTGGACCTTCCCCAGACTTTACCTGGTGGTCTAGCGGCGACACAGGGCAGGATCGATCTTCCTATGTTCCTGCCCCGTGCAGAGCTGTCGTCAAAATGGCTGCCGTGAGTTCCCGTTGTAGTCTTGAGATGCGGGGCAGGAGTGTAGGAAGATCGATCCTGCCCCACGTCGTCGCTAGACCGCCAGGTAAGGTCTGGGATGCAGCGTTTCTTTTCCCCCCAAAAAATCATGAATAACCGAATCCACGGGTAATGAAACTGTGGATTCGGAGGAAGAAGTATATAAGCTGAGGTTTTTGAGCACCCCCTCCCCAAAAAAGTCCCAAAATTGGGATCTCGGCTTGAGGTGGTACATCTGTCCTTCCCTTCCTCTCTCTGTGGTGACTGGCATTTTTAGTTACCGGCAAGCCTGGATACTGACGCTGACACTGACACGGAAATAATTACAAGCAGGGTCAGTCAGGGCCTTGAGAATCTGTGTATGCTCAGGAGCCGGCAGGCCTCAAGTTTGCGCAGATCCTTAAGGCCCCAGCATCAAGGCTTATCGGAAGTAGAAATAAAGGTTACTTGAGAGAGGGAAGTGAGGGGAAAATGAGAGACATGGTGGTAACTATGGGGGAGGGGAGGGAAGAAGAAGTGTTAAGTCACTGCGGGTCTAACTGAGTGATCATATCGGAGAAGGGTAGGGTTACAGATGTCCGGATTTCCCCGTGTGAAAAATGAAAATACAGTTAAACCTCGGTTTACGAGTGCACCGGTTTGCGAGTGTTTTGCAAGACGAGCAAAACATTCTGTAAATCGTGACTCGCAAACCGAGCATTGATTCGATTTGCTAGTTCCCCCCCCCCCCCCACTAACTGGCATCGCCCCCCCCCCTGCGCGAACTGGCATACCCCGCCCGCCCAAACTGAAAGCTTACCCCCCAGTGTGGCACCGGCACACAGCACCAACCCACAGGAGGTGCCGGTGCCCGAAGATCGTGCCTCTCCTACGACTGGGCCTTGAGCATCTGTGCAATGTCAAGGCCTTCTGGCTCTCGTTCTCTCCGAGAATCTCGTAGAGAGGCGGGAGCCAGAAGTAAATTGGTTTATGAGCATGCTTCTGGAACGAATTATGCTCATAAACCAAGGTTCCACTGTACTAATATTTTCTAATAGTGTTAATTATTGCAGAATAACACAGAGGTGGGGGTGAACACCTAAATTGTATAACACTTGCTTATAATCAGGTATGGTCAAATAACTACAGAGAAAGTATAAAGATATCACTTATACATATTATTCTAATAAGGCGGGGTCCCTAAAGAGGTAATATTATAAAGAAAATATTAATAATGTGGTAATGGAAAACTAATTGAAATACTGGTAAAATTCCAGAAGGAGTTTGTCAAACATTGTGCAGTAAGAATTATTGCTGACTCAAAGGATGGCAGGGGGGCATTTCTGGGACACTGAATACAATGCCTACAGTCAAATGAACATTGTGTCGAGGTATCGGCAGAATTTGCCATAAGGACTATTGTTTAAAAAGATGGTCTAAGCACGTCACGTGAGGGGAGGGAACAGTGCCCAAATATGGGCAGCTCGAAATATGGCCAGGGTCTGAAGAATAATGGGTAGAGAGATAGGAAATAGGTGGGAAGGATTTGAGAGCTTGTGAACTGTACTTCTGTACGGTTCATAGACAACGGCGCGAAAGACAAAAGCGCGCGCCGACAATTGAGCGCAGCGCATGCTGCCGTGCCGCTCTAAATTACAGTTTTTAGGGGCTCCGACGGGGGTTTTTGTTGGAGAACCCCCCCCCCAGTTTACTTAATAGACATCGCGCCAGCGTTATGGGGGGTTTGGGGGGGTTGTAACCCTCCACATTTTACTGTAAACTGAACTTTTTCCCTAAAAACAGGGAAAAAGTGAAGTTTTCAGTAAAATGTGGGGGGTTACAACCCCCCACACCCCCCACAACGCCCCCACAATGCGGCGCGATGTCTATTAAGTAAAGTGTGGGGGGGGTTCCCCCCCACGCCCCCCCCTTCGGGGCACTAAAAACAGTAATTTAGAGCGGCGTGGCGGCGCGCGCTGTGCTCAATTGTTTGGCCGCGCCTTTGTCCCGGCGCGCTTTTGACCTGACACCCTTCTGTACCCAATGAGCAGATAGGCAGGATTGTACAGACTATATAATCAATGAATGTACTATACCAGGTGTGTCCATCTTAATAATTTTTATTTCTTATATACCGCTATACCGTGAAGTTCAAAGCAGTTTACAATAAAGATACATTTTGTCAGTACATGGGATGCAAGGTGGAAAGAGAGTATAAGTTAGCCTCGTATCTTGAATTGGGATGGTGGCGAGGTAGAGAAGAGGGCTGTAGAGAGGATGAGGTGGGTTGGGAATCTAGAATTTCTTAAACAGTCGAGTTTTCAGGGATTTTCTAAAGTCTGCGTATGTAGTGGCCTCAAGTATGGGCTTTCCAAGCCATGTGTTCAGCCTGGCTGCCTGGAATGATAACATTCTATCTAGAAACTTTTTGTATTGGTAAGATTTCAAGGTGGGGTAATTAAATAGGTTTGTTCTGCGAGTGCTCTTGTTGGACTCGTTGGGGGGGGGGGGAACTGGGAGATTAGGTAAGCTGGAAGAATCCCAAAGACAGCTTTGTAACAAATACAAGCAAACTTGAAGAGGACTCTGGATTCTACGGGTAACCAGTGGAGTATCTGATAGTACGGGGTAATGTGTTCCCATTTTTTTAAACCGTAGATTAGTCGGATTGCGGTGTTCTGAATTAATCTCAGTTTGTTGAGGTTCTTTTTATAAGTTCCTAGGCATATGATATTAGAGTAATCTAGAGTGCTTAAGATGGATGATTGTACTAGTAAACGGAAGGACTTTTCGTCGAAGAATTTTTTAATAGTGCGAAGTTTCTATAGAACCGATATACTTTTTTTAAACAATAGGTTTGTGTAATTTTCCAGGGTTAGGTGCTTGTCAAGGGTTACCCCCAGTATCTTTAGGGTTTGGTCAATTTTGTATTCTCGACTCTGTAAGTGAATTGTGGATTCTTTTATCTTTTCGATGGGGGATGCCAGGAAGAATTTGTTTTTTTCTGTGTTGAGTTTCAGTTTGAAGGCCTTCATCCAGTGCTCTCTCTGATTTAGGATGTTGGTTAAGGAATTGATGTATTGTGACGCTAGGGAGGTTAGAGGAATCACTACAGTAATGTCGTCTGTATAAATGTAGAAGATGAGCCCTAGGCTTTAAAGCAGATTTCCTAATGAACTGAGGTAGATATTAAAAAGGGTCGGGGATAAAGTTTGTCATCTTTGAATACCTGGTAGAATCTGTTCCCGAGGAATCCCTGGAACCAATTGTGAGCATTTCCTGTGATGCCTATGGCTTCTAGGCAGTTCAATAGAATGGTGTGATCTACTAGGTCAAAGGCGCTACTTAGGTCCAGTTGCAGGATCATGGCACTCACCCAAGGTACCAGCGCCATGATCCTGCAACTGGACCTAAATAGGGCTTTGACCTAGTAGATCACACCATTCTATTGAACTGCCTAGAAGCACAGTGCGCAGCGGCCTCAAAAAAAGCCAACAGGATGCTGGGCATCATAAAGAGGGGCATAACTACCAGGACGCGGGAAGTCATCATGCCACTGTATCGAGCGATGGTGCGTCCGCATCTGGAATACTGCGTTCAATATTGGTCGCCGTACCTCAAGAGAGACATGGAGGTACTTGAGAGAGTCCAAAGGAGAGCAACGAAACTGGTAAGAGGGCTGGAACACTACCCATATGCTGAGAGGTTGGATAGGCTGGGGCTCTTCTCTCTGGAAAAAAGGAGGCTCAGGGGTGATATGATAGAGACCTTCAAAATCATGAGGGGCATAGAGAGGGTGGATAGGGACAGATTCTTCAGGCTGAAGGGGACAACAGGTACGAGGGGGCATTCGGAGAAACTGAAGGGAGATAGGTTCAAAACGAATGCAAGGAAGTTTTTTTTCACCCAGAGGGTCGTGGACACTTGGAATGCGCTACCGGAGGAAGTGATCAGGCAGAGTACGGTACAGGGATTCAAACAGAGACTGGATGGATTCCTGAGGGATAAAGGGATCGTGGGATACTGAGAAAGCTAACTGAGAAAGCTAACCAGAAAATAAATGTAGAAACCCAACCAGGTCGTGCAGGTGCAAGACCGGAGGGCTAGGACTTTGATAGGAAAATAGGACTCAATTAGGAAACCAAGGAGGCATGGGGGCCCCTTCTGGTGATTTAGACAGGTCGTGAACTGTTTGGGCCGCCGCGGGAGCGGACTGCTGGGCAGGATGGACCTATGGTCTGACCCGGCGGAGGCACTGCTTATGTTCTTATGTTCTACCAGGTATTCAAAGATGACAAACTTTCCCATCTTGTCAATTTCTGTGCAGAGGGCACCCATTTTAGGCCCAAAATGTAAATTATTTATATTGCTTACTTTACTCAAAGTCTTTCAGAGTCTTACTCATCTTGTGGGCAGTGCCTTTTCTCACACCCGGACGTGTCCTCCTTTTGAGGACATGTCCGGGGGGGGGGAAGTGGGGGGTGGGGGGAGGTCCGGATGGCTTCTCAAAACCTGACCCTTTGTCCGGGTCTAGGGGGTCCGTATTTTCCAAACGGAAAATCTGGTAACTGTAGAGAACAGTGACATCGTCAGAGGTGCACCCAAAGCTGGGAGTGGGGAAGTGGCCTGATGTTGATGTTTGCCTGCAGCAAAGTTCTAGTCACTGCGGAAGGGAGGGAGGAAGGAGAGAGAGATGCTGATCACCGTGGGAGGAGGAGGGGGGATAGGGAAGAGAGAGAGAAATGTCAGTCACCATGAGGGAGGGGGACTTGAATATAAATCCTCACCTTATATTCATGTTTAACATGTTTCCCCTCTTTATATTTTTTAGGGGAAAATGTTATCTTGGCTTATATTCAGATTTGACTATTTATGGTAATATTTTGGCCGTATACTAGTGCCATCCCAACTCCATCCATGGCACACCTCCTCGCCACATGCATATATTCATGATTTGCATGTGTAAATCTTTGT
Organism: Geotrypetes seraphini; assembly: GCF_902459505.1. Lineage (NCBI taxonomy): Eukaryota > Metazoa > Chordata > Amphibia > Gymnophiona > Dermophiidae > Geotrypetes > Geotrypetes seraphini. Next base: position 172,557,159 of record NC_047092.1, read on the forward strand.
TCTTAAAATGTATGTGATGTGCATGTGCCAGTATTTACATATGCAATCGCAAACAGGGCTTCTTTTATTAAACCCTGCTAGATTATGTTGACATGGAAAATTATAGTTTACAGAAGATCATTAGACACATTGCTAATACAGTTGGTTAATATTCAGATATTGCCAAACAGACCTGGCAGCTTCCGGATATCTTTCCAAAGATCTGAAGACCGAGGCTTGGCGAAGATGGTTCCGGAAATATGTTGGATTTAAAGTAATGCTCCTTTGTGAAATAAAAGGAATGTTCACGTCATAAAAATGTTCAATTATACTATATAAAAAGACCATATATATAAAAAGACCATACAAATGGCTCGTTAATAATATCACTGGTGAGCACTTGTTCTTTCTTTCACTAATAGCAAAGATTGCCACAGTTACAATATCTACCGTGAATATCGTCAAAGCTGCAAAGTTTCCCCGTTCCAGGAGAGAGACTTTCTGGTCAGCCCTGCTATTGAACTTCTATTCCTAAAGCAGTCCCTGATTTTACTCATTGAGGTTAGGACTGCAGGTCCCAGAATGCACCAGCGCAAAGTGGTCAAAAATCCAGGACTGGTTAAAATCTCTCCCCCAGAATTGGTTAATTTGTCAGTAAACAAGTATTTTCTCTTAAAGCCGCATCTTGTGATATAGATCTTTTACAGGAGTCTATTGAAAATCAATCTTGAATCAGTTTTAAATAGTACAATGAATGGATTTCCATCATCTTGATATGCATTTAAAACTGGTATAAAACTGGTTTATATGCATTACAGTAAAGCTAAGGACTGTACTAAGTTTTGGCAATTATTGAATGATAATTATAAGAACACAAGAATTGCAAACTAGGACAGGCCAAAGGTCTATCAAGCCCATTTCCAACAGTGGCTAACACAGGTCCCAAGTACCTACCTAGATCCCAAGTAATAAAACAAATTTTATGCTGTGTATCCTAAGAATAAGCAGTGAATTTCCCCAAGCCATCTCAATAATGGCCTATGGACGTCTCTTTTAGGAATTATCCAACCTTTTTTTAAACCCTGCTAAGCTAACCGATTTCAGCACATTGTCCAGCAACGAATTCCAGAGTTTAATTGCACGCTCCGGTTTGCTCTAAATCTACTGTTTAGTAGCTTCATCGCACGCCCCCCCCCAGTCCTAGTATTTTTGGAAAGAGCAAACAAGCGATTCACATCTACCCTCTCCACTCCACTCATTATTTTATAGACCTTTATCGTATCGCCCCCCTGAGCCGTCTCTTCTCCAAGCCGAAGAGACCTAGCCACTTTAGCCTTTCCTCATAGGGAAGTTGTCCCATCCCTTTTATCATTTTCATCATCCTTCTCTGTACCTTTTCTAATTCCGCTATATCTTTTTTGAGATTCGGCGACCAGAATTGCACACAGTATTCGAGGCACAGGTGTAGCACAGAGCGATACAAGGACATTATAGCACACAAGCACATTAAAGCACAGTACCAGTAAGACCTCCTCATTAACTGTTGGGGGCGTTCCCAGGATTTAACCATGTGACGATTTTATAAAAGCAAGGCACACTTTATAGAATTGTGCTTAGTGGTGGCAAAAGCGGGCATAGGCGTCAAAAGGCGACCTAATTTTAGCCGCACCCTGTTTATGCCAGGGTTTTCTTAGCCTAAATCAGTGCACCAAAGTCCCAAACAGGCATCTACATGAACATAAGAATAGCCTACTGTGTCAGACCTATGGTCCATCTATCCCAGTAGCTCTCTTTCATGGTGGCCAATCCAGGTCCCAAGTACCTGGCAAAAACCCATATAGTAGCAACAATCCATGCTACCAATCCAGGGCAAGCAGTCGCCTCCCCCATGTCTGTCTCAGTAGCAGACTATGGACTTTTTCTCCAGGAGTTTGGCCAAACCCTTCTTAAAACTAGCTAGAGCTAAGTCTTGTCAGACAAATCTGATCAATTTTTTTTGACTGGATAGAGGGTATGCGCTAGATGTGGTGTGTTTAGATTTAAGGAAGGCCTTTGACAGTGTTCCACACAGATGCCTAATAAATAAACTCTGTGACCTTGGAGATGGGCTCCAAAGTGACGGGCTGGGTCAGGAACTGCTTGAATGGAAGACGACAGAGGGTAGTGGTCAATGGAGATCGTTGTGAGGAAAGGGATGTTTCCAGTGGTGTGCCTCAAGGGTCTGTTCTTTTTAACATTTTTATAAGTGATATTGCCGAAGGGCTGTTGGGTAAGATTTGTCTCTTTGCGGATGATACCAAAATCTGCAAAAGGGTAGACATCCTGGACGTCAGGTTTATTTAGAAATTTGATATACCGCCTTATTAAAAATTCAAAGCAGTTTTACATAATATAAAAACAGAGTATAATAAGAACGTACATTAAAAACAAATTACAAACAATGCTACAAAAAAATCAAACGCGCTGATGAACATAAACTTACCGATTCATTAATGGTTTATGTACTTTTCTTCTAAGATTTTCCTTACACATCCGGGGTGGGGGGGGGGAGGGGAGGGAGCGGTAATTGAGAAATTGATATTAATTCTTCATATCAATGTAATAAATAAAGATGTTTTGTATTATTAATAATTAATAGAAGGGTGGGTGGGTAAAGTTATTATCTAATATAATAAAACGGTAAGCCGCGCATGCGCACTTCCTATGCGTGCGTCCATTTTCCATGAGCTGTAGCGATCCATATGAAGTGCGCTCACGCGAGGCAAGACAAGAGCGCATGCGCGCCCTTCCCTGCTCTCCACCTGCGGAGCGGCAGCTGCTGGCCGCTAGCACCCCCTGCCCTCTCCGTTGCCTCCCGGCTCCAGCGGCGTAGGCAGCACTATAAACACGCTGCTTTGCGCCCTTCTCTGCCGATTTCCTCTGCTGCGTCTCTGATGACATCATCGGAGACAGACGGGGCAGAGGAAATCGCCAGTAGAAGGCCGCGAAGCAGCGTGTTTAAAGTGCTGCCTACGCGGCTGGAGCTCCGAGGTTTGTCGGCAGTGGGAGGGTCAGGAGCAGGCCGGATCGACAACGGCAGTAAAAGAAGGGGGAGGGGCCGAACGGAGCAGGGAAGAGAAGGTAAGAGAAGGGAAAGGGGGAGTGGGGGAAAATGCTGCTACTGCTTCTACACAGGAAAGGGGGGATAGGAGGGAAATGCTGTTGCTGCTGCATAGGGAAGTGGGATGGAAATGCTGCTGCACAGGGAAATGGGGAAAAATGACAGACAGACAGCGGGAGGGAGGGAGATAGAAAGAAAGACACAGGGGCAGGGAGAGGGACAGAAAGACAGACAGAGAAAGGGGGCCAGAGAGAGAGTCAGCGGGAGAGGGAAAGGGGGCTGCTTTGGGGGAGGGGTGTGCTGGGGGGGAGACAGAAGGGGCCATGGAGATATAGGGAAAGGGGGCTGCAGACAGACAGACAGACACATCTATTCTAGCACCCGTTAATGTAACGGGCTTAAAAACTAGTGGTTCTATATACTAATTGTATAAAATGGTGTAATCTCTCATCATTCCAATTTCCATTTATAAATAAGTTACCTCCCCCCTTTTCAGAAAGCTGCAAAAGTGGCTTTTAGCATAGGCTGGCACGCTGAATGCACTACACTGCTCTCTGCCCCGAACTCCTGCTCTCAGCCCTGATCTCCTACCTGCCCCGAACTCCTGCAGCCCCGATCTCCTGCCTGCCACGACTCTCCCACCCTTCCCCGCCGTGCAAGCCATGGTTTTAATCTGCAGGCTAAAACCACGGGCTTCGGAAGAAAAAAAAAAGCAAAAAAAAAAAAATATTTCCTGTTCTACCGAGCAGAGGGACAGCGCATCAACAGATGATCTGCGCATGCTCAAGGGTCGCTGTTCAGCGATCCGATTCAGTCTGTTGGGGGCATGATTCCCATCGCCCTCATTTGCATGAGGGCGATTCGTGAATCAGCCCCCCCGGACACGGATTGGATCTAGCCCTTAGTCATCTACCATTCAATTAATAATAATAATAACAACTTTATTTTTTCTATACCGCCATAGTCAAACTGACTTCTAGGCAGTTCACATAGAAAGAAGTGCAATTTAGGTCAATTACAAGATGCTAATTGTTCATTATCAGTACCATTTAAGCCTTTTAATTAAGTTAAGTGCCATTTATAGAATCTGGGCCAATCTGCATATTTACCCCCTTTTTATCAAGCTGCTGCGTTAGAAGTATTTAATGCGGGCTGGCACAGTAAATGCTCATAGAATTCCTATGAATGTTGGAACACTTACCTTGCCGGCCCATGCTAAAATCCTAAACTAAACTAAACTAAACCTTAGGTTTGTATACCGCACCATCTCCACAAGCGTAGAGCTCGGCACGGTTTACAGGGTTAGGTTGAAAAGGAGCTACAATGAAGGGTTATAGGAAAGGAGCTAGGAAGATAAAGAACCAAAGAGCGGGAGGTGTTAGATTTTTGAAAAGAGCCAAGTTTTCAGGTGTTTGCGAAAGGATTGGAGGGAGCTTGAAATTCTCAGCGGGGATGTGAGGTTGTTCCAGAGTTCTGTGGTTCTAAAGGTGCAGGGATGTTCCTAGTTTTCCTACGCGGGATATACCTTTTGTAGAGGGGAATGATGGTTTCAGTTTTTGGGAGGATCTAGTGGAATTAGGGTTAGAGGAATTCCAGAAGAGTGGGATAACGGGAGGGAGGATGCCATGTAGGATCTTGAAGGCTAAACAGGCACATTTAAAGAGGACTCTGGAGTGAACTGGGAGCCAGTGAAGTTTGGACAGGAGTGGGGAGATATGGTCGAACTTGCCTTTTGCGAAAATAAGCTTGGCCGCAGTGTTCTGGATTAGCTGGTCTATGGAGTTTTTTTTTAGTTAGGCTTAAATAGATGGAGTTGCAATAATCCAGTCTAGAGAGGATGGTGGATTGAACAAGGACAATGAAGTGAGAATGATGAAAGTACGATCTCACTTTCCTCAGCATATGAAGACTATAGAAGCATTTTTTACCAAGAAGTTGAGGTGGTCATTGAAGGAGAGAGAGGAGTCTATGATGATGCCAAGGACTTTGCTTGAAAACTCAAGCTGAAGAGTGGAGCCGGAATATAATGGGATGGAAGTGGGTAAATGATCTAATATTGGGCCGAGCCAAAGTAATTTTGTTTTGGACTCATTCAATTTCATTTGTACAGAATGTGCCCAGGAATGGAGGTTAATTATACATGCGGATATGTTCTCAGCGAGATTAGTGAGGTTCGAGTCGGTCTCTAGCACAGCTTGATAAAATGGGGGGGAGGGGAGGTTAATGCAGCTCTAGGAACGGCAAATGCTGGGAACACCCCCAATCACAGCTGCATTAAATTTGCAGATACTGCGGAATATAGTCCCATGTTAAGTTGCATTAAATCCAATTTTTACTTCAGATTTTCCAAAAGAACCCCATAATGAGCTCTTAAGAATACTGATCATTTTATAAATAGCAGAAAATATGCCTATTTACAGAAATATTTTGCCATTTTGGGGCCACCGAACTGAGATGTTGTACACAAAATGAACCATATTCGTACTAAATATTAAATTATGGTTTGGGGGATTTTGCTTTGTCTACCAGATGGCTAGGCGAAAGAAAACATGAAATAGATTTTCATTTATTTTTCATCTTTCTGCCAACCCAAAGAAGGTTCAGTAAAATCCTTCAGTAAATCATCTGGTCAGTTCTTCTTAACAGTTTAGCAATATTTCATCTTGCCTTTTTGACATTTTCATTTTTTCATGCTGACGTTTTCTCTTAAAAATAATTGATTGCTATTATTTTTTTCTTCAAGCTTGACAAAAAGAGAGTGCAAATTTAAACCTTTAAAATAGATGCCTGTTAAAAGGTTTCCTATATTTTATCAATATATTAATAGCATGATATTCAGATAGAAAAATGTTTTGCACTGGTGCTATAATAATAATAAAAAAAAAATATATATATATATATATATTGTATATTTATATAGATAGAAAGCTAGATTAGATACAGATAGATATACTATAGATAAGAGAGAGATATAAAACATTACAGTTTGCTAGCCTATGGGGCATAGAAAATGTGGAAAATGTGCATTTTGCTTGCATGCATGGGAATTGTCTGAGTTTCAACCTCTTAGATTATTGTTTACATATTCACGGCCGAGTCACATTATTATGACCATCTGCTGATATCCAGAATAAATGCCTCTGGCACGCGAATGACAGTCAGACGCTGTGGGAGTGACTCAATAAGATGCTAGATGGTTGCTAGAGTTTCTGGAACCATGCAGACTGAGGTGCGACCAACAGTTGCTGATGGGTGCGTGGTGGTGGATCCAGTCATTGAACATGCCAATCAAGGTGGTCCCAAATGTATCTGGGGAATTTGGAGGCCAAGGAAATAGCTGGAAGTCATGGTCGTGCTCTGTGAACCACTCATGAACAATTCTGATGGCATGACATATCGCATTGTCCTGTTGAAAGATCCTATTGACAATAGAGAAGACTGTCAACATGTACGGGTGCACTTGATTGGCAAGGATGGAGAGTTAACCATATTGATTGAGAGTGCCCTCCAGAGGTATCAAGCGCCCCAGACCATACCGCTGCCATCGCCAGCTTGTGCATATCCAACAATGATTGCTGGGTGTTTGTTCTTGGCGGTTTCATGCCTGAAATGCCAACACCCATCCTTCCATTGGAGCTCAAACCATGGCTCATTGGAGAAGGCAACCTTCTGCCAGTTGGTGTAAGTCCAATGTGCAAATTGCAGCCCTTTTTTGTGATGAACCCTCATGAGCATGGGCACCGTCACCAGCCACATCTGCTTCAGAGCCCCATTCACAACAGGGTCTGCTGCACAGTCATTTTGGACTCGCATCTGGAAGCCCCCTAGTTCATATGGATGGTGAATTGCTCCTAAGTAGTGTGCCAATCGGCCTGCATCAACCTCTCGTATTGATGGCTGGTCCTGCCCATCATTACAAGTTTGAAAGTTTGACATTTGATGTATCGCAATGGAAGAACATCTATGCGGTTTACATATAAAAACTAATAGTTAAAATAATATAAAGTAAAGGTAGAACTACAATATCAATAGTAAAGGCAAGAAAATAAAGAATTAAAAAGTTACCGATTTTGTACTCTTCGTTTCAGACTGGACTCCTTATTTCATTTTGCAAATCATTGGTGAAATGCATCTATGAACAGGAACGTTTTTAATAATGTTTTAAAGCGTTCAGAATTATGTTCTGTTCAAATGTAATTTGGGACAGCATTCCAGAGTTGAGGACCAATTACTGTGAAAGAACGATCTCTAGTGGATGAGTATACAATTTGCCTAATCAATGGAATCGCTAAGGGCTCCTTTTACAAAGGTGCGCTAGCGTTTTTAACGCACGCACCGGATTAGCGCGCGCTATAGCGCACGCTAGCTGAAAATCTACTGTGTGCTCAAAAGGAGGTGGTAGCAGCTAGTGCGCATGACAATTTACCGCGCGCTATTCCATGTGTTACAGCTCTAGCGCGGCTTTGTAAAAGGAGCCCTAATAGATTTTTCTGTAAAGAGCGAAGTGTACCTATTGATGAATAAGGTATTAGATAGTTATCCAAATATGTTGGTGACCGGTTATGATGTGCTTTGAATACCAGGAGTAAAATTTTATATGACAAACGATGTTTTATCGGTAGCCAGTGTGCCGATTTTAATAGCAGTGTGATATGGTCGAATCTCTTTTTTCCTGTTGTTAATTTTATTGAAGTATTTTGAGCGAGTTGAAGACGATACAAATCTTTGTCTGGCTCCAATGCAGTAGTCCAATGTACTAATTACTAGAGAATGAACAATTATATTAATAGCGGAGGGGAATAAGAGATGAGATATTGAGCGGATAAGACGAAGTTTATAGTAACTACGTTGTAGTACTGTAGATCTTTGGTTTTGAAATGTTAACGTCAGGTCATCAAAAAGGTTCCATTTCTTTTTCTCACGGTGAACTTGAACTACAGCAACCTGTGAACAGTTCACAAATTCTTCTGTTTCTGAAAATGCTGCCACCCTTGGCCCGGTAGCTGATGATCCTGCCTTTTTCAATGTCAGATAAATCATGCTTTTTCCCCATGACAGCCATGGTTGCTATATTGGCAACTTGCTGACATCCCACCTTATTTGCCCACAAAGTCTGCAAATGGCAAGTGCATTTGTTCATTGGCTGTGTGTCCCTGACGTCGGAGGTAGGTGGTGGTCATGTGACTTGACATGTATATCGTGCCAGTCTACAAATAGCGAGTATAAAGGGGCTGATTATGTAATTCAATGTCCCTGCCCCATTTTGTATGTGGGGAAAATTTTGGTAAAAGTGAAAACTCATATTACTGAATGTTGTTCAAATGTTCAATGTCAAAGAGAGGCAGCCCCTCTCTCCTAGCACTGGGAAGAAAAAGGTCAAGCTCCCAGTATGGTCTGTATCTATGAATATTAGTTATATAATATGTATTTTTATTTTAACTTTTTTAAATGATGTACACCGCCTAGAAGCCTGATTAGATGGTATAACAAATTTTTAATAAACTTGGACACTTGGTCATAGGGTACAAGATCTCCAGTTTTGGGTTTTGGAATAACTCTCCAGGAAATTGGGTGGCTTGAATAAACGTTTCTTACAACGGGAACAGTTTTTCATTTTTACATGGGAAGCTTTGGCCCCTCGGGGGTTAAATTCAGAGACTGAATGGCAAGCGTTCCTGTAGGGTATCTAGTAGAGATTGACATGGGGACAAATTTTTCCCCGTCCCTGGAGGAACTCAATTTTCCTGTCCCGTCCCCATGAGTTTTGTCACTGTCCCTGTCCCATTCCTGTAAGCCTCGAACACTTACGATTTTAAAGTGTTTGAGGCTTGTGCAGATGAGGACGGAGCTTAGGCATTGGTGGAATGAGGCATTATGACATCACAATCTGAGCTCTAGAATGTTGCTATTTATGATTCTAAAGTGTTTGAGGCTTGTGCAGATGAGGATGGAGCTTAGGCATTGGTGGAATGAGGCACTATGACATCACAAAATGAGCTCTAGAATGTTGCTACTTAGGATTTGAAAGGGATTGAGGCTTGTGCAGATGAAACAGAGCTTGCAGGAATGGGGCAGGGGTAGGAAAAGAACTCACGAAAACGGGACGGGAAAATGAGTTCCTGTGGGGATGAGGAAAAATTGTCCCCGTGTTATTCTCCAGTTTGTAGGTTTTTTTTATTGTGTGCATTATAGATATCTGCCTCTGTATGTAAGAGTTCATTGCATTTGGATTGCTTTGGTGCATGCATGCTGATTGTTGCCAATATAAGGTGCGCACGTGCCAGTGTGGTCTTTTGGTGTGCAGTTTTGAAGACGTGAGTCATTGAGCACACACCTGCGACCATCCTTTTGAAACTGAGCGCCCATATATGGGTGCTTTTAAGAAGCAAGCATGTATGCATGGGTGCCTTTAAGATTTGAATGCACCCGCATGAGAGTCTTTAAGAACTGAGCTTGCATGTGTCGGAATTTTTCTGGAAATTCTACCATATTGCTCCAGTGTGTGGGGTGGGAAGTGATGCAGTCTTGTGACATCATAGATTTTGATAGTTTCTAATGTATATATTTGGTAATGCATTTATGTTTGGGTTAAATGTTGTTTATATTTGGTTTTTATTTTTGGTTGCATTGTCCGATATTTAGTGCTATGTAGCTGGCCTGGAATGTAATGTAATGTAATGTAATTTATTTCTTATATACCGCTAAATCCGTTAGGTTCGAAGCGGTTTACAGAGAAATATATATTAAAGAATACAATAAAATAAGATAAATAAAGAATAGGTACTTGGAATTCCCTTACTGTCCCGAAGGCTCATAATCTAACTAAAGTACCTAGAAGACAGTTATTGAGCAGTAAGAATAAAATAAAGATAGAGATATTGAACAAAATATTAAACATTCTAACAAGAGTGCACTGATCTCTCTAAGGCCATAGTACTTTTTAAAGTAAAGTATACATCTCAGTAATAATTAAATAGATAAACAAAATAAATTAAATTAAATTTATTTGGATTAAAACTAAATAAGGAAAATTTTTAAAAAGAACATATATGGACATAATAAATGTGAAAAAGAATGAATAACAAAGGAATGTGAGTGAAAAAAAACGTTGAGCAATGGAATTCTGAGGAATAATTTAAAAATAAAGATATAAAACAAATAAATAAAAAAGAGTAAAATTAGGATATAATAAACATGATGATATAAGAATCAAAAGGGACCAGCATCACTTCAATCAGACCAACAAATCTCTGTCCTAAGCACTTCAGCCGTTAATCCGATCAGCCGCTGTTAACATCTGATGTACACCAACCACAGGATATCTCCTCCGATGAAAAGAAACATCTTTCAGTTTCCAGGTCGACACCCAGTGCGCTGGACAGTATAACCTCCACTCAGATCTTGCCGACCTCATCTCTCCGCTCCCAGGTCCGGTAGTGATCCTTTCCGCTAGCCCCCGCAGCTGCCGACACCGCCTCATACCACACCACTCCCATGGCTGGCAAGAATCGGACATGGTGAAATATCAAATAGACAGGACGGCTCAGCAGACCTCCCATCCTGATGGTGTCACTCCGTCGGTAGAAAACATGAATCTGTAGCCTCTCTGATTTCAGTGTCATGCAGAACACTTTAGACATGGCGCCTCAAGATCTCCACAGCCAGCCACTTCAAGAAGACTCTGCCACCCCCGCCAACCTCAGCGATGCTCCCCTCGTGTCTCTCCAATATCAGCACTACTCGATGTGTCCCAGTCATCAGGCCCAACTCAAACCTTCCTGAAGTGCAAGGAGTATCAGGTAGGATGTTGGTATTTCAAATTGTTAGACCAGAAGTCAATGGTCAGCTCAGTGGCTATCAGACTAGAATTCACAAGTGGAGGCTAAGTAATAGAAATCAATATAAATCAAAAATATGATTTAATAAAGATTAATAAGATAAATTAAACAAAATGAGCTACTAAATGAAACAAACAAGCAACAGAGAAAAACCAAAAAATAAAAAGGGAGAAGGAGACCGTGCAATTGATGACTTTATCGGCCGCCATCTTGTTAGATATCTTGATGGAATGGCTCCTTTTGTAATACTTCCATATTCAAATACAGTGGTGCCTCACACAACGAACTTAATTCGTTCCAGGAGCAAGTTTGTTATGCGAAAAGTTCGTTATGTGAAACGCGTTTTCCCATAACAATACATGTTAAAAAAAATAATTCGTTCTGCAGCATAAAATATGCTAAGATGACATAAAAAAAGATAAATTTGTCAAAATGGTGAAAATGATGGTCTTGCTGAGGCCAAACTCTTTGACGAGGTCACACTGTTTTACCCCACATTCACTCCTTCTAATTATTTCCCGTTTCATTTCAACAGAAATCACCTTCCTGCTTTTTTTAGAAGCCATGATATATAAAAAATATTGAGTTTATCTTAAAAGGACGACTGTATACAGTGAGAGAGGGCAGTTAAGCGCAGTGACTAACGACTGCCTGCAGTGCCTACGCGGAAGGATGCAATACATCGGCAGCTCGGGCGACTTCGTTGTGTGAAACGAAGTTCGTTGTGTGAAGTTCGTTGTGTGAAACGAAGTTCGTTGTGTGAATCAAGACATGAAGTTCGTTGTGTGCAGCGTTCGTTGTGCGAGGCGTTCGTTATGCGAGGCACCACTGTAACTTTTACAAAATGATCAACTCAAGCTCCATGTACTGTATATGTTAATAGAATTTTCCATCATCTTTATTGGGAATTTTTTTATTTTTCTTTTTGCTCTGTGAGCACATAAGTATTATCATTATATATTATTAAGTTGCTGTTGTAGTTTTCGGCAAAATCTGATAAGGTAAGAACAAAGCCTTGAATTGACTGGTTAACAATCAAAATTAAAAAAAAAAAAAGGATTATGATGGTATAAAACTAGAACCTTGCAATTTGGCATGCCACTCGTGATCTTAGATATTTGGCTTAATAGACGCAGGGTAGCTCCTCGGGGAGCCATTATTCAACGAAGAATATAGGCTGGACCTTTGGTTTCCGACCTGCTGCACAAAACAGGATGAATGCTTCACTTTTCAGTGTCCTCGTAATGCAGTACTGAACGGGATGCCCGCCTCCCTCGGGGATATTTGTCATGCATATGGGCAAGGTCGGCCTGAGCAATATCAGTAAGTATTTCAGTCACTCTGTTAATTCCCTACTTTGTATTCCTTTGTGGTATTAGAGGTTAAATTAGAGCTCATTCAACCAGATCTGTGGCAGTGCTACTAACTAGTGTCGGGTCAATTTAATCTCCTGGGCTTTGGACGGCAGCCACTCTGGAGCTCTTCAGAATGTTGCTTTCGTTCTGTCATCTGCGCCGAGTACGTAATACCGGTGCTAGTCAGACTCGACCGTTTAAGAATCCAGACAGGACATGGGATCAGGGAATATAATGGGGATATTTAACGGTCGCCAGTGATAAAACGCAGAGGCCCAATTAGTTAATAAGCCTAAGAAACCAGAAAAAAAAAGATTGTGCGCAGTCGTGATCCCGGCATGTGGCAATCAAAATATTTCTCAAAAAAGGTATATCTTTACCTTACAAAGAATTGTATGAAAAACTACACTACAGTAGAGAATTGCATGGGGGCAGAAATCCCACCCGTCCCCACCTGCCCCACCAGTATCCCATCCGTCCCTACCCATCCCCGCCAGAATCCCCTCCATCCCCGCAAGGAATCTCCTCTTTACCCGCCCATCCCCCCATAAAAGTTACCTGTCCCCATAAAAAGCAGGAATTTCTTCTGACAAGTCTCAGTTCATTTAAACCACAGGTGTCAAAGTCGGTCCTCGAGGGCCAGAATCCAGTCGGGTTTTCAGGATTTCCCCAATGAATCTGCATGAGATCTATTTGCATGCACTGCTTTCAATGCATATTCATTGGGGAAATCCAGAAAACCTGACTGGATTCCAGCCCTCGAGGAGGGACTTTGACACCCCTGATTTAAACCAACCATAAAATACAATATAAACAAATAACAAAGAACAGAAATAAGAGATGCATACATCACCGGAAAAAATTAGAATAGACCTTAGGTCATGTGACAGTAGGGTCAACCATTTCTTGTTAAAAGAAATAAGAGTTGGATTTTTGGGCAATATAAAGCTCATATCTGCAGAGCAAACAAATCTGGTTCCACCATCTGGCCTAGGTAACTTGTGAGAGGTCCTTCCAAGATCCACAAATGGTTTTTAATGCAGCAATGAGTAAAAAAAATTGAACAATACAGCTTCAAAATCATTTAAAGCAATAAATCTGCATGAGATAGATTTGCATCTCAAGGAGGCGGTGCATGCAAATCCATCTCATACATATTCATTGTGGATATCCTTAAAACCTGACCTGGCTCCGGCTCTCGAGGACCGGAATTGCCTACCTCTGGCTTAGACTGAAGTTGCTCTTTTATGCCCCAAGAAACTGCCACCCTAGCTACGTGATTGCCTGGTCTTGCTTAGTGGTTGGACTGGCCCAGAGGAGAAGTACTATTTATCCAGTGATTATTCAATAAATATCTGTGTTTTTATTTTTCCATTAGGGGTGTTTTACCAGTTTTTATTGGTTAAAACCTATCATCAGAAGCCCTAGTTACATTTACTGTCTGAGCCTGGCAGGAGATCCAAGATGAATTCTTTTTAATGAGGATCTTCCATATACAATGCAACATTTATATGTATGAGGATTTGCGAGCTGAATTTGGTTAATAAAACCCTTAAGAATCCCTAATGTGCATGCAGTAACCTTAACATTTACATGAAATCACAGCAAAAATGTACCAGTGAATGCAAATAAGTGCAGAAAATTAACATTTTAATTTTGCTCCATGATTACTATGAACCATTACAATGTAGAGATGACATAAAAACGTACTCAAGAGTAAACATTTCCCATCCGCTGGATAACTAATGATTCATAGCTATTTATAGTAGGAGCAATCAGAGTAATTTATTTCTCCATTTTCAGAAATATGGCGATTGATTATACTTCAGATTCAGGCTTGATGTTAATTGTATCTCTGAATGTTTTCATATTACAGCATATATGAACATTTGCAATTGTGCACTCCACTACGAGCATGGCAAAGATTTATTCTGCGTATTGTATTTTAATTGAATTGAATCACCGAGGATGCAGCCATCGGGGGGTTTAAGGCTTGAGCTCTTTATTTATATTCATTTAAATCGGCGGTTCTCAAGCCTGTCCTGGGGAGCCCCAGTCAGCCAAGTTGTCAGGATATCTGCCACAAATATATACGAGAGAAATCTACGTACAACAGATCCACAACTGCAGCACAGCAAAGAAACAGCGGGAATGGAACAGTGGGAGATCATGGTAGAGGAAATGATACAGTGGTTCTAGGTATCTGACATTTTAACATACAACAGATGGTCCCTGCTCAGAAGAGCTTACAATCTAATTTAGACAGGACATTTCGGGGTTGGGGGAGATCATGGTAGAGGAAATGATACAGTGGGTCTAGGTATCTGACATTTTAACGTACAATAGATGGTTCCTGCTCAGAAGAGCTTACAATCTAATTTAGACAGGACATTTCGGGGTTGGGGAGATCATGGTAGAGGAAATGATACAGTGGGTCTAGGTATCTGACATTTTAACATACAATAGACGGTCCCTGCTCAGAAGAGCTTACAATCTAATTTAGACCGGACGTTTCAGGGTTGGGAAGGTTATGGTAGAGGAAATGATACAGTGGGTCTAGGTATCTGACAACAGTGAATGGGAGTTAAGAGTTGAAAGCACTGCAGTTTAAAAAAAAGTGTGCCTTTAGCTTGGATTTGAATGCTGCTAGGGATGGAGCATGCTGAATTGATTCAGGCAGCCTGTTCCGGGCATACAGTGCCGCAAGAAAGAAGGGACGGAGTCGTCAGCGGAAGAGAAGGGTACAGACAAGAGGGGCTTGCCCGATGAACGGAGTTCACGGGGAGGAGCATAAGGGGAGATAAGTGAAGAGAGTTCATGAGGGGCTTCAGAGTTTAAACTGTATTCGGAAATGGATGGGGAGCCAATGAAGCGACCTGAGGAGGGGGGTAATGTGAGAATAGCGGCCAAACGCCTAAAGAAGGATGTACATAAAAACTGTTTTATGTCCATTCACAATGAGTTGACCCGATACAGCACTGTGTTTAGGTGAAAAATACACCTACATCAGGGGTCATATATACTGAATTGAAACTAAACTAAAACTTAACTTTATATACCGGGTCTTCAACCAGAGGAAGCTTGACGCGGTTAACAATAAGTTAAAAGATAAACTAAAATGCAAGAGGATTAGTTTTCATAATGTTTAGCAAAGAGAGAAGTTTTTAAAGATTTACGTATTTTATGTATTATTGAATTGGGAGGGAGGGAGGGATGGGGGATTATTATATTCAATAAGAATGATATAAATTTAGATTTCTTACATAATATTTTAATATTATAGAATACTAATTTTTTAATGAAATGTTAAATTTGATGCTAATATGTGAGTTAATCAAGTGTATATCTTTATATGAGTTTATTTGATACACTTGTTGTAACATACGAAAATGAATAAAGAATTATAAAAAAAAAAAAAAAAAGATTTACGAAAAGATTGGAAAGAGCTGGGACACCTCAAAATTAAAGGAAGTTCATTCCATAATTGGGGAAATTTAAAAGCTAAAATTCTTGACTCCTTGAATTCCTTTCCTAGAAGGGAGGGAAAGTTTAAATCGACGAGTGCCTCTCGCATATGAAGATCTATAAATATTCCATAGCAGAGGAAATGAAGCATGCAGAATGGAACAGAACACAAAATAGTCTGAAGAAGAAGAGGATATATATTTTAAATGCGAAGGTATCAAAGGCTCATCAGTTTAAAAGAAAATGGGGTTCATTTAGTGAAATCTAGAATATTGATGTTCTCACTTGCCGGAAAGAATCTCTGGAATTCGATTCCAGGTATAATGAGATTATGCAAAGATCATGTGTCTTTTAAGAAAATATAAAAAAAAAAACCCCCACCATTATTTGTGGACGCCTTTCTCTAAGGGCTCCTTTTACAAAGGCGTGCTAGGGCCTTAACGCGCGCAATAGCATGCATTAAATTCCCGAGCGCGCTGGCCACTACCGCCTCCTTTATAGGAGGCGGTAGATTTTTGGCTACCGTGCTCTAGAGCGCGCGGTAGTTTTGTGCGTGCGCTTAAAATCCTAGCGCACCTTCGTAAAAGAAGCCCTAAGGTGCGCTAGCGTTTTTAGCACACGCAGGAAGTTACCGCGCGCTACACTTCTAGAACTAACGCCAGTTCAATGCCGGCGTTGAGGTCTAGCACACGCGGCAATGTAGAGCGCGCTATTCCGTGCGTTAAAGCCCTAGCGCACCTTGGTAAAAGGAGCCCTAACTCTGGTTATTATTAGTTTTAGATTTAAAGAATTCTGTATTGAGGAAGTCTGTGGGGAAGACATTTCATAATGTTTGTGCTTGAAATTGTGGATGGAAACGTTTTGTACATCGCTTAGATTTAAGCGACTCATGCATTTTTAAAATAAAGAAATAAATGCTATGGATTATGCTGGTACCGTGAAATGACCTTTCAATCAGCAAAGACACGCATGGGTTGATTTGGGTTGATCTCAATAGCGCTAATTTTATACCTGGACCTTATTGTGCACCGTCCTTTTTTTTTCCCATTCTGCCTATGCCTTGTGCCACGCTTTGGTTTCCAAATCATTTCATATTACATCATCTTGAATAAGGTTTTTTTTTTTTTTAAATTTCTACTTCTCATATTATATAATATATATTTTTTAATATTCACATTCTCAAAACTTAGGGCTCCTTTTACTAAGCTGTAATAGCGGTTTTAGCGTGCGCTGAATTGCCACGCGCGCTAGACGCTAACACCAGCATTGAGCTGGCGTTAGTTCTAGCCGCGTAGCGCGGGTTTAGCGTGCACGGCAATTCAGCGCATGCTAAAAACGCTATCGCAGCTTAGTAAAAGGAGCCCTTGGTGTGTCTTCGCTAATTAAAAGGTATTTCACAGAACCAGCTTCAATTCGGTCCATTGTTCCATTCCCTCTGCCTAGACTAGAAGATGCAGCATAAGACACACATTAAGATAACATTCCAATGGTCTGTTCTTCTTCTGTATTCCCCTACCTATTTAGTAAAAATAAGCGAATTACTTTGCTTAGTGAACCATGGAGCTCATTTTCAAAAGAGAAAAAAATGTCCAAAAAGTAGCATAAAAGGGCAGTCGGACGTTTTTCCTGTCAAACTCTTCCAATTTGCTATTTTTGGAACCTGTTTTTTAGACGGCCATCTATGCTGTTGATCAGTAGTTCATCTAAATCTCAATGGAAGGTATGTTAGAGGCATGATATGGGCAGAACTAGTACGAGCTTATGACTTGGGACATGTTTCTGCCATAATCAAACAGTTAAGAATATGTCCAGAGCATAATTTGGATGTTAGTTTTAATAACGAATAAGTTCCAAAAAGGTGCCCAAATTGAACAGATGGTCACTGGAGGCATGAAGGTATGGCACCCCTCTTAATTCCCCAGTGGTCACTGACCCCCCTTCTACCTGCTCCCCCCCCCCCAAAGATGTGAATGAAACAGTACATACCTACTTATATGATAGCTTTAGATGTTATGACTAATCCTATTAGAGCAACAAGCAGGTTCTGGTCTCCTTATCTCAAGAAAGATGTAGTGGCGCTAGAAAAGGTTCAAAGAAGAGCGACCAAGATGATAAAGGGGATGGAACTCCTATCGTATGAGGAAAGACTAAAAAGTTTAGAGCTCTTCAGCTTGGAAAAGAGACGGCTGAGGGGAGATATGATTGAAGTGTACAAAATCCCGAGGGGAGTAGAACGGGTATAAGTGGATCGATTTTTCACTCCGTCAAAAATTACAAAAACTAGGGGACACTTGATGAAATTGCGGAGAAATACTTTTAAAACCAATAGGAGGAAATATTTTTTCACTCAGAGAAGAGTTAAGCTCTGGAACGCATTGCCAGAGGTTGTGGTAAGAGCAGATAGCATAGCTGGTTTTAAGAAAGGTTTGGACAAATTCCTGGAGGAAAAGTCCACAGTCTGTTATTAAGACATGGGGGAAGCCTCTGCTTGCCATGGATCAATAACATGGAATGTTGCTACTCTTTGGGTTTTAGCCAGGTACTAGTGACCCAGTTTGGCCACCATGAGAATGGGCTACTGGGCTTGATGGACCATTGGTCTGACCCAGTAAGGCTATTCTTATGTTCTTAGCCTAGTGGGCAATGTAGTCAAACATAGAGATGGAAACTCAGGCCCATATCCCACTCAAAACCACTACACTTATGGTGGAATATGTGAGCCTACCAAAACTCATCTAAATCCCACTGTACCTACATATAGGTGACACCTGCAGGCATAAGGGCTATTGTTGTTGTTGTACAGTCGGGTCCAGTAGGTTTTGGGGTGGATTTTGGAGGGCTCATCATACACACTAAGGAGCTTATGGTGAGATGTTATACCTGGGCCTTTTGATGTGAAGTTCACTACAGTGCCCGTAAGGTGCCCCACTGCTCTGCCGGGATGTCTGTGTGGCCAGTCTACTAAAAATTCTGGCCCCTCCTACATCCCAATGGCTGGGTTTTTTTTTTCTTTTGGATGAGTTTTTCAAAAACACGGTTTAAACGTGGTTCAAAAACATAAACCGCACAGCTGAAAAATGTCCATTTTTGAACCCTCCCCCCTCCTCCCCCCAAGATGGATGTTTTGCAGTTTTGATAATGGGCACGTTTGGTATGGGATTTTTGTGCGTCTTCAGCAAAACGTCCAAACTTGGCTTTGGACGTCATATCAAAAATGGCCCTACACGTGATTTTCAGACATTGGATGTAATCAGGTATCATAAATCCAGGGCTCCTTTTATGAAGCCGCGTTAGCGGTTTAATGCGCGAAATAGCGCACGCTAATTTGCCGGCCGCGCTAGCCTCTACCGCCTCCTCTTGACCAGGTGGTAGTTTTTCGGCTAGCGTGGGGTTTAGCGCGCGCTAAAAAGGTGCTTGGGAGCCCCCAGTCTGTTAGCGTCTTCTACCTGGTTTACTTTGATCAGTGAGCAAAATAAAAATACACAATTGACCCTTTGAGCAAAAAAGATTGCAAAAAGTGGGGGTACAAATAACATTAATAAAGGCTAATATAGTTTGGAGCGGCATCTTTTATATTTTTCAAAAATTTTGGGTACTATAGGGTCAGTAGAATGGGACAATGCAATTTTTTTTCACAACTTTGATGGTTTTCATATTCCTTAGCTTATTATATTTTGCTATTTCAAAGTGGTGGTACCTTACACCATTTGTATCAGAATTGCTTT
Organism: Geotrypetes seraphini; assembly: GCF_902459505.1. NCBI lineage: Eukaryota > Metazoa > Chordata > Amphibia > Gymnophiona > Dermophiidae > Geotrypetes > Geotrypetes seraphini. The sequence goes on from NC_047092.1 coordinate 172,576,621, forward strand.
TTGTAACATTCACTATACACCAGTGGTCTCAAACTCATGGCCCAGGGGGTCACATGCGGCCCACCAGGTACGATTTTGAGGCCCTCAATATGTTTATTATAATCACAAAAGTAAAATAAAACAGTTTCTAGATCATATGTTTCTAACTATAAATGACAATATTATTATTAAGACTTAGCCAAAAGGAAAGATTTATAAACTACTAGTGTTTAAGCCCGTTACATTAACGGGTGCTAGAGTAGGTGTCTCTTTCTCCTTGGATGCTGTCTGTCTGTCTGTGTCTCTCCCTGGCCCCCTGCCTGCCTGTATTTCTCTGTTGTGCCATGCCTGCCTGTCTTTCCAGGGCCCCCTTCTGTTTCCCCCCTCCCAGAAGGAACGTGCTACCGAGGTAGAGAGCGGCCTGCGAGGTTCGCTACAGCTGGCCAGTGAACCTCAACAGGCTGCTTTGAAGAGGAGCAGCGGCAGCGGCAGCAGTTGGTGAGTGAGGGCGGGAGGGGGGAGTCGCCGGCGTGTTCCCTGCCTCCGTGTTCCAAAATGGAATTCAGCACGGCGTGTTCCCTGCCTCCGTGTTCCAAACTATATTAGCCTTTATTAATGTTATTTGTACCCCCACTTTTTGCAATCTTTTTTGCTCAGCGGGTCAATTTTGTATTTTTATTTTGCTCATTGATCAGAGTAAACCAGGTAGAAGACGCTAAGAGACTGGGGGCTCCCAAGCACGGCATAGCGATCACAAAACCCTAAGTGCGCATGTGCGCTTAGGGTTTTATTATAGAGGATAAAGAGTTTTACCTCCTGCAAAATTGTCATTTCTTTAATAAGACATTAACTATTTTTTCTGAGGCCCTTCAAGTACCTACAAATCCAAACTGTGGCCCTGCAAAGGGTTTGAATTTGAGACCACTGCTTATATATATATATCAGTTAGAAACCATTTTTTACCTGTGCGCGTGACTGAGAGCAAGGTCTGGCCTTCTCATCCGCAAATAGCAGCAAGCAAGCTTTGTTTCGATAAAGCTAGCAACACTTGAAATATCATCGGCAGATGTATCGAATGGTTTTCCCAATGCCGCACCTTTGCTGCAAAGCTTTGCAAGACAAAAACATATTCTTGGTTCTTTTGAATGCACTTCAGTGAATAATGCAATTACAAGCTACTGGTTCATGGAGGCTTCTATGTGCAGGGCACCCAATGAAACAAATCTACACATTTTTCTTTTCTTTTTTTTTTTGCCCTGGCAGTTTCTTCCACCCGCATTAGGCTTCCAGCTCAATCAGTGCTGAGCTCTGTAAGGATTTAGTGCTTTGAGCACTCGTTTATCATTTTAACTCTCTATTTGTCCAGCAGAAGTGAAGCTTAGGAGCTGGACAAATATGTAAGGAAGAGTCAAAGAGGAATGTAGGGGCCTGTTACCAAAGGGTTTATCATATATACTCGAATATAAGCCAATCTGAATATAAGGCGAGATCCACATTTCCCCCCCCAAAAGAAAAAAAAAACAAAAAAAGGTTGACTCAAATATAAGTTGGCAACTTAATATTCAAGTGCCCTGCCTGGATCTGCACCCAGCATCCCTTCCCTCCCCTGTCAGGCTCTTCCCCCCCTGCCCCCTTCCTTCCATCCCTTTATCCCATGCTTTGCACTCTGCCCCTTCCCCCCCTGCCCTGTCTGTCATACCTGCTCTGCCGATCCCTGGTGGTCCAGAGGTGCAGCGGGTTAGGAGCGAGCCTTCCTCACTCCTGCCCCGCTGCTAACCTGGTCGGTCGCTGCCGTGGCTGTCACGAGTTCTGGTTTCTCCAGCCGCTGAGAAGCACCGAGCAGGAGCGTGCTTTAGTGCTGAGCGGCTTCTTGGTTGGCTCCTGCTAATTCATGCGAGAATTCATGGGAGCAAGTCAGGAAGTCGCTCAGCGCTGAGCAGCAGCGTCCAATCGCACTCCTGCTCGGTACCGCTCAGTGACTGAAGACACTGGAACTCGCAGCAGCCACGGCAGCGACCGACCGACCGGGTTAGCAGCGGGGCAGGAGCGCGGAAAGCTCGCTCCTGCCCACTGTACCTCTGGACCATCAGGAATCGGCAGAGCAGGTATGACTAAGGTTACCAAATTTTCCGTCTGGAAAATCCAGACCCCCCCCCCTAGACCCCATAGACCCAAATTCAATCAATTCAGAAATACAAGCAAGCTTTAAATCATACATTGCTGTCAAAAAATTGTAAAAGGCGATTATCAACTGAAATATACCTTAGCATAGAAAGGCATTGGCAAATAATTGAGTTTTCCACATTTTCTTAAAATTCATCCTCCCCATACACAACCGCAGGATGCCCGGCAAGGCCTTCCATAATTCTACGCCAGCCACAGATATCAGTGATGCTCCGATCCTAGCATGCAAAGTCACCTTCCCCCTTTACACCTAACTCTTTAATCTCTCCACTGTAGTTCCTCTCTCATCTTTCTTCCTGTAAACCGTGCCGAGCTCCGCATTCGTGGAGATGGTGCGGTATATAAACCCAAGGTTTAGTTTAGTTTAGTTTAGACATTCTACCCTCCAAACTTAATCTCATCTCATTTACATCTCTAAGCTCTCTTCTTAGTTTATAGATCTCAAAGAATTCTTGTAAGATCTTTGGTGGAAAACCACAATTCTACCAGTACATTTCTCCAATTATGTCTTATTGTAGTAAAAGACCATTGATGTGTTAAGGCTATTGTCTGTGTCATCCCTTCAAAATTTGACTCGGCTGATTGTTTGTTGCGTGGTGCTTACTGGGAACCCTCCCCCTCCCTTCTTTTTCTACTCCTATACGTGGCGATATATTTTTATGCTAACATTTTAAGCTGGTTTCGTGCTACGAGTCTGACATGTTTTGACTAGTTGTAACATGTTTAAAACTCTGTTATTTACACAGATTTTGATATATCTTGTCCATAAGATGTCCTGCTTCCATTTCTGTACTTACAGTTTTTGCTATGTTTGGATTTATATCATATCTATGCTATAATGTTATGTTATTTCACTGTTATGACTTAGGGCTCCTTTTACTAAGCCGTGTTAGGGCTTTAATGAGGGGAATAGTGCGCGCTAGACGTTAATGCCAGCATTAAGCTGGCATTAGTTCTAGAAGCGTAGCGCGCGGTAATTTCCTGCGCCCGGTAATTTCCTGCGTGCGCTAAAAACGCTAGCGCACCTTAGTAAAAGGAGCCCTTAAAATTTCAATAATAATAATCAAAAAGAGCAAGGGCCTTAGATTAGATTAATGCAGGCTGCAAGAGCATGACAGAAAACAACTTTTGACTTATTTCTAGATCTTCTCCGGTCACAGCATTTAATTCACAATGCAAAAAAATTCGACCACGTTACCCCTTTACTTATTAAATCACATTGGCTCCCCATAACTCATCGAATTACCTTCAAAATTTTATTTTTGGTATACAAAACATTGAGCTTCAACGAACCCCAATTTATAGCAAAAATGATTGTCCCATACAAATCTTCTCGTTCTTTAAGATCTTCCTCATTACAATTGCTCTCAATCCCTTCGCTAAGAATCATAGGCACAAGACGTAATGATATGTTCTCCGTGAAAGCCCCTACATTGTGGAACTCCCTTCCAAATTTTATTAAAAACGAAACAGACCTCATCTCTTTTAAGAAAATTTTAAAAACATATTTATTTCAAGATGCATTTGATTCATGAAACGTAATATTTTAGGTTCCCGCATTCTTCTTATCTTATCTTAACCCATTACTACCCAATGTGCTTTCCTTTTGATGTCAAATTCTAATATATAACAAAATTGTAACTTTCCCCCTTCCTTCCCACCCCTTCCTGTTTGTCCAATTTTGTCTGTCTTTTATTTGACTTTCGTAAACTAAATGTATTACCACATTCTGATGGTTTTTAAACTGTACATCGCTTAGATATTGTTATAAGCGATTCATCAAATGAAGATTAAACTTGAAACTTGAAATTTGATCACAGTACCCTAAAAAATACCTAATACAAATGGAATGGTTGTCTTTATTACCTCAAGTGCAGTTCGGAACCGTCCTGCTGCGATTGTATATTTCTTTTGTCTATAGCAGGTGCTGGCATCCTTTAACGCGACTTGAAGCCATTTGTCAATCTGAGGCAGAAAGCTGAAATTAGGAGCACTCAGGGAGTCTACTATCTCAACAGCTCGACATGTCGATGGTGCCCCGGTAGACACAAGAGACTCTAGGAACTCGTAGGAAATGTCTTGCTCATCCACGAAGACTAACTTCATTTCCGCGTCCATGATACTTTTCAGGGGAATGCGAGGTAAAGGCAGGATTGCTAACTGGTTTTCCACCTCCAAGAGCCGAGGATCTTTTCTCGCCGACAACTTTTCCTCGTTTTCAGACTTCCGCTTGAACCCTGCCCTTGGCAAGTCGTGGGTCTGTTTTTCTTTCGAGCCACTCAAGGCTTTCACTCGACCCGTCCCGTTCTCGTCCGGCGGTGCCTCCGTCCCGGTTTTGACATTTTGCAGAGCGTCAGGGATGCCGAGTTGTCTTCCTTCGATGACGTTTTTGACACCGCCGCTCGAATTCACTTTCCGAGAAGCCTCCCCTTGATGCCTCTCATTCCCGGCGCTTTCCAAATCTGTGCCACCTGCTGCGTCCATGGCTTTTAAACAGTCCTATGTGAAAAGGTCGACAGAACACGAAATCTCAGCTGACGTCAAAAGGCAAACAATAGAAGGTATTACTTTTTTATACATTTTATTTTCTGGAGTTTTATGCAACAAATATAGGGCTTAATTTCATATGATACAGCCAATTCAACTACAATGAGGCTGATTAACCCATAAGTCAAATTAACTAGCATTGGTCATTCCATTTCTTAAGCTCATTTCATATACACCAAAGCAGCATTTAGAAGATCTGATGTTATTATGAAGCACTCAGCCAGTTACTTATCTAGGACAATAGCTGAATTTAAAGCTGCCACTCGAATTCAATTCTCCAGACCTTTCTCGGGCCACTTATGGTTAGTTTGTAAAAAAATAAATCTCAGATATTCAGTCAGACTATGTGATCTTTCAGATAACGATCGTCGAGAAACAAATAGGCAGATATAAAACTAGGCATTTTAAAATAATGTGAAAGCATCAGTAGCATATGCTATGCCATCTGAACCAGCTCAAAAACGAATGACATATGTCATCGATTTTGTTCCAGAGCTGTCTTTTTTTTTTTCCTTTTACTCTTTCAGCCAAGGGGATAGAGTGAAGGTGCCAAGCCCAAAAAGTAACATGCATAAGCCAAACCTGATAATCCTGGATAGTCTTTTTCTTTTAAACCAAGATACAGATAATAAAAAAAGGGTTTGATATTCAATTAGTGGCAGGTCATGTGTTTTTTGGGGGTTTTTTAAGCTGCTACCAGTGTTATTCCCGGATATTCAATGCTGGGCCGTGTCCAAGCCCTGGTATTGCATATCTGGGCTTATGAGGCCAACAATCTCTTATGCGGTTATGTGCGATACTCGTCTCTTAACTGCTGTAAAGCAGTCCAATTCGGCCACTAAGGGCTCCTTTTACGAAGGTGCGCTCGCGTTTTTAGCGCACGCACGAGATTAGCGCGCGCTAGCCGAAAAACTACCACCCGCTTAAAAGGAGGCGGTAGCGGCTAGCATGTGCGGCATTTTAGTGTGCGCTAAGCACACGCTAAAACTGCTAGCGCACCTTTTGTAAAAGGAGCCCTAAATTTAGGCAGTTAAGTGTTGAACATGGGCACTTAACCACACGGAGGGCCATTTTTGATAGTGCATCTAAGCCCGACTTTGTGCGTTTATCGCTAGATGTCCAAAGTCAGACATGGAAAAAACAGTTATTTTCGAATGTCCTGGACGTCCAAGTTGTTTTTGTTTATTTCCTGAAAATCGCCTATTTGAACAATTTGGCTGACAAGACATCTAACTTTATGTGGAATTTTCAGCCACAGATTCGTCCAGGCTCTAAGCGTCCAAATGCAGACCATGGCAGCATTGTAATTGACTGTCCACACAGACATACTAACAGAGGAGTTGGCTGCTGTGAACTTCACCTAAAGGGTGCCAGATGTACATTAGAGAATGACACAGTGACAAAATTCATCACCGTTCCCGTCCCCGTGGATAACCGCGGGAAAGCATCTTCATGTCATTCTTTAAGGAGAGAGGGAAGAATCAGAGTATGAATGGCCACAACCACTGACCCGCAAGCTTTGCTTTGAAGAATGCTGGTATCGAAGGACTGAGGTTGAGAATGACAGTTTCTGGTATCCAGAGCAGATATTGTGATGTCATAATGCCTCATTCCACCAGTGCCTAAGAGCCAATCACATCAGTGATGTCACAATGGCTTCATTATCCTTGGCTTACATAAGAATCAGAGTATGAATGGCCACAACCACTGACCCTCAAGCTTTGCTTTGAAGAATGCTGGTGTAGAAGGACTAAGGTTGAAATAGACACAAAAAAATGACATGGGATTATTTCCCGCGGTTAACCGCAGGGACGGGAACGGTGATGAATTTTGTCACCGTGTCATTCTCTAATATACATATCACCAAAAACCCCTTATAATTTAGGGTGAGCCCTCCAAAACTCCCCCCAAACCTACTATACTCACCTGTCTCCTACCCCAATAGTCCTTATGGCTGCAGATGGCAGTAGAGTAGGAGTTTGGCCTCACACTTTCTACCATAAATGTAGTGGATAGAGTGTCTTATGGGCCTGAGTCCTCCTCTCTATGGCCCATTAACCCATATACCAGGTTACTTAAGACACCTGTTTGATGCTATACTAGGCTTTCCCATACCAGACAGGATATTTTGGGGGTGGGAGAGGGTTTGTTAGTATTAGGAGTGTGTGTGTGTGTGTGTGTGTGTGAACCTTTGTTTTGTTTTGTCACTGAAAGTCATAGTTTCAATTGATATAAATACAGCGGCTGCACCGAGGTACATTGATTCTGCAGTTCTTCTCGTCCTTTGGCTGCCACTTTATCAACTGCAGAAGAGTCAGATTTATCCTTTGTTGCTTGAGTTCACCGTTGCGACAGAGAACTTTGTGAAAACATACAGTGTAAATTGTAGCAAGAAACACCAAAGGGGGGTCACTATCAAGCTCTGTGAGGGAACTAACCTGGTTTGTTTGCACCCTAATGTGTGTCAAAGGGCTCCGTCGTTGCTTCTGGTGCCTTAATGCAGTTTTATATAGCACAGTTCTTCAACCGCCGGTCCGCGGACCGGTGTTGGTCCGCAAAAAAATCTTGCCGGTCCGCAAAGGATTCAGGACCCCGCCGCAGCAAAAGGTGCCGGCGTCAGCTGATGTGCAACTTCCTGTTGCCGTCGCTATGCCGGCACTCCTGCCTGCCACCACCGACTCCTGCCGCGTATGTCTCCGCACCCCCAGAAAAGCAGCGGCAGGTCTGTGTGCTTTTAACTTCGGCACACAGCTAACCCTAGGCAGTATTTTAGCGCGGTTTCATGAGGCAGCCTCAGGGCCTTTGGTAGGCCGGCCCACATCGCATCATCGAAGCGGGCCGGCCTACCAAAGGCCCCGAGGCTGCCTCATGAAATCGCGCTAAAATACTGCTTAGGGGCAGCTGTGTGCCGAAGTTAAAAGCACACAGAGCTGCCGCTAGCCTACATCGAGGAAACATTTGCTGGAGAGGGAAGGAGGGAATGGAGTAGAGGTGCTCCTAGACAAGGGAGGGGAAGGGGCTACTGCTGGCAGGGGAGAAGGGAAAGGGAAGGGATGAGAATTACTGTTGGATAAGGAGAGGAGGAAAGGGAGAAGGGGTACTCCTGGACAAGGGAGGGGAAGGGGCTACTGCTGACAGGGGAGAATGGAAAGGGAAAAGAGTTACTGTTGGATAAGGGGAGGAAGAAAGGGAGAAGGTACTGCTGGAACATTGGAAGGAAACAGCTGGCAGGGAGATTAGAGGAGGGGAAGGAGTCAGGATGGAATGGAGAGATCAGATGAGGGAAAGGGGAGAGACAGAGGAATGACAAGGTAGAGAGAGATTGATGCTGGGAAGGGGGGTCAGATGAAAAATAAGGAAAGAGGGACAAAGAGGCTAGATCTGGTGTAGGAGAAAGGGGCATAGAAAGAACGCAGATACCATATGGGAGGGGGAGGGGTAGGGGTAGAGGGCAGACAGTGGATGGAAGAGGCAGATGCTGGATTGAAGAGACAGAGGGCAGACGCTGGATGGAAGAGAGTGAAAAGACGATGAAAGCAGAAACCAGAGACGACAAAAGGTAGAAAAAAATAATTTTATTTCTATCTTGTGATTAGAATATATCAGATTTTAAATATGTATCCTGCTAGAGCTGATGTTAGACATAACTGGGGAGTGCAAAGCCCAGGCAGTGCGTCTTTAGCTTCCAGCTGGCTTAGGGCTTTCTCTGACCAGGAGGCAGTTGCCCTAGTTGCACTCCCCATAACACCATTCCTGCCATGTGTGACTGTGGTATTCTGTTAGCATGATATTTGTGTAGCATTCTGTAATAATTTGGCTTATTCAGTTTTCTTGATAGTAGAGGGTATATATGTGAAGAGGAGGGGAGACGGGGGTTTTGTTGATCCTTGCCCTGTATTATTTATATTTATAAAATGACAATTGTACAGAATATTGTTTCTTTTTATACTTTAATAAAATATGTTCAGTATAAAATCATAACTATTTGAGGCTTGTGCGGATGGGATCAGATGGTTAACGGGACCGAGCTCACGAGGACAGGGCGGCAATGGGTTTTTTAAAAATTTCAGTCTTATTAGTTTGCCGGTCCACGAAATAATTATTTTATTTCCGCCGATCCATAGGTGTAAAAAGGTTGAAGAACACTGTTATATAGCATGGCAGTATTTTACCACGCGATTATCAGAACTGCTGTGCAAATAAATGTTAAAATGGACTTATTCATATTTAAACGAGCACTCCGGAGTGTCTGTATGGCCAGTCTGGCCCCTCCTTCATCCTAATGGCTTATTTTGTGCGTTTTTCATTTGGACTTTTTTTTTTTTTTTTAAAAAGTGGTTCAAAGAAGGTGGACGCATATAGCACAAACACATCCATCAAAAAAATACAAGATAGACGACTTGCAGTTTTGAAAATAGATGTCCCTTGAGAAGAGGAGACTGCGAGGGGATCTGATCGAGACTTTCAAAATACTGAAAGGATTCGACAAAATGGAGCAGGGGAAGCAGTTATTTACAATGTCCAGTGTGACACGGACAAGACTGCTAGAGAGGGTGCAGAGACGAGCAACGAAGCTAATAAAAGGTATGGAGAACTTGGAATACGAGGAACGACTTAAGAGACTGGGATTGTTCTCCCTTGAGAAAAGGAGACTGCGAGGGAATATGATCAAGACTTTCAAAATACTGAAAGGAATCGACAAAATAGAGCAGGGAAAAAAAATATTTACAATGTGCAATGTGACACGGACTGAAGCTGAGGGGGGACAAGTCCAGGACAAATATCAGGAAGTTCTGCTTCACGCAGCGAGTGGTGGACACCTGGAATGCTCTCCCAGAGGAAGTAATTGCAGAATCCACCGTTCTAGGATTTAAGGATAAACTAGATGCACATCTCCCTTGAGAAGCATACAGTGATATGGGGACTAAAACTAGGCCAGGGTACACCTGGCGGGGCCTCCACGTGTACGGATCACCGGACTTGATGGACCCAGGGTCTGATCCGGAGATGGCAATTCTTATGTTCATATGTACCGCAAAACATCTAAACTCAGATTTAGACATCATGTCGAACATGGCCCTCCACGTAAAATGTCCCTAAAAGCATTATTTTCTGCCTATTTTATAGAAATAGTTCACAAAGAATATTTATTCCTGTGCTTCTCAACTCAGTCTTTGAGGCACCCCTATTCCCATCAGGTTTTTAGGATATCTGCAATGAATATGCATGAGATGGATTTACAGAGCAAGAAGGCAATGCATACAAATCATCGTGGATATTCAGAAAAACCTGATGGGACTAGGGGTGCCTCAAGGGCCGGACTGAGACGCACTGATTTGTACACTCCACGACACGAGCGACACGAGACAAAGAGCAGCCTGGAAATTGAATTGAAAAGTTGCCCCCGTGCATTATAGTGTAAACATCGGAGCACTTTTCGTCTGGCCACAAACAGTGGGAAACAGAATTGATGACTCCACGGTCCTTTGCCGTTTTATTTTTCAAATTATTATTTTTAAACTGCTCCGAAAATCATTCTGTGAGATGAATTACCCTCGGCTTTAAACAATTACGTTCACTTGTTCTCCACAAAATGTTTTAAACTCCAGATACTGCATAAGCATTTTTCGCTCTGTATTCCAATAACTTACAATTTTCACAAGGTGCTACATCAGCGTAAAAGGACACCCACTGTTAATTTTTTAAACTCTGTGCTTAGCTTGACATTTTTGAATAGATTTATAAACATGGAGCTGTACCAACGCATCCCTTTCTGCACGTACGGAACACATTTACCCAAATCAGCCACGTTTTGGTCCCCGTCTCTTATCTGTCTTTTGCCTTGTATCGACTGTATTGCAGAGTATTTTATAAAGGCAACAGAGGAGCCTTTGTGCCTTTTTATAATTTATTTATTTATTTTAAAAATTTATAGACCGCATATGTCTAAGAGGTTTCCATGCAAAACATACATAATATTCAGTCAAACACGTTACACATGTTATAACCATTACGACCAATTTCCTTTAAAGACCGAATTGTTTGTTAATGCTGTCTTGTGTTGAGATTTTATATTTAGAATGGAGCTGTATGATAAATGTGCTTCTGTTGACTTATTATATGTGATATATTTATGTATTGCACTATTGAAGTTTGGAAAATCAATAAAGATTTTTTTTAAAAAGTGTCTTCTGTGACTGCTGACTGCTTTTTAAAGTATGGTGATTTGCAATATTTGAAATATGTATGTTTTGTTTAACTTTTTATGCTTGTTATGTACACCGTACAGGTAATATACGGTATATAACATTTTAAATAAATAAATTTACAATTTAATAAAATATGCTCAACATAAATTCAAACTTAAAATCCCTTCCTATCCCTCACCTAACGATAACATTCTGGGTAAGGACGAGAGTAAAAATAATCAAATTTCTGTTCAATATACAGTATACTAACACTGGATCATTCTTCCATGCTATATCATAAAAAGGCGTCAACAAATAATTGTGTTTTTTTCAGCATTTTTAAAAAAAATTGCACATAATCCATACAAATCCTCAGGGTTCCAGGGAAAGAATTCCAGAGCTTCACCCAAGTTATAGAAAGCATAGATGCTCTAGAACAGTGTTTTTCAACCTTTTTACACCTATGGACCGGCAGAAATAAAAGAATTATTCTGTGGACCGGCATCGGTCCGTGGACCGGCGGTTGAAGAACACTGGGCTAAGTCGTGGGCCAGACCCCATCCATCTCTACCCAATCTCCACCCCAGACTCCGCCCCCATAACAGTACTAATTGCACCATGCACGTCCCATGCCTCATCTGGAAGCCTTCCCTCTGACGTTGCAACGTCAGAGAGAAGGCTTCCGGTTCAGGCGCAGGATGCCCATAGGAGCCACTGCCCGTGGCTTTGTGTACTGAATCAGTTAGGAAGAGGGAGCTGGCTCGAAGATAACGCCGCATCGATCGCACCGTGGACCGGCAGTTGAAGATCACTGTTTTGGGCCTGATGCACGTGCTGGCCCTGTGGACCGGCAGAAAATTTCTGTGGACCGGCACTGGTCCATGGACCGGTGGTTGAAGAACACTGCTCTAGAGCAGTGGTCTCAAACGCGAACCCTTTGCAGGGCCACATTTTGGATTTGTAGGTACTTGGAGGGCTGCAGAAAAAAACAAGTTAATGTCTTATTAAAGAAATGACAATTTTGCATGAGGTAAAACTCTTTATAGTTTATAAATCTTTCCTTTTGGCTAAGTCTTGTGGGGAGTGTGTGGTGCAGTGGTTAGAGCCACAGCCTCAGCACCCTGAGGTTGTGGGCTCGAATCCCACACTGCTCCTTGTGACCCTGGGCAAATCACTTAATCCCTCCATTGCCCCAGGGTACATTAGATAGAGTGTGAGCCTGCCGGGACAGATAGGAAAAAATGCTTGAGTACCTGAATGTACACCACTTAGTTTATAAGTGGTATATAAATGCTAAAAAATGAATGCTAAAAAATTATAATTTATAGCTAAAGAGACATATGATCAAGAAACTTTTATTTTACTTTTGTGATTATGATAAACATACCGAGGGCCTCAAAATAGTACCTGGCAGGGCCGCATGTGGCCCCCGTGCCGCGAGTTCGAGACCACTGCTCTAGATCTTACATAATGAACACTGTCTTCCTTCACGGAGATCAGCCTTGTCCATCCTTTGGATCTCAATTTACTACAGGGTTCATAGACCTTCCAAGGAGTGTGAAAACTAAAAGGAACAGACCCATATAAGGTCTAGTGCACCATAGATAACACTTTATGACAGATTCGTTGTTGTAATTGAGAACCAATGGAATTGCTTTAATACTGGTGTAATTTGCGCTATCCTTGGTATTCCAGCCATTAATCTCACCGCAGAATTCATCAGCTGTTGTAGTGTTTTGCATTTGGCCTTGGCCAAACCCAGGTAGAGCATATTGCAATAATCCAGTCGTGTTTAATGCCAATCCCTGAATCACAGAACGAAAGTCATACGACAGAAGCATTGATCTCGACTGATGGAGTGTGGGCAATTGTGAATACCCTCCCTGGACAACCCTGAGGATTTGTTTAAACAAACTCTTAACCGCTATCTGCAAACCTTGAATCCTATAGGAAGCTTCTCAACATCTTCACTACTCACAGTCATTATTTCAGATTTCCCAGCATTCAGCTGTAATCCATATTATGATACATTAGCTTCTGTAGAGATGTTACCATAAGGAGTTGTGAGGTGTTACAATACATGTGCTCTATACTGAAATCACGGAGCTCTGTGGTGGTGTTATAGAGTTATTAATACCGGCATGATTATGCCATAATCGACAAAATCCTTACGCCATATATCCCACCGAGAACACATAGCTGAAACTCTCAAAATCTTCTAGTAATCCCTTCAATCTGCCAGATTGTATAAGATATAACACGTAAAATGATCTTTTCTGTCATGGCTCCTTCGCTATGGAATGCAATGCCCCAAGACCTCAGACAAGAATCTTCTTTGGCAAAATTCAAATCCAAACTCAAAACGTTCCTGTTCAAGGATGCATGCAATATATGAGAATAAACATTTCATTTGAAAATAACTCATTCTTCCTAACCTATTTTGTTTCCCCTTTTCTCTCACTCCCTTTTTTTTTTAATGTAACGTACTCAATTCACTGCACTGACCTGTTGCACCGTATCCATGTACATGGGGTATAGACCTCTGTATCATCCTCTATAATAAAACCCTAAGCGCGCATGCGCACTTAGGGTTTTGTGATTCCTGCCATTGTGCTGTGACCCTCCGTGCCGAATTCGATTTCTGGCGCGTGGGGCGGCTTGCGACGGTGATTTCAGCAGCGGTTTGACTCCTGCGCTGCCGGGACGCCTCTTCTCACCCCCCGACCAGCAAATGCAGCAGCCGGGGGGCATTTGCTAGGCCGGCCCACTTCGATAATGGGAGGTGGGCCGGTTTAGCAAAAGCCCCGAGGCTGCCTGGGCTAGCGGATGCTGGACAGGGGGAGCAGGGAAAGGAAAAGGTCTACTGCTGGACAGGGGGGATCAGGTAAGAGGTGCTGCTGGATGTGGGGGGGGGGGTAAAAGGAAGGAAGAAGGGCTGCTGCTGGACAGGGGGAGCAGGCAAGGGGTAGTGGGGACAGCCGAGGAAAGAGAGAGAGAAAAAGAAAGAAAGAAAGACACATCTATTCTAGCACCCGTTAATGTAACGGGCTTAAAGACTAGTCCTCTATAATAAAACCCTTACCTGCGCATGCGCTGTTGAAACGGTGTGATCTCTGCCGCCGTGATTTCTGCTTCTGTGCTGAATTCGATTTGAGGGGCGTGGGGTGGCTTGTGGCGCGTGGGGCAGAAGGAGGCAGAAGGAGAGTGCAACTGTTTCGTTCGGTGATTTCCGCATGCGCAGTAGAGCATGCAGCAGTTTCCCCATCAGTAGGAGCTTGCGGCGGTTTAAACATTGCCTTTTTTCCACGACGCTGTGACCCCAAAACCACTGCAGACTGCCACAAAAACCGGGTAAAAGGTAAAATGAAGGAAGAAGGGCTACTGCTGGACAGGGGGGAGCAGGGAAGGGGGTGCTGCTGGACAGGGGGAGCAGGGAAGAAGTGCTGCTGGACAGGGGGGAGGAAAAAGGAAGGGAGAATAGCTACTGCTGGATAGGGGGAGCAGGAAGGGGGTGCTGCTGGACAGGGGGAGCAGGGAAGAAGTGCTGCTGGACAGGGGGGAGGAAAAAGGAAGGAAGAATGGCTACTGCTGGATAGGGGGAGCAGGGAAGGGGGTGCTGCTGGACAGGGGAACAGGGAAGAAGTGCTGCTGGACAGGGGGGAGGTAAAAGGAAGGGAGAATAGCTACTGCTGGATAGGGGGAGCAGGAAGGGGGTGCTGCTGGACAGGGGTAGCAGGGAAGAAGTGCTGCTGGACAGGGGGGAGGAAAAAGGAAGGGATAAGGGCTGCTGCTGAACAGGGAGAGCAGGGAAGGGGTGGTGGTGGACAGCCGAGGAAAGAGAGAGACAGAAAGAAAGAAAGAAAGACACACACATCTATTCTAGCACCCGTTAATGTAACGGGCTTAAAGACTAGTTTCTAATATTACGTAAGCGGCAATGATTCCTAGTCGATATTTGCGGGATACAAGAATCAGTATGATATGGTATGGTATTCCCCTCATCCCCTTGGTTTCATGTTAGTTATTTAAGTACTGTCTATGAAAACCCTTTAATTTTGTATAATACTTTTAATTTATTTATAGAACTAATTTTATTGTAAACCGTTTAGATACGTTTGATTGATCTCATCGGATCTCCACCGGCACCATCTCCAACCTGCAGCTCTCCCTCTGAATTCGCTTCCTGGTCACGGGATCGGGTAGTGATGTCAGAGGGCGAGCCGAGGCTGGCATGGGTAGCAGGTTGGAGAAGCAGTTTGCGCCGGTGAAGAGTTAAATAGGTACAAGAGAAAGGGAAGGCATGTGCACGGCGGGGAGTGGGGGGGGGGGGGAAGGAGAAGAGGAAACGTACTGCCAGAAAGCTGAAATACAGTTTTTATATTATAATTCAAGAGAACTCTGCTGCCTTCAATCACTTCCTTTGCTTCTGAGAATCACAAAAGTTGAGACTAGCTATTGATGACTAAGGTTAACACCTCTTATGGGGCACAGGCTAGGTTTCAGAATAGACTCCTACACTTTTAAAGATTATTGCCATTTCAAGGCAACGAACAACCTATTTCTTTCACCTCACTATTCTTATTGTTGCAGTGTCTGACACCACTAATCCTATTTTTAGCTTTCCAAGGAAAAGAAAAAAAAAAAACACTTCAATCTATTTCTGTTCAGCTGCTCTCTGCGTTTTGAGACAGACTGAAGTGATAGATCTCTTGAAGACTGCTTTTGTGGGGGTACGTTTGCCTTGTGCATGAAATGATAGGAATTCACCTTTCTTAAGCTATGATATATTGGAGAGGGGTTCAGTCTGTTGTATCGTCCCGACAGGACTCTGATTGCTTTATTTTATAGCTGATGATCTTCTGTCTGTTTGTATTCTATTAGGACAAGGGATGTCAAAGTCCCTCCTCGAGGGCCGCAATTCAGTCGGGTTTTCAGGATTTCTGCAATGAATATGCACGAGATCTATTTGAATGCACTGCTTTCATTGTAAGCGAATAGATATCATGCACATTCATTGGGGAAATCCTGAAAACCCGACTGGAATGCGGCCCTCGAGGAGGGACTTTGCCATCCCTGTATTAGGATTACCATATGACAGTGTTTCTCAACTCGGTCCTGGAGTACCCCCTTGCCAGTCAGGTTTTCAGGATATCCACAATGAATATGCATAAACTTGATTTGCGTCCACTGCCTTGATTATATGCAAATTTCTTTCATGCATATTCGTTGTGGATATCCTGAAAACCTGACTGGCAAGGGGGTACTCCAGAACTGAGCTGAGAAACACTGCCATGTGGCTCCAGAAAAAGGAGGACGGATTGAGACATCTGGGTTTTACTTCCATTGCTTTCAATGGAAGTAAAACCAGGATGTCTCAACCTGTCCTCCTTTTTCTGGAGCCATAATGGTAATCCTATATTGCATTCAATGGTTGTTTGCTACCGACACTTCCAGGGCTGTGGAGTCGGTAGATAAATGTTCCGACTCAGATTCCTCAGTTTTTTGTACTTCAGACTCCGACTCCAGGTACCCGAAATTTCCTCCGACTCCGACTCCTCGACTCCGACTCCACAGCCCTGGACACGTCTGTTAGCAAGTAGCAACAGAATTTGAATGTTTGCATGCTTGCCTCCTTTACTGCCACTGCCCTCCCACTAGATCAGGGGTAGGCAATTCCGGTCCTCGAGAGCTGGAGCCAGGTCAGGTTTTCCACAATAAATATGCATGAGATAGATTTGCATCTCAAGAAGGCAGTGCATGCAAATCCATCTCATACGTATTCATTGTGGGTATCCTGAAAACCTGACCTGGCTCCGGCTCTCGAGGACCGGAATTGCCTACCTCTGCATTAGATCTTCAATTGGAGAACTCTCTTGAAAAATTTAAAGCCAAGCTTAAAACTTTTCTCTTTAAAGAGGCCTTTACTCTTTACTACCAGCTTCCGCTTCTCAAACCTTTAATTCTTGTGAAGCCTTGAAGCATCAAACGCTTCTTCTGAAGCAATACCCATCCTAATGTTTTGCCACTCCCCCTTTACCTTTCCTTTTTTTAAAAAAATTAATTTTACTTTGATGTATTTTAAACGACTTTCCCTCCCCAACTTCCCTTTTGTTCGATGTACGTCAATGTGAATTCATCTAGTATTTTTAGTATTTAATAAAATATTGCTTTTATTTACCTATTTTAATTGTTTTCTATAATCTTTTTATAGTGTACACCGTTTACACACTTGTTTTGATAGACAGTATATCAAAAATAAAGAAACTTGAAACTTGTTCCCTCTAAACTGGGCTGGAGACCTCCACCTGCATTACTGCTGGTGGGAGGCAGTACTTCAATATTGTGCTTTCAATTAGTAGGTATAGACAAGTTCCCTGGAGGCCTGCAGAACTTGCTTGTCCCTCACTATTAAAAAAAAAGGGAGAGTTAAACAGCGCCACCCACTGGCAGGCCTGTAAGTGGAGGACTCCTGCTCAGCTTAGAGCAGTGGTCTTAAAACTCAAACCCTTTGCAGGGCCACATTTTGGATTTGTAGGTACGGTACTTGGAGAGCCTCAGAAAGTACTTGGAGAGCCTCAGAAAAAAAAATAGTTAATGTCTTATTAAAGAAATGACAATTTTGCATGAGGTAAAACTCCTTTATCTATATATATAAAATTGGAGGTACGTGTTCAGTTTTGGAGCCCACACTACCGAAAGGACGTGCTGAGGATCGAGTCGGTTCAGCGAACGGCCACCAGGATGGTCATGGGGCTCAAGGATCTCACGTATGAAGAAAGACTAAAGAAGTTGCGGCTGTATTCACTTGAGGAAAGAAGAGAACGGGGAGATATGATTGAAACGTATAAGTACATCACGGGACGCATCGAGTCAGAAGATGATATCTTCTGGCTCATGGGACCCTCAACCACCAGAGGGCATCCGCTGAAAATCAGGGGAGGGAAGTTTCATGGCGATCCCAGGAAGTACTTCTTCACCGAAAGAGTGGTGGATCATTGGAACAGACTCCCACCCCAGGTGATAAAGGCCAGTAGCGTAACGGATTTTAAGAAAAAATGGGATGCTCACGTGGGATCTTTAAGGGAGTAAATTCAGGGGGGGGATACTTGGAATGGGCAGACTTGGTGGGCTATAGCCCTTTTCTGCCGCTTTTTCTATGTTTCTATGTTTCTATGTGTGTATGTATGTATGTGTGTGTGTGTGTATGTGTCGCGATCACGCAAAAACGGCTTGACCGATTTGAACGAAACTTGGTATGCAGATCCCTCACTACCTGGGGTGATATGTTCTGGGGGTCACGCGGCCCACAACTCTATGTTGCTTGCTCAAGGGTGGGTTCACCCAAGAATTTATATGTTCTTGCTCCAGGAGGTGAAACTAAAAATGTTGTTTATAATCACGTTTTGCGTTAGTTGTATTGTATTCATTTTGTCAAATATTTCACATTATAATTTGAATATTGTACTTTTTATTAAGCTGTAAAAAAATAATTTCATTCACCACTATAAAGTATCTTTATTTGAATCCATTTACAGTGTTATTGCTATAATTAAATACCCGTGCAACGCCAGGGCATCAGCTAGTAGTTTATAAATCTTTCATTTTGGCTAAGACTTAATAATAATAGTATCATTTATAGCTAAAGAGATATAGGTTCAAAAACTGTTTTATTTTACTTTTGTGATTATGATAAACATACCGAGGGCCTCAAACTACTACCTGGTGGGCCGCGAGTTTGAGACAACTGGCTTAGAGGGAACAGTGTTTACTACTACATCTGGTATTGCAGTATCAACCTGCTTTTTGGTGGTAGTGTCACCAAAGAGTTTACTTTTACATGTACCATGAAAGGATTGAATCTCTCTCATAAGCCGGGGCATGTTGGGTGCACTCGATTTCTCAGATTTACTGGTTGCTCCTTTACCGGTTGTTGAAATATTTCCGTCGATACTTAGAGATGATGTCAGCAAAAGGGACATTTCCCACTGGGAGAGAGAAGTTGTAGTGGGAGGTGAGGGGGTATATTCCGCAGCATAACCTAAAAGATTTTGTTATTTTCATTTTACTTCTCCTCCAGGGAAGATGACGGGATTCAAGGTTACAGGTCCCAGGCCTTCAAGGAGTGATTGTACACTTAATAATCAGCCAATGGCATTTAGTATTTTGCCGACTCCTGTGGGTGTCATGCCTGAAAATTCAGTACTAGGCTATGTGTGAGCAGCAGCATTGAAAATCCGGGTTTCTGGAGCCAGCTACTGCATAATCAGTTAAATACGATATTCAGCTATAGGTTACTTCATAAAGAGAGGATTGTCTTTACTCAGTCCTATTTATGCGATTAATCTAGTTGGCTAAGTACTAAGTATCATCATTAAACAAATCAAGTGCTAACTTTACCCCTCCAGAATGCGCCCCCCCAAAAAAAAATAGCCAGTTTTGAGATAGATGCTAACTAGACAAGTTGCCCAGAAGGCTGTTGCACGAATCATTGTATGGACATCTAAATCTGATTACCCCCATTTTGCGGAATTTGCATTGATTACCAACTGAATCACGTGTTGAATGTAAAGTTTTTAGGTTTGATATTTAAACTTTTGAAAGATAAGAGTCCGGTGGTATTGAGCTTTCTTCTGCATTCCTATCAACCATTGTGTTCATTACGGTCTATGAATAAGATGCCTCTTGAAGTTCCTGCCACGAATATGGTTAGACTCTCAGGTTCTCGTCATGCCATGTTGACCGTGCAGGGTCCGATATTATGGAATGGAATGGACTGCCCATTGAGATTTTAAAAAAAGGCATTGAGTGTTTTGAAGTTCAGGAAAATGGTAAAAACTTTGGGGTCCTTTGATCAAGGTGCGCTAACCGATTTAGTGCGCGCTAAAGATTATTGCATGCTGCTAAGATGCCCATAGGAATATAATGGATGTTTTAGCATTTAGCGCATGCTAAATAGGTTAGAGCACCTTAATAAAAGGACCCCTAAGTTATTTGAGCTAGTGTTTTCTTAAATGAAATAGTATATGTTTATTAAGTCTGTCTGAGTTACTTTTATTGTGTATGTTTTACTGTGATCCACGTGAAATTGTTGGATGCAACGTGCTATAAATTTTTAAATAAATAAATTTATTTAAATAAAATAATATTAATAAAAATAATAATAATGAAATAAAATAATAAATAAAATAAATAATAAATAATAATAAATAAATATAATAATAAAAATAATAATAATAAAAAATTTAAATAAATTTAACTGGAAAAAAATTTTAAAAAATTTAAATATTTAAATAAATTTAACTGGAAAGGAGCAGCCATTTCTGGCTGGTAAATCGCTTTGACTATTGACCTGCTCAGATCCAGTAGGATCCCAAGAAAAGAGAAACAAAGATGATTTAGTATAAGTCTAGATGTAAGTCGGTGCTATATCCCTAGACTGTATTGGAGGCCATCCTCATTTGTTAATGCTGCTGTTGCTATATGGAATAATTTACCTGTGTGAATAAGGACTGAATTTACCCCTTCTTTTTTTGAAGTCGCGTTAGCATTTTTTTAACTGCCGGCCACGGCGGTAAAAGCTCTGACCCTCATAGAATTCCTGTTACTGCTGCAGCTGGCAATAAAAGAAATACAAACATGGCTTCATAGAAAGTTGTTTTTTTTAAAGTCATTTGAGGTTTCGTAAAAAGCTGAAAACTTTTTTTTATGACATAGTTTAAAATGAGCGTTGGGAGCAGTGCGGAGCACTCAGCACGGCTCCCTGCACTAATAACTGTTATTGCAGTTTAGTAAAAGTGGAGGTTAATTTGATTCAGTGTGAATCTGACTGGCCTGTGTAGTTTCCCATAGATTAGATGTGGCTTCTTTTGTTGCAAATCATCTTGCGGTAAGTGTGATTACCAAATTGTGTATTCGTTTAGATTCAAGAGCGGATTTACTTGTCAGAGTCAGAGAGGAAGGATTTCCAGGTTTGCAAAGCTGTTACAGAAGAGGAGCCAGCCCAGGCTCAGCAGTAAATGTTCAGACGACTTATTCGAGTTCTTCTACTGGAAAAGGAGATTTGCTTGATACTGAACAGACACCAATAAAGGGAAAAATCTCAGAGGCGAGTATCTCAAAGAATGCACGTCAGGGAGCTGGCAGAATTGGGTTTCTCAGTACAACAGATTTCTGTGCCAGCAAATTACCGACGGTGTCTTGGGTGCTCTTTAATGTGAGATGTAACACAGAGGAACCATGGGAGACATTTCTATAAAGTGTCGCCTAGATGTAGGCGTGACAAAAAAAAAATCGTATTTGGCGCCAATTCTATACAGTATGAAGGCGTGACTGACTGTCACAGATCAGTAGTGCGAAACCACATTGGCGTGCTGAAATGTAGGCAGGACAGCTTACGCCAGATCAATGGCAGGCATAAGCTCGCGCACCTAATTGCTCATTGAAATGTGTGCATCTGGTACTGCCGTAGGCATCGATAGGCGGAACATCCGTGAACATTCTCATGCTCCATCCACTGCGACACCCCTTTTCCCGCTTACACGCTATGTAAACAGTGCCCGATTTTATAGGCTAGCACTTGGCACATATTGTTTATTGAAAGCTTCTACACTGCTATTAATGACGGGGGAGTCAATTCAGAGCGGTTTACATGAGCTTCTGTAAAGATGATACAATACATGAGCGTCTGTAAGTGTACATGTGCCTACTCTATGAATTTGTGTGCATAATTGATTCCTAGATTTTGGCACCTTTTATACGGTAGCCCTTCAGGCTATTTGTCAACTAAACACCTCTCACTTAGGGCTAGATTCTATATTTGGTGCTTAAAGTTAAGCGCCCATAACAGAACTGCACCTAACTTAAAACTTAGGTACCTGTAATTAGGTCAGGGTTTTACAGACCTCCATTATGGGCACTTAAAGGCAAATTCTATAAGAAGCGCCCAAAAATTAGGCACCGACGTAGGCACCGTTCAGCGCGATTCAAGTAAAATTGGACGCTGTTTAGTGAATCATGTTGAGCGGCACCTATTTTGGAGGCGCCCAATAAATAGGGCAGCTCTAGGCACAACTAGAAGTTAGGCACTTAAGCACGCTTAAGACTAAACTAAACCTTAGGTTTGTATACCGCGCCATCTCCACAAGCGTAGAGCTCGGCACGGTTTACAGGGTTAGATTGAAATGGAGCTACAATGAAGGGTTATAGGAAAGGAGCTAGGAAGATAAAGAACCAAAGAGCGGGAGGTGTTAGATTTTTGAAAAGAGCCAAGTTTTCAGGTGTTTGCGGAAGGATTGGAGGGAGCTTGAAATTCTGAGCGGGGATGTGAGGTTGTTCCAGAGTTCTGTGGTTCTAAAGGGGAGGGATGTTCCTAGTTTTCCTATGCGGGATATACCTTTTGCAGAGGGGAATGATAGTTTCAGTTTTTGAGAGGATCTAGTGGAATTAGGGTTAGAAGAGTTCAAGAAGAGTGGGATAACGAGAGGGAGGATACCATGTAGGATCTTGAAAGCTAAACAGGCACATTTAAAGAGGACTCTGGAGTGAACTGGGAGCCAGTGAAGAGCAGCGATTCTGTAAACAAGGCGCCTAATACGAAGCCACGCCCACGCCTAACATGCATAGTGGCCTATTTTTTTGAAGGCCACCTAGATTTTTAGAGGCGCCTTGTTACAGAATCACGCTTTCTTGATAGGCGCCTACGTTTCAATTATTGCTGATTAAAAAGCTTAATTGAGCTTGTTATTCAATTTAGATAGGCGCTTATCTAGTTGGGTGCCTCCAAAATAGGTGCCTAACATTAAGCGCTGGTTACAAAATTTGGGCCTTAAGTCCTTTAGAGAATTGTATCTAGTGGCACCTAAGTCTTTCTTCAACCTTAAACATGCTTACTTTGGGGTTAGGCGCCTATCTTTTGTAGAATCACGCCTAAGAAGATAGTGCCTTTCGGCGCCTATCTTTTGTAGAATCATGCCTAAGAAGATAGGTGCCTTTCTGCCAATTAAAAATTTTTTTTTTCAATTATGAACTTGTTAAAGTTCATTACTGAAGCCAATTTACTAATTAAGGCCCTCTTTTAGTAAGCCACAATAGATGTTTCTACCGCAACTCGGGACGCTAAATGCCCCAAAGCTACTCCGACACTCATAGGAATTCTATGAGCGGCAGAGCAATGTTGTAGCATTTAGCATTCTCGGTCACAGTAGAAACCTCTACCACGGCTTACTAAAACAGGGGGTAAGTTAGGCACCTAACCTAAGAAGCTTAAGTTTAGACACCGTTTAAAGAATTCTCCATGTAAAGAATAGCATTTGGCGCTGAGATCCTTGCTAACTTTTAGGCACAAGGATTTACGCTAAGTAAAACCTGGTGTAAATTCTCGCACCTAAATTCCATGTGCATCGCCCTTATTCTAGCAATCCACACGTAAATTTGAAGAATGTCCACCATCCACTCGTGCCCCTTTTTGGATTCATGCATTAAGGCCCGATTCCATAAATGGCGCCGAAAAAAATAGGTGCTGAGGATTACGGTGCATAGCGGCTGTCAGTCTTTAGTTAGGTACCGTATATAGAATCTCACCTAATGGCACCTCAATTGGGCTTATGCACTGGTAGGTATTAAAATCTTAGGTGTCCCTATTTATGCCAGGGTTTTTTGGCCTAAATACTGGTGCCTATGTTAGGTGCCTAGCTGTAAAACACAGTCAAGATTCACCTACAGTCTTCCCATAACCACGCCTACATTCTGGTAGGCGACTCTAGTTACTGAGTTAGGCGCCTACCACCTAATTAATTTTAATTTTTACCAATTAAGAGCTCATTATTGGTCATTAACGGCACTGATTAAGCTAATTAAAAAACTAACCTCCCCCCTTTTACTAAGACGTAATAGAGGTCTCCATGGCAGCCCAAAGCCTAAATGTTCCAATTCTGCTCTGATGCTCATAGAATTCCTGCGAGCTTCGGAGCAGCGTCAGAGCATTTAGTGCTCCGGGCCGCAGTAGAAACCTCTACCGCGGTTTAGTAAAAGAGAGCCAAAGTTTAGGTGCTTAAATTGGCTAAAAGCACCGATAGAGGCGCCTTTTATAGAATCTGGGCCTAAATTTACATGCAGATCCCTGTGCCTAAAACTGCAAACGTAAATTTTTATTAATGCCATTTTGCATTGATAATTGATTATTGGTGCCCAATTACTGGTGCTAATTGGCTTGTTATTCGATTAAATTGCAACACACTGAAATTGAGCATACACCCAAATTTCTGTGTGCAATTTTTAGCGCTATATATAGAATTAGGCCATAGATATATATTTTTTTCCCCTCTGTGTGATGATTGCGTTCTGACACTGTGAACCTGAAAGCTAATGCTTTTCCCCCTGAATAACTTTGCAGAATGTATAGGCTATATATCAAGGTGTTCTTGGAAGTTCTTTTAAATCAAGATGGTGCTGACCAACACACCTGGGACCACATTTCTGCCTCTTTTTTTGCTACATTTTCTTGTTCTCTGATTGCATCTATTGGTACTTGGGGATTATTTTCCTCCCTTCATTACACAGAATAGTTGCTTGATGCTGACATAAGGGTGATGTCTCTAAATGAGTTACCTTGGCACACACTAGCAAACAATAGTACAGGCTTTTGAGTGCAAATAAAAATATGGATCTCTACAGTTAATTGGTAAACAACATTTTTGTGCATTTTAATTATGACCTTTTATGATTGAAACAGTACAAGGTGCCCACAAAACACTCCTTGATTTTAAATGGTTACACAAAATCAAAACTTATTGGAATATATTTATAAATAAGATGACAGCAAATACAAGTCCCAAAGAGCACGGTTAGCGAGATCTTACACAATCGCTTGCACTTTCATCCTTATAAGCTGCAATTGGTGCAGAGGTTACAACCTTCAAACAATGCGATGCGACAAAATGACCAGGTGTTCTTCATGTGGTCCCCCCGAGATCAACGGACATTACTGTTTGTGGCTTTTTCCTTTGGGGTAAGTGAGAAACAGAGTGTACACTTCTCCCTCTGTATTCGCGGTTTCAGCATTCGCCGTTTCGATTATTTACGGTTTTTAGCTTGCTGGCTCCTCCCCCCAAATTACATCAGCTTGCATAGAGAAATCGCTAATTCCAAGCATTTACAGAGAAAATCGCCAATTCTCAGCACTTTCTTCACCGTGTTTTGCCTCTCCTTCAGGAACAGGCCAGGTCTCCCACCATGTTGTTCGCGGTTTCACCATATTCACGATGGTTTTTAATAGAAAACAGCACATAACATATAAAAAAGTTATTTGCGGTTTTTCAGTATTTGCGATTCTGTTAATCCCCTATCACAGCGAATACGGAGGGAGAAGTGTACGTACCTCGATTACCCGCAACTATGGATGATCTGCAAGAATGCATCACTGAAGCTATAAATGCCAGATATGCTTCGGAAAGTCTGGTCCGAGCTCAATTATCGAGTAACAGGTGTGGGGGCGCACATCAATTGTATGTAATCAACAGATACCTTATAAAACTTTATAAGTTGATGAAACTCTAGCCTCAAAGGTGAAAGAATATTCCAATAAATTTTGGTTTTGTAATCCATTTAAAATCAAGGAGTGTTTTTGTGGACACCCTGTATTAATAAAGACAACCTGCCTGATATTCAGTCGGTGGGGGCAGCACTTTGACTTTCCCTGTCGTTGGCATTAAACCCAGATGGTCAATGCTGGACCATGTCCAATGACTGGCATTTTTATTTGCCCACTAAGACTAGCTGCTTAAGTTCTGAATATCGGGATTTAAGTGCTCACACCCCCTGAGTGACCCCCCTAACATCGCCGGCTTATTTTTTGGCACTAACTGGGCATTTTCAGTGGCGATAACTGGTTAAATGCCACTAAAAATGCCCACTTTGTCACCGACATGCAAGTAAATCGGTTGGCTGTCATTCCCGGCTGTTTTACTCATGCTGAATACCGTCGGGAATGTATTTTTAGGACTGTATTCATATAATCCATTTCCACACCTGGGTTCCCGGAGAATCTTTCATCTAGTCTAATTGCCATGCATTCCAAAAACCTTCTACACAACCTCTGTGACAATAAAATGTGGAAAACATAACTTATCTTAAACAGAGATGCAGAATTTTTTTCTTAAAGTTCATTTCAAAGAAAACGGTGCCCCAGCTGTGGCAGTAGGTATATGGAGCGATTGTTGCTCAGAGTTAATTCCAAAATAGCTTAAGCATCTGAGTTTGTACATTTTTATAGCAGTCTTTAGAGTATTTTCACCCATCACTTCCTGTGTTCTGCCTGAGGGCTGCCTGAGGGCCTCTCCATGAGTGCAAAGAAAAAAAATGCCTAATCCTGTTGTAAGGACACTGAAATTTTCTTTATTCAGCTGATTAATTCTCCCTATTTTTTTTCACCTGAATTAACATGTCGCTTCAGGTTTTTTCCAGCTTTTTCATATTATATTGTCTGGTAAAAAGTGAAGTCCAGGGGCTAGGTCAGGGGTGGGCAACTCCGGTCCTCGAGGTCCGGAATCCAGTCAGATTTTCAGGATTTCCCCAATGAATATGCATTGTAAGCAGTGCATGCAAATAACATAGAAACATAGAAATAGACGGCAGATAAGGGCCACGGCCCATCTAGTCTGCCCACCCTAATGACCCTCCCCTACCTTTGCTTAGTGAATAGAACCCACGTGTCGATCCCATTTGGCCTTAAAATCAGGCACGCTGCTGGCCTCAATCACCTGCAGTGGAAGACTGTTCCAACGATCAACCACCCTTTCAGTGAAAAAGAATTTCCTGGTGTCACCTCGTAGTTTCCCGCCTCTGATTTTCCACGGATGTCCCCTTGTTGCCATGGGTCCCTTGAAAAAGAAGATATCTTCTTCCGCTTCGATGCGGCCCGTGAGATACTTGAACGTCTCGATCATGTCCCCCCTCTCTCTCTGCGCTCCTCGAGCGAGTATAGCTGCAGTTTGTCTAACCGTTCTTCGTACGGGAGATCTTTGAGTCCCGAGACCATCCGGGTGGCCATTCTCTGAACCGACTCCAATCTCAGCATATCTTTGCGATAATATGGCCTCCAGAATTGCACACAGTATTCCAGGTGGGGAAATCCTGAAAACCCGACTGGATTCCGGCCCTCGCGGACCGGAGTTGACCACCCCTGGGCTAGGTGGAAGTTTTTGGGAGTGTTTGAGCACAACATGAAATATGCCTCAGGGAACCCATAAGTGTGGAAATGTGAGGTTCAATAGACTCCGGAAAATATACCTCCCCTTTTATGATGACACATTGGAGCTTTCACTGCCGCAGCCTGAAAATAAAACAAAACCTAACACAACTTCATAAAATATTGTCTTATTCACATAGGGACCGATTTCAAATGGAGTGATCCAGGTAAGAGCCAAGCTTACTAGTCCAAACTGGATTTTCAGGGGCACTTCCCACTGTGGCATTATCCGGTTGGTGCTGGGTTGATCCAGGGGCAGAGTCAGGTGGTGTGAAAGTTTAATAAAAGTTTGATACAATCACATTATCAAAAAAAATTTCAAAGCAATGTACAAAATTAAAATTAAACAGTATATGACAAAACAATATGTTAAGGTGTCCTTATTTTAATGCATACTGGGGGAAAATATGGTCAAGTATTTCTTCGTTTCTTTTCATTTCAGAACCCCTAACATTTAAAATAATAATTTTAGGTGCTCTTCGTATGGTTACTAAGCTAGATACTTATAAAGCACAGTTATTGGAAAAACCTGGTCACAATAGCTATCGAGTCTATGGGCTCCTTTTACAAAGGTGCGTTAGGGCCTTAACGAGCGGAATAGCGCGAGCTAAAATGCCCCGCACGCTAGCCGCTACCTCCTCCTCTTGAGCATAAGAACCACCATCTCCGGATCAGACCTTTGGTCCATCAAGTCCGGCGATCCTCACACGCGGAGGCCCAGCCAGGTGTACACCTGGCGTAATTTTAGTCACCCATATCCCTCTATGCCTCTTGTAAGGAGATGTGCATCTACCGTATTTTCACGCTTATAAAGCGCGCGTTATACATGATTTTACAAACCGTGCATAACCATGCGCGTTATACGCGTGAGCGCGTTTTACAACTTTTTTTTTACATAGTTCCCCCCCGACGTCCGATTCACTCCGAAGGACCGCTCGCACGCACTTGCACCCGCACCCGCACCCCCACCCCGAAGGACCGCTCGCACCCCCACAGCCTCCTGCCCCCCCCATCATGTAGAAGCTCCTACCGTTGTCCTGCTGCTTCCTCTGCCGGCGGTCCCGGCCCTTCTGTGAGCCCTGCGTCTGCGCTGCTTCCTCTTCTGGCGGTCCTGCCCTTTCTCTGACGTCAGAGTCGGGGCGGCATGCGCGGTATACGGGTGTGCGCGGTATATAAAAATTTATTTACATAAATTACAGTTTCCTGCGCGCTATACCCGTGTGCGCATTTTACACGGGTGCGCGGTATATGAGTGAAAATACGGTAGTTTGCTTTTAAATCCTAGAACGGTGGATTCCGCAATAACCTCCTCTGGGAGGGCATTCCAGGTGTCCACCACTCGTTGCATAAAGCAGAATTTCCTGATATTTGTCCTAGACTTGTCCCCCCCTTAGCTTCAGTCCATGTCCCCTTGTCCGTGTCACATTGGACATTGTAAATAATTTTTTTTTCTGCTCTATTTTGTCGATTCCTTTCAGTATTTTGAAAGTCTCGATCATATCCCCTCGCAGTCTCCTTTTCTCAAGGGAAAACAATCCCAGTCTCTTAAGTCGTTCCTCATATTCCAAGTTCTCCATACCTTTTATTAGCTTCGTTGCTCATCTCTGCACCCTCTCCAGCAATTTTAT
Organism: Geotrypetes seraphini; assembly: GCF_902459505.1. Lineage (NCBI taxonomy): Eukaryota > Metazoa > Chordata > Amphibia > Gymnophiona > Dermophiidae > Geotrypetes > Geotrypetes seraphini. The sequence goes on from NC_047092.1 coordinate 172,605,390, forward strand.
ATCCTTCCTTAGGTTGGGAGACTAATGTTGGACACAGTATTCCAAGTGTGGTCTGACCATTGCCCTATAAAGCGGTATTATTACTTTCTCCGATCTACTCGTGATTCCTTTCTTTATCATGCCTAACATTCTATTTGCTTTCTTTGCCACTGCCGCGCATTGTGCCGACGGTTTCAGGGTCCTATCTATCAGTACACCCAGGTCCTTTTCTTGTTCGCTCTTACCCAGAGTTGCACCTGACATTCTATACTCGTTTTCCACGTTCTTTCTGCCTAAATGCATCACTTTGCCCTTTTCCACATTAAACTTCATCTGCCATTTCTCCGCCCATTTCTCTAACTGACACAAGTCACTCTGGAGTTCCTCGCTATCCTTCTGCGATCTGATTGCCCGACATAGCTTTGTGTCGTCTGCAAACTTGCTGATCTCACTGGATGTTCCTTCTTCTAGGTCATTGATGAAAATATTCAATAAGATGGGCCCAAGTACCGAGCCCTGGGGCACACCGCTAGTCACTTTCTCCCAGTCCGAGAACTTCCCATTTATGCCCACTCTCTGCAGGCGGTAGTTTTTCGGGTAGTGCACACTGATCCGGTGCGTGCGCTAAAAATGCTAGCGCACCGTTGTAAAGGGAGGCCTATATTTTTACACTGGAAAGATTTTTCAAAAAACACTATGGACACCTTCTCTCACATCAAGCAGCTTTATGGGGTAAAGATCTAGAACAACTCCTCTCGCCCACCACTTACGAGGTGTTCAGGAAACGCCTCAAAACTCACCTATTCCTGAAGTACCTATTCAGCTGACCCGTTCCTCTCTTTCCCATCTATAAAGGTTCTCTTGCCCTATCCCCCTCTTGTTCTCCCATCCCTTAAGTTCTCTCAGCTTGTACTTCACTAATCTTTTGTAAACCGCATAGAACTTAACGGTACTGCGGTATATAAACTGTTATTATTATTATTATTATAATAATTGGTGGAATATGGTGTGCTTAAGAGCTGTGTATGAGAAAATGTTTGCTTTTAAGAGTTTTAACTTAGGGAAATTTAATAAAATATGGAAGATAGTTTTTAGATCTGATGAACAACCCAGGACTAATTGTATTTGGGGGTTTTGGGGGGTTTGTATAACTTAAGATACTTGTTTGTTTGTTTAATGGCTTGTTAAAAAAATTTTTATAAACAATTTTTTTGGGGGAAAAAAAATGAAGACTTAACAATAGACAAATGGTTTATGACAAGAAACTTAGGATAGTGGGAAGAACTACAATAAGTATGGAAAAGAAACAAAGGGGAAAAAACCACTAGGGGGCCCTTTTACTAAGGCGCGCTAGCCGTTTTAGCGCACGTTAATATTTAGAATGCGCTAAAACGGTTAGGTCCTATCTAAAATTAATGGTCTCGTAGCTTTTATGTATCAAATGCGTCCTTGAAAAGAACACATTTGAGTTTTCCTTTAAATCTGTCAAGGTTGGGTTCCTCTCTTACATATATCGCCAATGAGTTCCGTTTGAGGGACTGTCGCTGAAAAAAATAGCATCCCGCCGGGTATTAAGAACATAAGAACATAAGAACTGCCTTCTCCGGATCAGACCTTCGGTCCATCAAGTCCGGCGATCCGCACACGCGGAGGCCCTGCCAGGTGTACACCTGGCTTAATTTATAGTCCACCATATCCTTATATGCCTCTCTTAAGGAGATATGCATCTAGTTTGCTCTTGAAGCCTAGGACGGTCGATTCCGTCATAATCTCCTCTGGGAGGGCATTCCAGGTGTCAACCACTCTGAGTGAAGCAGAACTTCCTGACATTAGTCCTGAACCTGTCCCCCTTTAGCTTCATTACATGTCCTCTAGTCCGTGTCAAATTGGACAATGTAAATAGTCTTCTCTGCTCTATTTTGTCGATTCCTTTCAGTATTTTGAAGGTCTCGATCATATCCCCATGCAGTCTCCTTTTCTCAAGGGAGAACAATCCTAGTGTTATAAGTCTGTCCTCGTATTCCAGTTTCTCCATACCCTTCACCAGTTTTGTTGCTCGTCTCTGCACCCTCTCCAGCAGTTTTATATCCTTCTTTAGGTAGGGAGAAGGATATAATGGCTCATAAGGAGGAAACTGAAAGAAGATGTTTATCTTCTGATCTTAATGTTCTCGAGGGCGTATACGGAGTGAGTATTCCTTCGAGGGATCAGTTTTCAGATAGCGACCCAACCAAGAAGCGAATGATGTGGAGCCACGAAACTTACAAGTTGTTCCACGCTTTTCTTGACCCTTATTTCATTTCATATCGTTGACACAGCCCCTCGTATTGTGATGTCACAATGCCTCATTCCACCAATGCCTAAGAGCCAACCTTATCGGTGATGTCACAATGACTTGGTTTCCCTATATTTGTGTCCATTTCCTTGATGCATTTGTCTCACCGAAATGAAGTGTCAAGAAAAGTGTGGAATAACTTGTAAGTTTCATGACTCCACGTCATTCGCGTCTTGGCTGGGCTGAGAACTTTTCCGCGGTCCCTTGTATTATTAAGATTCAACTTGCCATTTCCAAATTTATTGGATTATTGCATTTAGGCTTATATTTGGTCATTTTTTTACTGTTGTTATATCAAGCTGTAACCACTGTACACCACCTAGGGTGAATCTCTTCTTAAAGGCGGTTAATAAATCTATTTCATAGACACTCCTCTCTTCTTCTTCTTCTTCCTCTTCCTCTTCTTTTTCTTCCTTCAATTTCTCTTTCCTCTTATCTTTCCTTTTACTAATTTTTCATGAACAGTCCTAGTACTTTAGATCTTTTAAAACGATTCAATTCTACATTGCACAATGTAACTGAATATTAGTTATACTAAATGTTTTGTTTTATATTTTGATACCATGTACTTGAACTGTTTCCTATATTTTTTCAAAAAATCAATAAAAAATATTGAACTAAAAAAAAAAAATAATAAATCCCAAGAAACATGTAAACAAATAAATGCCAGCTAGGTTCGAGTACAAATTTTCCAGGAAAAGAGGAGCATATATTTATAGGAGCCTGAATTAGCTTGCTTTCATCCATTCCTTTGTGATCCAAGCACCTGAGCATCAGACAGAATGAGGACACTTTACAGAACTACAAAGTAGGCATGCATTTTTAATGCACCCGCTTTGCAGCTAATTATCAATTGGAAACCACCTCAGAAACCGCATAGCATAAGGCAGGTCTTCCTCCTTCTCCCCCCCCCCCCCCCCCTCTTTGGTGAGATTTGCAGTCGAGGTATTCATGGGTGTGTAATATCATTGGGGCAGAGGAAGAAAAGAGATAGCCAAAAAAAAAAAAGCAACAATAAAAATGAGATAGAGCTGAAAATGTTCCTTGGTCACACGCAGAGACAGTTAATTAAATAGACTGAGATACACAATTTTGAACGCGTCCCTGAATTTGGCAGAATCAAGTCCTAAGGGCCTAGTTCAAACTCTTTAGATAGCAGTTCTGCAGCAGTGATTATGGGTTTGGTTCTGTAGAAAAATAAAAACCGCACAGGCCGTCCCTGCCAACGGAGGAAGCCAGGCGGGCGCAAGAGGGAAATTCGCTCAAGTAATGCAAAGACTGTGAAACTCGGACAGTAGCGCAGAACGACTCTGGTTTAGAATTCTGGAAGATTATCGGCTGGACAAGCTCACCGCCGCCGCCATACCGCAAAGGGCAGAATTAAAGCATAGGCAAACTAGGCACGCGTTTAGGGCCCAAATGTTTTCAGACGCGCTATGCCAGTGGCTCCCCTGGCGGGTTTATGCTCTGATAAATAGTTTTAGTTTACTTTTATTAAAATATGATTTGATCGTCTATTCCTAGGTTACCAGGCGAAGGTTTATATTTAAAATACAAACAATTAGACTTGGGACTGAGTTGACGTACTGACCATTCTAGGGAGGGAAGGGAGGAATTACATATGCTTAATGAAAAAAGAACAATCAAGGTAAGAACGAGAGGGAGGGATTTGGTACAGAGAGAACTAAGAATGCCTTTTTAGTCTCGTTAGGGAGATCTAAGCTCCAATATGTAGTTGAGAAGAGCTGCGGAAGGCTTAAATTCTCTTGGAAAGGTTAGTGGTCAAACTAGGATTATAATGAAAATGCATCTAGATGATGGCTTTTTAGTTTCCCTTTGAATTGCTCTGCTGGCAGAAAGAAGAGGCGGGGGAGGAGGAGGAAGGCCAGGGCCTTCGCTGCCCACAGACGTCTGTTTATTCTCTCCTCCCCCGCAACGCACTGTCCTTGATTTGGCATGAGGTGTCGGTGAGCAAGGCATCTTACCAGCTGCTTTCTGCTAAGCTGGTTTTCATCTGCAATCGGAGCCATGTTGTAGAATTTTAAAAATGCATGTGTGTTATGATGGGGGTGGGGAATGCACTTATTTGTCTAAGGCCGCACAATATTATGCCTTATTTTATTCGCATCTTAACCAGTGGCGTAGCGAGGGTGAGAGGCAACCCGGGGCGGCGGTGCCCCTTCCCCGCCCTCTTCTCTGCCCCCCCATCGCCACACGCTCCTTCCCTCCTCCCTCCTGCCACGTGCGTGCCGCTTCCCTTCCCCCGTACTTCTGTAACATTCCTGGCACGAGCAGCGACCCTCAAGTTTCTGTCGCATCAGCTCTTCCTCTGATATCACTTCCTCGGCGCGGGTCCAGGAAGTCATGTCAGAGGAAGGTCCGATGCTGGCATGACAGCAGCATGGGGGTTGCTGCTCGTGTCAGGAATGCTCAGAGGTATGGGGGAAGGAAAGCGGTGCAGTCGTGGGGTGGGGGGGAGGGAATGGAGAGGAGGACGGATGCCTGCACCCTCACCAAGACGGTGGCTGGAGCGGACTGCCCCTCCCCCCCGACCCCTCCCCCGACTACGTCACCGATCTTAACGATTGCGCTGTTCATTCTCTCCCCAGCCTCTGCCCTCCCTAAGGGCCTGTTTTACAAAGCCGCGCTTATGGATGGCGCGCTGCGACATCCCCGAAGCCCTTTAAATCTCTATGGACTTCGGGGCTGTTGCTGCGCGGCAGCCACTAGTGTGGCTTTGTAAAATAGGCAGTAAGTTTGGTTGTTTTTTTTTTTTTTAGCCACAGCAAAGCAATAAAACCACTGTTTCCATTCTCCACTTTTTATTCGCCTTTTCTAAGTTTCTTGAATAGATTGTAAGCTCTATTGAGAAGGGACCGGCTCTGATGCACGCCTGCAGAAAGAGAAACTTTTTGAAATTAAGTCCTTATCTAAAATTACACATAAGGTTATGAAAACTTATCTCGTTTCCCGACGGAGCCCGTTTCGCCGAAGGATCGGCTTCTTCCGAGGTTGACTTAACCGACTGGACACTCTGGATTAGCGATCAAAAGCTGAGAATCCAGGCTGTCGTATATATGCGGTTACTGGGTGCAGCTCCACCAGCACTCGTGGCTCTGTAATGGCGGTTAAGTCATCACCGGAAGAAGCCGATTCTTCGGCGCAACGGGCTCCGTTGGGAAATGACTAGCCGTTGAGATAAGTGTTCATATTTTTTGACATGCAGCTTTGGTATTTGACATTATCCCCCCTCTTTTAATAAGGTACGCTATGCTTTTTAGTGCGCGGTAAATAGCATGCACTAAACACTAATGTGTGCATGTTATCCTATGGATATGTTAGCTGTTAGCGCACGTGTTGAATTAGCGCCCGGTAAAACGCGTGCCGCGCACCTTAGTAAAGGAAAGCCTATGAGTTTTTCTGCTGCTAACTTTTAACAGTTGCTCTTTGCTCTTTGCTTGTTCATATACCATACAAATAAATATTGACAATGTGGTGGTGATGATAATATGAAATTTTGTAAATTAATACATTTTAGTACAAAAGAAAAAAAGTAGGTTTTTGGGGCTCGATGATTGAAATCTGGAACTGGACTCAGAGCAAAGATAACTCTTTTCCCCCAGTTTCTCAGCTGGTTTCCGAGAGCCTTTTTCCTCATTTAAAGATTGAGAAATTTTCAACATTGACACTTACTACAAAATCCTGAGTGGAGTAGAACGAGTACGAGTGGATCGACTAGGGGACACTCGATGAAGGTCGAGGAAATATTTGTTCACTCGGAGAATAGTTAAGCTCTGGAACGCGTTGCCAGAGATTGTGGTAAGAGCAGATAGCGTAGCTGGTTTTAAGAAAGATTTGGACAAGTTCCTGGAGGAAAAGTCCATAGTCAGTTATTAAGACAAGGGGGAAGCCTCTGCTTGTCCTGGATCGGTAGCATGGAATGTTGCCTCTATTGGGGGTTCCGGAATCTTGCTTACTCTGAGATAATGAAATAAAACAATATAGAAATCCTTCGCAGTGATGAGAAACCTAAGACAAGTCAGGAAATTCTTCGAAAAAACATAATTCCAGTTTATAGTACAATCCCTAATACCAAGTCTACTCGATTACTGCAACATCCTCTACCTCCCCTGCCCTGCTACAATGACTAAACAACTACAAACAATCCAAAATACAGCTCTGAGACTCATCTACTCATTAAGAAAACACGACCATATTACAGAAGCATACTTCAAGTCACATTGGCTACCAATCCAAGAAAGAATACTATTTAAATTCTACTGTATGTTATTTAAAGCCTTAAACGGAGACAGCCCAACCTACCTGAACAACCGCTTCATCCAAACCAACTCAATCAGACATAGAAAAACACCCCCCCCCCCCCCATTCACACACCCCTCGATCAAAGAAGTAAAAAAAAAAACTATACGATGGCCTCCTGGCCACTCAAGCAGCTAAACTAGATAACCAAATCTCCAGTCTACTGATAACGACGCCAGACTAAAAGACGTTTAGAAAAGAAATAAAAACTACAATCTTCAAGAAATTCCTGAAACGGCCTTAACTTCAAACTTACCGTCCTTCCCCCCTCCCTCTTCCCGCCACACTGAAACTACATAACTTACTCTTTACCTCTCTAGAAAGGACAAATATTCTTCCATTGTAACCCTGCGTTTTTTTATCTCTTTTGTAATCCGCCTTGAACCGCAAGGTAATGGCGAAACAGAAATCTCTAATGTAATGTTGCTATCTATGGGTTTTGGCCAAGGACTAGTGACCTGGATTGGCCACTGTGAGAACGGACTACTGGGCTTGATGGACCTTTGGGCTCACCCAGTAAGATTATTCTTATGTTCTTATTATATGTAGAAGTCTATCATGTGTTGAGCTGTTGGCTATTTGGGGCTTCTAGCTCATCTCCTTTTGGGGGGTTATGTTATATTTTCCCCTGGTTTTATTATTTTTACTTGAATATTTATCATCACTATTATATGGTGTTGTGTATTCCCAGTAGTGATGTATGAATAACATTCTCTCTTGACCATTATTTTTTTATTTTTCCAGGACCGAAGGCCATTCTCAACTGAATGGAGAACTTGCTCTCCTCTGTGGATGAGGTAAATGGTACTATAACAGAAGCGCGCTGGACAAAAAAAACCCCAAAAAAACACATCGACAATCATGCGCAGGATGTATGTGTGCCGGATTTAAACAGTAACTGTTAGCACTGTGAAGTGGGGATGGGGGGGGGAATGCCCCCACTAAACTTACATGTGTTTATGCTCCCATTGAGGGGTGGGGGAAACCCCCCCCTACACTGAAAACTGCCGTTTTGCTAAGTTTTTGGGGTATTCGGCAGTTTAGTGTAGGGGGTTCTTCCCCCCCCCCCCACCGAGAGCACGAACACCTGAAAGTTTAGCCCACACCCACCCTCAGAGCGCTAACAGTTACTGTTCTAATCCAGCATGCATACGTCCTGCACGCGATTGTCAGCGCGTTTTTGTCCAGCGAGGGAATGACGGGTCACCAGATAAATTATAATTTTGGGGGGAAGAGTGTAGGCTGGAGGAGAGCTGCCCATTTTATGCGTAGGAAATGAAGCCTGAAATGAACAGTACAAGCATCTTTGAACTTATTACTAAAAGAGAATTTAACGTAAGAATACAATATTTGCCATGCCAGCTCAGATAAATAACTCATCTAGCCCGGCATCCTATAATTCAGTGGTCTCAAACATGCGGCCCGGGGGCCACATGCGGCCCGCCAGGTACTATTTTGAGGCCCTCGGTATGTTTATCATAATCACAAAAGTAAAATAAAGCAGTTTCTTTGATCATAAGTCTCTTTAGCTATAAATGACAATATTTTTATTAAGACTTAGCTAAAAGGAAAGGTTGATAAACTATAAAGAGTTTTACCTCCTGCAAATTTGTCATTTCTTTAATAAGATATTAACTATTTTTTCTAAGGCCCTCCAAGTACCTACAAATCCAAAATGTGGCCCTGCAAAGAGTTTAAGTTTGAGACCACTGCTATAATTCAACAGTGGCTAGTCTAGGTCACCAAGAAGTACTCAACAGAGCTCAGTTGGGAGATCCATTGGGAGGTGGGAGATGTTGGCTATCTCTTCAGCTAGTCCAAAATTGTGGAATGCACCGAATGGACATAATTAAGATTATGTTACGATTTTGGATCATTCAAAAAAAACTACTGAAAACCTACTTATTCGTTAAAGCCTTCTATTGATAAGAACCCCTGTTTTGATGTCTTCATCTCCTAGGACTTTTTTATTGACTGCTATTGGGTTTGTATTTAAGTATTGTTTTTATTTGAATGTGTATTTTTTTCTTATGCGTCATTTCTGTATGTTCAACTTGTAATCTGCCTCGTTGATAGGCGGAAGAGAAATGTTTTAAATAAATTTTGTTTGCCCTAAAACTTAAGAGTCTACAGGGTCATAGTGGTTAAAAGACACGTTCTCCATGAAATCATCAAAACCTTTTAATAAACTCGGCTACACTTCGTGTCTTGACTCCATCAACCAGCAAAAACTTAGTGGATGGCAGGACATTTTCATTCTATCTAGCGGTAATGGTCTCTCCAAGAGAGGAGACATCTTTATTCCTCTGCTTTTAGCACTCAGATTAACACTTTGAAAAGAAGAGTTAAAAAAGGGGAACTTACCCTCCTGCTGCACACTTTAGCATGATCTTACCCAGATCAGCTCTCAAGAGAGTGCCCAAGCTCTGAACTATTTAAACCATTACATTCTAAGAATCGTTCCAAGACGAGAACACTCAGGTTTTTTTTTTTTTCTTCAGAGCTGAGCATTCTTAATTCCTTTCTCTCTTCTCACATAAAAAGTCAATATTCTGAAGGACTATGCAAATTCATTGGTGGGTCCCCGACACCAATTTATTAGAGGAACCATGCCACCGGCTAGGGTGGGAACCTTTCTGCTTTGAAGGGCCACATTTATAATCATGGGACTCTCAGGAGGGGGTCACATTATCCAGGGTTTCAATATTTTTTTCCAGAAAACCCTGAACACATGACCCCCATCCTGTTCTACCTCTAGCCCCACCCCGTTCAGCCCCAGCCACGGCTAGCTCTGCCTCCAACCCCGCCCTGTTCCCCCTAAGCCCGCCTCCCCACACAGCTTCCTTCTTCCGGACAAGCTCCAACCACGTCTGGAGGGCCTAGAGCAGGGGTGTCAAAGTCCCTCCTGGAGGGCCACAATCCAGTCAGGTTTTCAGGATTTCCCCAATGAATATGCATGAGATCTATTTGCACACACTGCTTTCATATTCAGATTCTCGTGCATATTCATTGAGGAAATCCTGAAAACCCGACTGGATTGCGGCCGTCCAGGAAGGACTTTGACACCCCTGGCCTAGAGCATGCACGGATGTGTGTGACATCATCCACGCAAGCTCAAAGACCCTCCAGATGTGGCCGGAGCTCGTCGGGGCTTTCCAAAACCCGAGCAAATGCCAGGTTTTGGAAAGTCTGTCCGGGAGTCCGGACAGTCCTCTAATAAGAGAACATGTCTAGGTTTTCCCGGACATCTTTAAAACTCTAACATTAACAATTTCAGGAATCAGAGTCAGGTGGGAAGACATTTCATAGGTGGGCAGGCAGGAGACATTTTAGACTTTTTGTTAGCACGAGTGTCCTTTCCGCCTTCATATCTGTTGCCTTCTTTTAATGAGCAACAGCCCACAGAACTCAATGCAAAGATGTCACCCTTCCCTCCCCTCTGGAAACTCAGTTCAAGGAAGAAGCAGCATCGGAGAAGGGCTGTAGCTCTCTCGCTCCGGTCTCTGCCCGCATCTATTTCAATCTGTGCAAGTCCAGAGCACCGCAGTACAAGAGAGAGGAGCAGAGGGGCACAGTCTCTTCCCAGAGTCCATCCACCAGGGCAGAAGGAGGAGAGAATCAAGAATCGCCAAGATACTGGAGAGAGCAGTGGGAGCAGAGAACAAGTTTTGTTGCTATCGGTTGTTTGGGGGAAAGGGGGATGGGCAGGAGTAAGCAATGGGCATAGAGCAGAGTTCCTGCCTCCATCAACTCTTTTCAGCCGGTGGTGGGAGCATCCTGCAGACTGTATAGGGTTAAAGCACAGGGTACATCTGACTTACAGGCTGTAGATTTCCCCACCTGTGTTATAGGTGAATTGATAACAAAGAGGTCCTTTTACTAAGCTGTATTAATATAGGGTTGCCAGATTTTCCAGTCAGAAAATCCAGACTCCTAGACCTGCCCCAGGCGCAGCCAATTCTGCCCTGCCCCCACTGCTTGCGCTTATTGGGCAGTGAGGAAGTCCGCACGGATGCCCTGCAATGACGTCACATGCATGTGTGATGTCATCCCGTGGCATTCGCGCATGCGCAGACTTTTTCCGTGCCCGACGCAATTTGAGGAGGCTTTTCAAAAGCCATCTGGGGAAATGCAGACATCTGGTAACCCTGTATTAAGGGGGTCCTTTTATCAAGCTGCGGTAGGGGTTTAACCCGCTAATACCGCGCGTTAAACCGCCTGCCGCGCTAGCTGCTAATGCCTGCATTTAGAAGGCGTTAGTTTTTTAGCCGGCCACGGGAGTTTGTCCGACGCGCTAACCCCGCTAGCGCGGCTTGATAAAAGTGCTAAAGTGTGACTACTGCAGTTTAAAATGGCGTACCAAAGAATGCACTCGGGTGTCCTATGGCAACTGTCAAATGTGCATGCACTAGCCCCGCACTAAAAAAAATAGTGTAACATTTTTGGAGAGGGTATGTCAAGGGCGGAGAATGGACATTCCTGTGTGAATCAAGCCTATAAAATGGGTGCTCATAAGTGATATGTGGTAATTTTTCAAAATGGCCATTAATACAATTTTTTTAAAAAATTTTAAAAAAGCCATTTTCACAGCTGCGGTCAAAATGGCCTTAGCGTGTTGGAAAACCCCCGAGTGCAGCTTAGTAAAAGGACCCAGAGCTCCAGTTAATATGGCTACCCAACTCCAAGTCTAGAGGAACCGGCTACTCCAGTCCTGATTTTACTCTATGGCCTTATGGATTTGTAGTTCTGATAACACTGCGCAACAGAGGTTTGGGGGCATGAATTGTAGTGGGTGTTCTATAGTGATTGGGAGTTGCTGAATTCAAAACTGACCTTCATTTTTCAGTATAACCCTCTGGGTGCTGAGGCTGTAGCTTTAACCACTGCGCCACTCTAGAAATCAAAATGTTGCAAAAGTGAGCCAAGCAAAGGACAATCAAGCCATTGTGACATCACTGATGAGGTTGGCTCTTATTGGTGGAATGAGGCATTACGATGTCACAATACCAGCTCTGGTTACACTGCAACAGAGGTTTTGGGGCATGAATTGTAGTGGGTGTTCTATAGTGATTTTAGGGTCGCTGATTTAAAAACCGACCTTCATTTTTTGGTATAATCCTTTGAATTTTGGCAAAAGAGCATTATAATGCAAAAATTAACATTTTCACTATATATTCTAATGCTTGGAGTAAATGTTATAACAATCTCTGAAATCTTAAAACGGTTTGCCTCAAATTAGATTTTTAAGGTAAAGTATTAATTTTAATGATGATGGAATAATGTGCTATATAATTAAATTGTTAAGGGTAAGGAGGCGGAGCTGGAATCTGCAGTTCTCTGTAGGCCTATTGCATCATCAGCAATTTTCACACAGTTGAGATTAAATCGTCGATTTTGTATCGGGGTTTTGCTTCGTAGTTAAATCGGCGCAATGCGTTACATTATGACTTCTCATGCTATAAATATTTGCGATTTGCTCAAAAACTATACGTGACAGGAGAAAACGGAGGCTATTTTCGTAGTCAGGAGGTCAAATTCTATAAAGAAAACTTCATTTTCTTCTTGCGCCAGAAAAAAAGTTTAAAATTGTTGCGCAGTGATTTTCACTGGTCAGAGCTACAAGTCCGATTAGTCTGCCCGTTATGACAAGAAGTCAGGCGGCAGCGCTAATAAGGACCTTCGGAGCTGGTACTGTTAAGAATATTATCACATCCGTACTACCATTTTTCCTGGTCTAAATCATTCACAAAGAATGTATTTGAATCACCGGAGGCATCTGTGAGACACTGTTTGTTCTCGATCTTGCCATTGATTGAACAGGTTGCAGGAGAAACCATTTTTATTTAAATATGTCAGTCTAAACTCTCTTGAGTTTTTTTTTACATTGTAGATTGAAATTTTGTGACTTTCTTGTTCTGACATATTCCTGGGGTCCTGCCAACATTTCACTGGGTACCAGATGCAGTTCTAAAGGCTGGTACACGGAAGGTCTTGTGCCATATCTAGAATCATCATTAAAAATGAATTTGTTACGGTGAATTCTCATTTTCTTCCCTTCTTCCTTGCATTGCTCATACATTCACTTGCTGACACTTTACATCATTGCACCTCATTATAATTCCTCGTTGTTTTGCAAGAGAACTAATTATAATGATTGATATTTGGCAATGGAATTAGTCTTGGTAAACAAAGGTAATCCTAGTAAACAGGGCATGTTTTTGCTCATTTCCCGCTCTTCTAGTCTCTGAAAATCACATCTCCTCCAGGAGAGCGTAAAAATGATACGAAGTCGAGACACTGTTTAATTACATAAGAACGTAAGAATAGCCTTACTGGGTCAGACCAATGGTCCATCAAGCCCTGTAGCCCATTCTCACGGTGGCCAATCCAGGTCCTTAGTTCCTGACCCAAACCCAATTAGTAGCAACATTCCATTCAGAATCCTAAAAAAGAGCAAGATTCCAGAGTTCTAAAATGTAACAAAAGATTCCGGAACCACAAATAGTAGCAACATTCCATGCTAACCGATCCAGGCCAAGCAGTGGCTTCCCCCTTGTCTTTCTTAATAACAGACATTGGACTTTTCCTCCAGGAAATTGTCCAGACCTTTCTTAAAACCAGCTACGCTGTCCGCTCTTACCACAACCTCTGGCAACGCGTTCCAGAGCTTAACTATTCTCTGAATGAAAAAAAAAAAAAAATTCCACCTATTGTTTTTAAAAGTATTTCCCTGTGAAACCTGCGAGTGCAGGGGCGGGGCAGGATTAAGGCACATACCTTGGTCCCAGTTGTTTAGGAGAGGCCCTCTCAGTTTAATTCTGTACAAACCGTGCATAACCATGCGCGTTATACGTGTGAGCGCGTTTTACAATTTTTTTACATTCTGATCCGGCATTCCCCCCTGCGAACCGGCATCCTCCCCCCCGCTCACGTCACCCCCCCTTCCCCGCGATCCTACATCCCCCCCAGCACCGCAAATACAACTCTTACCCGATTGGGCACCGGCACCAGCACCAATGCACAGCATGTGCCAGTGCCAGTGCCCGAAGATCCTCCCTCGTTGGTTTGGGCTGGGCTGGGCCGGGCGGTACGAGAGAGATCCTCCTTCTTCCTCTGCCGGGCTGGACTAGGCTTTGAACATTTGCGCCCAATCAGGTAAGAGTTGTATTTGCGGTGCTAGGGGGGATGTAGGATTGCGGGGGAGGGGGGTGATGCAAGCGGGGGGGGGGGGGGAGGATGCCGGTTCGCAGGGGGAATGCCGGAACAGATTATCTCGGATCAGAGGGGGGGGGGGGGGTGACGCGAGCGGGGAGGAGGATGCCGGTTCGGAGTAGGCGGAAGGAGGTTTAAGCATGCGCGGGAATGATTTTAAGGCTGAAAGCTAAGGATTTTCAATTGATAAGAAAATTATGCACAAAAAGTTATGAAATGACAAGATAAATCATTAAAATTGATAAGAAAAGCAGTAAAGAAAAATAGAGAAAAAAAAACAGGAAAAAAGATTAAACAAGGAGGAGGAGGTACCACGGGGCAAATGAAGAACTCATCCCCTTCAAACTAAGTTGTTTGTCGGGCAGCCTGATACCCCAAAAGGACCTCATAGAGTGTATACCAATACTGCATGGGTTATATCTCAGTGGACTCTGTGAATATTGGTGTGTTGAGAATCGGTAAGCAACACTTTTGACCGCTCCTTCTTCCTCTGCTGTCAGAACCATACAGGGCCGTGTGTGGGAGTTTAACATGTATTTATAGCATGAAGTGTGTGTGTGGGGGGGGGGCGGTCCTTAGTTTCTTTCTTGTCTCTCCCCTCAAATATTGGGGTCTGAAAAAGATGATATAATTTGGTGGATATTGTATTTCCTATTAATTACTATTTGGGTCTGTTTCTCTTTAACAAGTTATGGTACTTGTGATTGTTTATCTAAATTGTAAATTTAAAATAAAAAAAAACCCAACCATATCCAAGTAGGCTAACATGGCAATTTCAGTTCTTTCCCTTGGTAAAAGTTAATTACCACCTTTGGCATTGAATATTTCAACTGTGCCAGTAATGTCTAGTTGATAGCTTTTATGGACAGAGAGCAGACATCTTTTGCAACACAATTGGACAGCTGTCTGGCAATAGTAACTTCTCGGCTATCAATGCACAAATTAAAATTTAATGTTGAATAGTCTAAGGTTATGCGGATTTCCAGAAAAAAAAAAAGTATGTCTTGGTATTGCTTCAGAGTACATAAGAACATAAGAAACGCCTTCACCGGATCAGACCGAGGTCCATTTAGTCCGGTGCTCCGCACACGCGGCGGCCCATTTAGGTACTCCTTTTTGGAGACCCGACTTTACCGTATCCTTCAATATGATATGCAACTTGCGCTTGAATCCCAGTCCAGTAGTCTCTGCCACAACCTCCTCCGGGAGTGCATTCCAGGCACCCACCGCTCGCTGAGTGAAACAGAACTTCCTGACATTTGTCCTGAACCTGCTGCCACTCAGTTTCAGGCTATGACCTCTTGTCCGTGTCACATCTGAAAATGTTAGCAATGCTGCTTCTTGGTCTATTTTATCAAATCCTTTTAATATTTTAAAAGTCTCTATCAAATCCCCTCTCAGTCTTCTCTTCTCGAGGGTAAACAGTCCCAGCTTCCTGAGTCGTTCTTTGTAGCTCAAATGCTCCATTCCTTTGACGAGTTTCGTGGCTCGCCTCTGCACTTTCTCCAACAGAGTTATATCCCTCTTGAGGTATGGAGACCAATGTTGGACACAATATTCTAAGTGCGGTCTGACCATTGTTCTATAAAGTGGCATTATGACTTCTTCCAATCAACTCGTGATCCCCTTCTTAATTATGCCTAGCATCCTGTTTGCTTTTTTCGCCGCTGCCGCACATTGTGCCGATGGCTTTAGGGTACTATCAATCAGTACCCCTAAATCCCTTTCTTGTTCGCATTTTGCTAATGTCTCCCCCATCTTATACTCATGTTTTGTGTTTTTCTTTCCTAAATGCATCACCTTGCATTTGTTTTTGTTAAAGTTCATCTGCCACTTTGTCATCCACGTTTCCAGCTGGATCAGATCTTTCTGGAGGTCCTCGCAGTCCCTTTGAGAGGCAACCGCCCGACATAGTTTTGTGTCATCTGCAAACTTTATTATATTGCATGTTGTTTCCTCTTCTAGGTCGTTAATAAAAATATTGAACAAGATAGGCCCAAGAACCGAGCCCTGGGGCACGCCGCTAGTCACTTCCTCCCAGTCCGAGAATTTCCCTTTTATGCTAACCCTCTGCCTTCTGTTTTCTAGCCATTAGCAATGCTGCTTCTTGGTCTATTTTATCAAATCCTTTTAATATTTTAAAAGAGTGAATGTACGGTGGCCCTGATTCTAATCTAGGTATTGCTTGGAGGCTAGATCGAAACAAGAAAGAACAAACAAGGCCTGCAGTAAAGGAGCACAGCGATAGAATAAAACGAAACCGCAGGACAAATGGACAGGGTGCAGGAATTTATTGAGATAACAGAAAATTAAAAAATTTAAACAATTACATGAGTAACATAGATTACATCCAAAGAACTGGTCCTAATATTAACGTGGACCAGACCCGACACGGTCCGTGTTTCAAAGAAACACTTCTTCCTCAGAGGTCCGGTCCACGTGAATATTAGGAACAGTTCTTTGGATGTAATCTATGTTACTCATGTAATTGTTTACATTTTTTAATTTTCTGTTATCTCAATAAATTCCTGCACCCTGTCCATTTTCCTGCAGTTTCGTTTTGTTCTAGATCAGCCGAATTCCACACGGAACTCAAAATTGTTTGATTGGCATAATTGGAGTGGTAATCACCCATGCCATGAAAAGCTAATCAAAATAAATTAAGAGGAGTGGCCAAAGGGGCGGCGATGTTGAGCACTTCGAGTGGGGGGCTGATGAGAAAGGGAATACTGCCGGCTCGGCACTTGAAATCTTTAGGTAACTGCTCAGGCTGGTTCGTAGACTCCACAGCGGAAGATTCCTGAGGATGCCGGATTGGCAAAACAGGGATGACCCTGTAGGATCTCTGCATCTGACTCCGTGGTTTGGGGAATCGAACACCGCTGGAAACAGCCGATGAGTGTCCTGTGGAGCACGGCTGAGCAAGCTAAGTTGTTTTTGATACTTTCCACTGCCATGCTGATGTTTTTTGGGGATACATTGCCTGCATTTTTCTATGGTTATCGAATTTTGAAGACTGTGTGTTATGAAGTGAAGAATATACTTTTAAATATAAGACTGTGTGATCAATATCAGCAGGAGTTTGGGAGTTTTTTGGAGTATGAAGCCCATCTGAGGCCTTTGCAATTGAAATCACCCATTATTATACTGTTGCCCAATTTCCAGCTTTCCTAATCTCTGTAAACATTTCTTCATCTGTCTGCTCATGTCGTCCCGGGGGACAGTAGTATAACCCTACCTTTATATTCCTTCCTTTAACACATGGAATTTCTATCCATATGGATTCCACACTGCTATCTATGTCATACAGAAAGTTTATTTGATTTGATTCAATTCCCTCTTTAACATAAAGCGCCACCCCCCTTCCAATTTGATCTACTCTAAATTGCAATATAATTTGTACCCAGGTAATACAGTGGCCCATTAATTGTCCTCCTTCCACCAGGTCTCCGAGACGCCTATTATATCTATCTCATCATTCAGTGCTATATACTCTCCTATTTTATTTTTTAGGATTCTAGTATTTGCATACAGACACTTCAAAATTGTGTTTTTTTCCTTGTAACTACTGGCTGCTGAGAAGACGGGAAATTTGAGTCTTTTACTCTGCCTTCCTCTTAAACACCCCTGGCTTTCTTTCACCATTATTGAAACCTCTCTACTGGGACTCCCTAAATATCCTGTTTCAATAATATCCTTGAAGGATACCTCACACCAGGGGTCTCAAAGTCCCTCCTTGAGGGCAGCAATCCAGTCGGGTTTTCAGGATTTCCCCAATGAATATGAATGAGATCTATGTGCATGCACTGCTTTCAATGCATATTCATTGGGGAAATCCTGAAAACCCGACTGGATTGCGGCCCTCAAGGAGGGACTTTGAGATCCCTGCCTCACACCAAACCATCCGCTCCAGGGCGACTGTTGGCTTTCCCCCGCCTCTCAGTTTAAAAGCTGCGCTATCTCCTTTTTAAACGTTAGCGCCAACAAACTGGTCCCATTCCAGTTAAGGTGGAGCCCATCCTTTCAGATCAAGCTCCCCCTTTCCCAGAAGGTTGCCCAGTTCCTAACAAACCTAAATCCCTCAATCCTGCACCATCATCTTAACCACGCGTTGAGACTTCGGAGCTCTACCTGCCTCTTGGATCCTGTACGTGGAACTGGGAACATTTCTGAAAATGCCACCCTGGAGGATCTGAATTTCAGCTTTCTACCTAAGAGCCTAAATTTGGCTTCCAGAACCTCCCTCCCACATTTTTCTATGTCATTGGTACTTACATGTACCAAGACAGCTGGCTCTTCCCCAGCACTATCTAAAATCCTATCTAAGTGACGCGTGAGGTCTGCCACCTTCGCACCAGGCAGCAAGTGACCAAGGATCCTCATGCCCACCAGCCATCCAGCTATTCACATGCCTAATGATGGAATCACCAACTACAACAGCTGTCCTAACTCTTCCCTCCTGGCCAGAAGGCCTTGGAGACACAACATTGTTCAAGTTAGAAACATCCAAATCAGCACCATTTACACATGGGAGGAGCCACCATTCTAATGGACTGGCCACCAGTCCATTAGATATTCCAACAGGACAATGGGGCATTTCAGAGGGCACTGCTGTGAACTTCACATAAAGGGTGCCAGATATACATCTGTGACAGGTTAGAATCTTGTCACAGGCCAGTAGAGGGAGTCTGAGCAGTGGGGATCATTTGCATAAGATCTGGCAAAGACTGCTGGGAGCTGTCTACTCAGCCTAAGTGAAACAAGGTGCTGAAAAGGACAGATCCCAAGCTGAGAGCAGAGAAAAGCAAGAGTTCCTTTGGGTGCTGAGTAACTCTTGGGAAGAGGAATATTGGCCTCTGGTCTAACTCCCAGTAAGCATAGTGCTGACATGGAGCCCGGTTCAGTAAGAGATCTGTCCAGGACTCACAAGTGCTGAAAGGGGGCATGGTACATCAGAAGAAAGACCTGGGAGAGAGTTCTCACCAAGATCAAAAGATGAAGGAGTGGAGCTGGTAGAGCCTGGAGTCCAGGCAGGATTCAGGCTTGATGATCAGCAGTGGGACCAGTGAAGAATCCAGGACCTGTGGGGACCTAAGAGGCTGGGGAGCAGAGGGACCAGTGGTGGATCCACAAGCAGCTGGAAGAGCTGTGAATGAGCTGGATGAAGGTCCTAGACTGTGGGGGGTCTGGTGAAAACTAGCGAACAGACCGGCAGGACCAGTGGCAACTGGCAGAGAGACCAGTAATGGCACCATAGGCCATCAGAGGACCCCAGCGAAGCAGCCTGATGGACCTGGAGAGCATTGGCTTTGTATTTCCCATACTAGATGATGCTGTTCCAGAGATAGGTATGTACTGTTTCATTCAGATCTTTGTCGGGTGGAGGGGGTGTCAGTGACAAGTTTCAAGTTTTTATTAAAATATGATTCTGTCGCTTATCAAACTTCTAAGCAAATACTGGGGGAGTGTGTGTGGGTCATTACTTAATCCCTCCAGTAGTCATCTGGTTAGTTTGGGAACCTTTTTGGCACTTAGATGCTTCCAAAAGAGGTCTATCCCATAATATCTGTCCAGGTCGTCCTGGGAAAGGTTTGATTATCCCTGCAAGATGTCCAAGTCTGGCAAGCCCATAGCCCACCCAAAGCCTACCCATAACTTGCCTCTTAATACACTCCCTTGAACTCTGGAAGCACAGCGGACAAAATGACTCACTAGACGTCCAAGAAAACAGTTTCGAAAATTGGCATGTGGATGTCCCGGCGATTAAGACGTCCAAGTGCCAACTCAGGCAGTTTTTGGGACGTCTTAGTTTTTTGATTATGTCCTTAAAAGCATCCCTAATGTAGGTAGAGGAGGTAGACATTTATATTTTAACTCTATAAATTCGGTACACTAACAGTAGCACGAAGGACATTGGCGGGCCGACAATCTCGTCATTTGCGTTTAGGACAAATGTGCGCCGCCCTATTGCCTTACCTTCTGGGTGAAATTGTAAGTGGAGTGGGGGGAGGGGTTGTGGAATGGTGCATGTTGGCATTCCCCTGATTGTAGTGGGGGTTCCCCCTCCCCCCCCCCCCCGAGAGCAGGAAAGGGAAAGTGTGGAGTTTGCACGAGGAGAGTTGTAAGTGTAGTGGGGGTTCCCCCTCCCCCCCCCCCCCCGAGAGCAGGAAAGGGAAAGTGTGGAGTTTGCACGAGGAGAGTTGTAAGTGTAGTGGGGGTTCCCCCACACACACCCCTCAATGAGAGTGTATTAGGGGGTTCCCCCCAACCCCCCTCAGAGCGCAAACAGGAAGGCAAAAGGTAAGGCATGCGTTTGTCCTGCACAACAATGTCGGGGCGGGGTTGTCGGCGTGCCAATGTCCTTCGTGCACATTTGATGGATCACCATAAATTCTCTTAATAACAGTTTCAGTACCTCTGTGCACATGGATATGATAACAGGAACTTGCAATGACTTCTAACAGCACTGATAGGAACAATTAACTGATGCGAAGTCAAGAAAATTGCCGATGACTTAAGCAAGTGAGTGCACAAGATACAACACAGTTCAAAGCTCCTACAGAACATTGGCTCCCTTTCCTGGTATTAGTCAAGGAATTTAAAACTCCAATCTAACATGCCATGTAAAATAACAAGAAAAAGAAATCCCTGAAGGGTATATACCACAGAACAATACTATATCATCAGAGCAATGTACTCAAATTGCAAAATTAGAAATATTGTACATATTTATTAATTTTAAATTTGCAAAAATATCACAAAATTTTCATAGAATAGCATACACCGAACACCATACAAACACTACAAACAAACCAAACAAGATATAACAACATATAACAGGCACTATCAAACCAGGCTGGAAAAGGCCACACAAAAAAATCATACAATGATATATAAATATAGCTGTGTTCAAAAGTTCATAAATCACTTAGCTTGAGAGTTCAAAGTCTTCCTGGAACAGTGTCCACGAGGAATGAAGCAAGCAAGATGATTGTGGGCCGTCCAGAGAGGAAAAAAAAAATCAAAAAACCAGCATCCCAAACAGCTCTGGAACAACCTTACCTCCCCTCTTCGGAACTTGAGCTCTCTCCAAATTTTCCGCAAACATCTGAAAACCTGGCTTTTCTCAAAAAATGTAAGTCTCCCTCCAACTTAGGAATCAAAGAAACTCTTATATCTTGGCATCCCAAGTCCTCTAAATTTTCTTCGCACTTCTACCTCTAACCCTCTGTTGTAGTTCCTTCCTATTTCTCCTACTGTAAACTGCGTCGAGCTCTACAAACGTGGAGATGATGCGGTATACAAACCTAAGGATTAGATTAGATTAGATTAGAGTTCAAATCCAACCTCCATATCACAAAGTGCAGGTGCAAGTGCAAACGTACTGTCAGTAAACAGTATAATGAGTTAGATAATCAAAAAAGTCTCAAACCAAGAGGACAGAGAGCATTTTCAAAGTCTTCACAAGCAGAGGTGAAATGCCATAATAGGCAACCAGTCTTCTAACATCTCCTCACACTTCCTCCTTTTTTGTGTGGCCTTTTCCCTGGTTTGATAGTGCCTGTTATATGTTATATGTTGTTATATCTTGTCTGGTTTGTTTGTAGTGTTTGTATGGTGTTCTGTGTATGCTATTCTATGAAAATTTTGTGATATTTTTACAAATTTTAAATTAATAAATATGTACAATATTTCTAATTTTGCAATTTGAGTACATTGCTCTGATATTATAGTATTTTTCTGTGGTATATACTCTTTAGGGATTTATTTTTCTTATCTTTGAGATTTACTTTTGAATCCCGTTATTCATTGGTTGTAGCTCTCTGTTTTATTTTTATTTTTTAATGTAAAATAACAAACCATGAAAATGTAAAACACCATAAGAAATATGCATACGGTACAGACCGTTCCTTGCGTTTGCCCACTAATGGCTCCTATTTGTATGAGGCAGATGGCCATGACTCACTTTGACAACTGGATTTAAAACATTTTCAAAACTCTTCAGTTTAAAAGCTTTTCTGAGAGATGTGAGTGTGGAGGGGGGGGGGGGAGATGATGTCTTCTCTGCATTGCTCAAATGTACAAATATGTTATAGCAGCTAAAATGAACATTGCATCATCTTAACTGAATAAGAAGAGTTGGCAGCCATACTTCCAGGTCAGTGCATACTAGTTCCAAGACTCAGACTAGAAGGAACAATAATGATGATATAATGCCTGATTCTCAAACAGTAAACTCCCATGGTATGTTAACAGAGAGGCATGGCCCCTCCTGGCTGCATTTGGGTTCCAAAGCAACTGAATTTATAAATGATCTGGAAATTGGAACGACGAGTAAGGTGAACAAATTTGCAGATGGCACTAAACTGTTCAAAGTTGTCGAAACGCATGCGGATTGTGAAAAATTGCAGACGGACCTTAGGAAATTGGGAAACTGGGCGTCCAAGTGGCAGATGAAATTTAATGTGGACAAATGCAAAGTGATGCACATGGGGAAGAATAACCCGGATGCAAGGGTCAACCTTGGAGGTTAACGCCCAAGAAAAGGATCCGGGTCTCATTGTAGACAATATTTGCCTTGGATCGGTAGCATGAAATGTTACTACTCTTTGGGTTCTATCCAGGTACTAGTGACCTGGATTGGCCACCGTGAGAATGGACTACTGGGCTTGATGGACCTTTGATCTGACCCAATAAGGCTATTCTTATGCTCTTATGGAAAGAAGGGGGCCACCCATCTCACATAACACCCACACATTTGAGAGTGCTGCATTATTCCTAGACAACCTGATTCTGAGGTTCCATACAATACATAGCGAAATAGCTAACTCAATGAGATCTATTGGAGGTCATCCCTT
The DNA here is from genome assembly GCF_902459505.1 of Geotrypetes seraphini. Taxonomy (NCBI): domain Eukaryota; kingdom Metazoa; phylum Chordata; class Amphibia; order Gymnophiona; family Dermophiidae; genus Geotrypetes; species Geotrypetes seraphini. The sequence goes on from NC_047092.1 coordinate 172,628,094, forward strand.
GATTAAGCTTCCAGATTATATGTATTTCTTGTTTTTAAAATGTTATTTTTGTTGATTATTTTTCATTTTCCGGTACGTTACATCTTTCAGACTTTGTGCACTAATTAAAGACTTATGTTCCCATATGTTTATTATTATTTTACACTAGTCTTTAAGCCCATTACATTAACGGGCGCTAGAATAGATGTGTGTGTCTGTCTTTCTTTCTCTCTCCTTGGCCGCTTTCTGTCTGTCTGTCTTTCTTTCTGTCTCTCTCTCTCCTCGGCTGTCCAGCAGTAGCCCTTCTCCCTTCCTTTACCTCCCCCCTGTCCAGCAGCACCCCTTCCTGCTCCCCCTGTCCAGCAGTAGCCCCTCTCCCTTCATTTTACCTTTTACCCAGTTTTCGTGGTGGTCTGCAGTGGTTTTGGGGTCGCAGCGTCATGGAAGAAAGGCAATGTTTAAACCGCCGCAGGCTCCTACTGATGGGGAAACTGCCGCACGCTCTACTGCGCATGTGGAAACCGCCGAACGAAACAGTCGCACTCTCCTTCTTCTGCCCTATGCGCCGCAAGCGGCCCCACGCGCCTCAAATCGAATTTGGCACAGAGGCACACATCACGGCGGCAGGGATCACGTCACTTCAAGTTTCAAGTTTATGAAAAGATTTTTTAGACCGCCTATTCAAATTTCTAAGCGGTTTACAAAATAAAATTACATAAAAACACGTAAAATGAGGGATACTAAATAACAACCAAACCTAACAAACAGTTTTAATCTGAACATGGTAACTTAGACAGGATAGTGGGGAGGAACTACAATAATTATAGAAAAGATAAACATAAAAGGGTAAAACAATAAGTTAGGATTAAAACGGCAGTAGTTTAAATTTTAAGATTTAGATTTAGCCCTTAGAAGGACAAAAGTTAACCAAAGGCGTCTTGAAACAAAAATGTCTTTAGTGTAGCTTTAAATTGTTTCATATCGGATTCATAGCGCAGGTAATTAGGCAACGAGTTCCATAGAGTGGGGGCGGTAACGGCAAAGTTATTAGAGCGTAATGTATGAATCGATTTTAAAGAGGGTACAACCAAGAGATTCTGAGAAGTTGAACGAAGAGTTTTTGATGTGTTGTACGGAATTAGAAGTCTGTCGATAAATCTGGTTGATTCTTTAGTTTCGTTGTGAATCTCTGATCTACTAGCCTTAAGTCGAAGCTTTCTCCTCTCTCTAGACTAGACTGCTCCCCGTTTAGGACACACATTTTAGTTTTCTCCAGACATTTTGCCCCTATGATAGACTATTTCTCTATCTGTAGATTTTTGGGTGTTCAGTCTTCTAAACTTTAAACACAGGCTTTCTACCTCTCTCTCGACTTTAAGCCTTTGGAAATAGTTTCTTCTCTCATGATGTCCTACCTTTCTGAGACTTGTTTTCCACTCCACAGATAACGTATCCTTTTGTGCCAACTTTTTTTTCCATAATTATTAATTCTAGCTTTATTGACAGATTAGTTCCCTCTATCTAGAATTTAAGCCTTTAGACAAATCTATTCCATCTCTTTATACTTCTCTCCTTTGCTGCATACATTTTCCTTTTCTCCAGGTTTCTACCCTGTGAAGACAGACTTTTTTCTTCTGTCCAGATTTCTAGACTTTGGCTTCAGATTGTTTCCTTCTCTCCAGATTTCTGTCTTTTGGTTTAGACTTTTTTCTTCTCTCCAAGTTGTTTTCTTTTTCCAGATATCTTTCCTTTAATTACAGAATTTTCCTCTCTCTTTCTTGATTTCTAGCTTTTGAAAAAAGGCATTTCCCTTTTTCCAAGCTTTTAGTCTTTAGGACAATACTTTTTCCTTTCTCCAGACTTCCCCACAAAATGTTTAGCACTATCTTGTTTTCATTCTAAAAGTAAAATTTTGTAGCTAATTCTGTGTTCCACTGGTAACCAATGTGCGTTAAACAAAAGGGGAGAAACGTGATCGTATTTTTTTTGCACCGCAAATGATCTTAATAGTCGTGTTTTGCACGATCTGAAGTCGTCTAATTTCTTGTTTTGTGATGCCCTTGTAGAGGGCGTTACAGTAATCTATGCAGGAGGTTACCAGGGAGTGAATTAATGTATTAAGGGAGGCCGGTTCGAGTAGCTTGGCGAGAGAACGTATCATTCTGAGTCGAAAGAAGCATTTCTGAAAAACTGTACTAATATGAGGATGATAAGAAAATTTATTGTCAAGAGTGACTCCTAATAGTTTTAAAGTTGGAACAATTTCAACAGCGCAAGCCTGAAGTCATTATGCCGTTGTATAGATCCATGGTGAGGCCCCATCTGGAGTACTGCGTACAATTCTGGAGGCCTCATTACCGCAAGGATGTACTGAGGCTTGAGTCAGTCCAGCGAATGGCCACCCGGATGGTCTCGGGACTCAAGGATCTCCCCGTACGAGGAACGGCTGGATAAATTACGAATATACTCACTCAAGGAATGCAGAGAGAGGGGAGACATGATCGAGACGTTCAAATACCTCACGGGCCGTATCGAGGTAGAAGAAGATATCTTCTTTTTCAAAGGTCCGACGGCGACAAGAGGACATCCATGGAAAATCAGGGGCGAGAAATTGCACGGCGACACCAGGAAATACTTTTTCACTGAAAGAGTGGTTGATCGCTGGAATGGATTTCCACTTCAGGTGATCGAGGCAAGCAGCGTGCCTGATTTTAAGAAGAAATGGGATCGTCACGTGGGATCCCTGCACAGAGCTAAATAGGGAAGGGTCATTAGGGTGGGCAGACTAGATGAGCCGTGGCCCTTATCTGCCGTCTTTTTCTATGTTTCTATGTAAGGGTTTTATTAGATTAGATTAAAACTAGTATAACAATGCATTGTTCATTTAATGGACTCGTCTGTGTTTATTGAATGGGGAAAGCTATAAACCTTCAATGGCCCATTGAAGACTGGGGCCTGACATAAATATGAAACTTTTATACTTGTGTAGATTTGTTCTGATTTCTTTAAATCCATTTCCAACAGAATGGAAATGGATGCCAAGGCTCTGATGCTTTGTACTGTCAGCACGTCCAAGGTTTTGTGAGACAGAAGAGGCAGACGGTATTGGCTTGCTTTAGATGTCTGCACAATCTATAAAAACCTGGTCTGTTCTGTTTTGAGGCAAGAGCTGTGCCATCAGAAACATAAGAGGAAACAGGAAGCCTTTGTTAACGCTGCAGAACTTATAATGCGCACATATTTTCAAATGGCTGGGCAGGACCGGATTTAGATGAAAAGAGGCCCTAGGCTATTCCACTTATGAGGCCCTTTCACCTCCCATTTTTAAGTTTGTAAATTACATGAGCAATAATAAAATACATCACTCGGGGCTGAGACCGATTCCCCTCCGGAGCCGGGAAAGGGGTGGGGGGGGGGGAGAGGAGCAGCGGGATCCGATCCGGAGCTGGAGCACGTGTGCAATTCGGATTCCCCACCCCCGGCTGAATTTTGATGAGTCGCTGGTGCAGGCGCCGTGAGGAGTGACACAGAAGCACACCTCACGCCACCGGGACTCACGATATTTCAACAGCGCATGCGCGCTCTAGGATTTTATTATTTATGATATAATCATGAAAATATAAAATAAAGCACGTAATATACATTTTAAAATATGCAAATTAAAACATATGTTAAGAACTTACTTGGAATTCCGCGAAATGAAGATATTGTCACAAAAATGTTTTTCAATAGTCTATAAACACTTCACTAAAGTATTGAACCTACTGAACTCAAAAGGCGAGAATCAAATGATCGTGTACGCAATCCTAAAATAAGAATCTTTTCTAATAACTTTAACACGTGTTTCATATTATCGAAGTGACACGAATATAACCGAACGTCGGGATATCAATAGGTCTGTTCGTTTGTCTGTTCCAATCTACACCAATCTGCACTTTATTGATGCAAGAACAAACCAGAGCTTAGTAGCATAAGGCACGTCAATATTTGCCATAGCAATCAGTGAACGTATGAACTATACTTTGGTGCAATCTAGTATATACAAACGAACAGATCCAATGAGCAGAACGCGTTGATCTTAACCAATACATTTTTATGTTTGTTTATTAGTCATATGCGTAGAATTTCTCCTTATTTTCGGTTCAGTGTTTTAGTGTTCACTGTTTTTAGACTGGTGTAATTTTAATTTTGCTAACAATTTGAATGTAGGCCCCTCTTGATCTTGAGGCCCTAGGCTGAAGCCTAGTTAGCCTATAGGAAAATCCGGCCCTGTGGCTGGGCACCCTCCAGCTTTTGCAATTCAGAGCCCCCTATGAAAAAGCCTGCTGTTAATTACAAGGCCAGGCATGTGATATAGGGATACACTGTCTTAATACTTCAATATTTCAATTGGTGATTGGCAGCAGAATATTTTAATAACACCCACACGTGTAATTAAAAGATTGAGAGGGAGTATGTAGAACAGAACCATGGCCTGTCAGGTGGGAGGAGGAAGAGAAGGAAGAGTGAAAGGCTGGTTTGATAGGCCTAGAAAAAAAGTTATTTTGACAGTTAAATTGATTATTACTAACTTTCTTTTCCAAAAAAAAACAAAAAACCCTCCACGTTTGTGAAGAAAGTTCAGGCCAAAGATTTTCACAGAGGGAACAGATAAACAGGATGAAGACTTGTTATTAATCAAACAACGGACAAAATTGATTTAGGGCCTGTTTTACAAAGCCACGTTAGCGGCTGCTGCACAGTAACGGCCCCAAAGCCCATAGAGATTTAAAGGGCTTCGGGGCTGTTGCCGCGCGGCTTTGTATAAGAGGCCCTTAGTGAAATAAATCCAACTTAGGAACAAAACGTCGATCTCTTAGTTTAATTTTGATCTATGATACTTCAATAGAAAGGGCAGGAAAATTGAAAGGGAGTTGGTGTAATGAAAATACAATAAAAAAAAAAAAAAATCAGGGTCCAAATATTTGGCTTTTTTTTAGTAAGGGGCTGGTATTGAATCTTTATGTATAACTGCTGACCTAGAAGTTAACTGGGCTTAGGCTGGAATCCAGTTCACTTGACATTATAGGAAGTTTATGGATATTTGGGAGCAATTGACAAAATTTTGTAAGGAGTGATTGTTGATTTTGCCCATTGATAATACACGTCCAGGTGGGTGGGTGGGAAGATATATTTTTAATTTGAGTGCAAATTGTTGGATATGAAGTGGGGGGGAGGAGGGGTGATACATGTATTTGTCATAGAATATAATTTTGATTGAATTTAAGTGATGTTAAAGTATACAATGACTGTACAATATGTTGCACTTATTTTTGACTTTAAAATAATAATAATAATAACTTTATTTTTGTATACCGCAGTACCAGAATAGTTCAGAGCGGTTTACATGACAAGAGACTGTACATCTACAGCGAAATTTACAAATAAGTCAATCAATCAATATAACTTAGCGAGTCGGGAGCAGGCAAGAAGGAGATAGAGAGGTTATAAACAAGTCAATCGGCGTGGCTTAGGAAGTCGAGTGCAGGTAGGTGGGAGGTGCAGGTAGGGAGAAGGCAGGTAGGTGGGAGGTGCAGGAAGGTGGGAGGTACAAGGCATAGTTAAAAGTAGAGTTACAAGGAGGGCGGGAGTCAGAGATATTTGTCAAAGAGATAAGTTTTGATTGACTTCCTGAAAGTTTGGTAGGAGGGAGAATTAGAGATGAAAGAGGATAGACATTTGTTCCATTTGCATGCCTGGAACGCCAGGGATCTGTCAAGGAATCTCTTGTAGATGCAGCACTTTAGGGACGGGAAGGCAAACAAGTGGGCGTTACGTGTGCGGGTGGGGCCAGGACGGACAAAGTGAATAATGACAAAATGAATAAAGATTTATTAAAAAAAAAAAAAAAGCTAGGAAAGTTACTATGCTCTAACCCCCCTCTTTTGTAAAGGTGCAATAAGTGTTTTAGCATGGATTTAGCACGAGCTTAACCGCTAAAACATCCATAGGATAACATGCATGCGTTAGCGTATAGCGCATGTATAACGTAACTAATATTTAGCATGCGCTAAAAAGCTTAGCGCACCTTTGTAAAAGAGGGGGAAAGTAGACTAAAATTGAGTCTGATGTTGGTGATGGGTAAAATACTAGAGACTATTACAAAGAACTAAATTACATAGATAATGAGACAAAACCAACATGGATTTAGTCAAGGGAAATCTTTTTATGATATCACAAATCATATTAAAAATAACAGTATCACTGAGAATAAGTTCCTAATAATATACAAAGGAAAATAATATGTCCACAATACTAGGAGAAGGAGTTACAGATAGTCGGATATTATTACTTCAGCATAATAAGAAAGGGTAACATAGTAGATGATGGCAGATAAAGACCCGAATGGTCCATCCAGTCTGCCCAACCTGATTCAATTTAAATTTTTTAAATTTTTTCTTCTTAGCTATTTCTGGGCAAGAATCCAAAGCATCTTCCGATACTGTGCTTGGGTTCCCTTCCCACTGCCAAAATCTCCATTAAAACCTACTCCAGCCCATCTACACCCTCCCAGCCATTGAAGCCCTCCCCAGCCCATCCTCCCCCAAACGGCCATATACAAACCATGCAAGTCTGCCCAGTACTGGCCTTAGTTCAGTATTTACTATTGTTTTCTGATTCTAGATCCTCTGTGTTCATCCCAATCTTCTTTGAACTCAGTCACAGTTTTACTCTCCTCCACCTCTCTCGGGAGCGCATTCCAGGCATCCACCACCCTCTCCGTAAAGTAGAATTTCCTAACATTGCCTTTGAACCTACCACCCCTCAACCTCAAATTATGTCCTCTGGTTTTACCATTTTCCTTTCTCTGGAAAAGATTTTGTTCTACGTTAATACCCTTCAAGTATTTGAACGTCTGAATCATATCTCCCCTGTCCCTCCTTTCCTCTAGGGCAGGGGTGCCCAACGCGTCGATCGCGATCGACCAGTAGCTCAGGAAGGCAACGCGAGTCGATCGCGGAGCCTATCCCGGGCTCTGTGATAGACTCGTGTTGCCGTCCTGATCTAGGGGCCGATCAGCCTTCCTCTCCAGTGTTCTTTCTCCCTAGGGCCTTTTAGCTGGGCGATCCGCCCAGCTGTCATCTGCCGCTGCTGAACAAAAAAACGGCTTGGAGATTTCAGCCCGTAGCGAACTTATGCTCCGGGCTCTAACGTGTGCGTGCCGGCTTCTCTTCTCTTCCCTCCAAAACCGGAAGTTATGTCCGGGGGGGTGGAGGGAGAAGGGAAGCCGGCACGCACATGTTGAGAGCCCTGAAGCAAGCGTTCGCTACGGGCTAATGCGGGAGACAGGTTAGTGAAGCATTTGTTCTTCTTCCTGCCGGGTCCTGCCTACTTTCTGTTTCCGCGAAGGCAGGACCCGGCAGCATTTCCCCCAATAGGTTGATCACGATCTTGGGCTGATCAGCCTTCCTCTTCCCGACGGAAGAATTGACGTCGGGGAGAGGAATGCTGGTTGGCCGAAGCAGGGAGAGCTTGGGGCCTGTTATTGGTGGCATTTGGGTCCTGGTCCCCGATGGTAATGGCAGTGGCAGTGGCTTGGGGGAGGGCAGGGAGAAAGAAAGAAAAAGGGCAGGCAGGGAGACAGAAGGAAAGAAGAGAAACAGAAAAAAATGAAAGGGAGGCAGAGAGAAAGAAAGGGCAGGGAAGAGGAAGGAAAAGTTGGGGGAAGGAATGAGGTCTGGAGGAGATGAAGCATACAGGCTAAAAGAAGGGAAGAAAGATTGGATGCACAGTCAGAAGAAGAAAGTGCAACCAGAGACTCATGAAATCACCAGACAAGGTAGGGAAAATGATTTTATTTTAAATTTAGTGATCAAAATGTGTCTGAATTTATATCTGCTGTCTATATTTTACACTAAGGTCCCCTTTTACTAAACCGCAATAGAGGTTTTTAGCGCAGGGAGCCTAGGAGTGTCGAGAGCAGCGCTGGGCATTCAGCGCAGCTCCCTGCACTAAAAACTGCTAACGTGGTTTAGTAAAAAGGGAGGGGGGTATATTTGTCTATTTTTGTATGGTTGATACTGAGGTGATAGTGCATAGAGTCATCTGCTTTGACCTCTTTGAAAACCCTGGAATAGGAATGATGATTAACATTTTCTATGCGTACAGTGTGCGTTGTGTTTTTTTAAAATTTTATTGTTGGTAGATCATTTTGACTTGGTCATTTAAAAAGTAGCTCGCAAGCCCAAAAAGTGTGGGCACCCCTGCTCTAGGGTATACATATTCAAGGCTTCCAGTCTCTCCTCATACGTCTTCTGGCGCAAGCCTCCTATCATTTTTGTCGCCAGCCAGTTGATATTGTGTATCCAGCTTTTGAAAAGGCATCTGGCAAAGTACCTCATGAACGACTCCTGAGGAAATTAGAATGTCATAAGATAGGATGTAAAGTCCTACTGTGGTTAAAGAACTGGTTAAAAGATGGGAAACAGCGAATAGGATTAAATGGTCATTATTCTTAATGGAGAAAGATAGATAGTGGGGTTCCTCAGGGCTCTGTGCTGGGACCACTCTAATGATCTAGAGATAGGGGACAACTAGTGAGGTAATTACATTTGCTGATGATATAAAGTTATTCAAAGTTGTTAAATTGTAAAAGGATTGCAAAAAATTGCAAAAGGACCTTATAAGACTGGGAGACTGGGCAGAGGACAGTTAATATGAGCAAGTGCAAAGTGATGCATGTGGGAAAGAGGAAATCCAAACTAGAGAATGACACGGTGACAAAATTCAACACCGTTCCCGTCCCCGCGGATAACCGCGGTAAATAATCCCATGTCATTTTCTAGTGTCTATGTCAACCTCGGTCCTTCTACACCAGCATTCTTCAAAGCAAAGCTTGCGGGTCAGTGGTTGTGGCCATTCATACTCTGATTCTTATGTGAGCCAAGGATAATGAAGCCATTGTGACATCACTGATGTGATTGGCTCTTAGGCACTGGTGGAATGAGGCATTATGACATCACAATATCTGCTCTGGATACCAGAGACTGTCATTCTGTAGTGTCTATTTCAACCTCAGTCCTTCTACACCAGCATTCTTCAAAGCAAAGCTTGCGGGTCAGTGGTTGTGGCCATTCATACTCTGATTCTTATGTGAGCCAAGGATAATGAAGCCATTGTGACATCACTGATGTGATTGGCTCTTAGGCACTGGTGGAATGAGGCATTATGACATCACAATATCTGCTCTGGAATGTTGCTGCTCAATCTCAGCATTCTTCAAAGCAAAGCTTGAGGGTCAGTGGTTGTGGCCATTCATACTCTGATTCTTATGGGAGCCAAGGATAATGAAGCCATCGTGATATCACTGATGTGATTGGTTCTTAGGCACTGGTGGAATGAGGCATTATGACATCACAATATCTGCTCTGCATACCAGAGACTGTCATTCTGTAGTGTCTGTTTCAACCTCAATCCTTCTACACCAGCATTCTTCAAAGCAAAGCTTGCGGGTCAGTGGTTGTGCCCAATTATACTCTGATTCTTCCCTCTCTCCTTAAAGAATGACATGAAGATGGTTTCCCATGGTTATCCGCGGGGACGGGAACGGTGATGAATTTTGTCACCGTGTCATTCTCTAATCCAAACTATAGCTATGTGATACAAGGTTCCACATTAGACGACACACTGAAACCTTCTGCTCAGGATGCAGCAGTGGCTAAGAGAGCATAGACTGTAGAATGTTACGAATTATTCGGAAAGGAATGGAAAACAAAATGAAAATGCCTTTGTATTGCTCGATGCTGTGACCACATCGCGAATACTATGGCCCTCTTTTCCTAAGGTGCGATAACTGGTTAGCATGCGCTAATCGATTTAGCGCGCGCTAAACTCTAACGTGTGCATGTTAGTCTATGGATGCGTTAGCATTTAGCGTACGCTAATTTGATTAGCGCACCTTAGGAAAAGAGGGGGTATCTGCAATTCTGGCCACTGCATCTCAAAAAAAGATATAGTGGAATTGGAAAAGGTACAGAGAAGGGCGATGAAAAGGATAAAGGGGATAAGACGATTTCCCTATGAGGAAAGGCTAAAGGGACTAGGGCTCTTCAGCTTGGTGAAGAGACAGCTGAGAGGAAATATGATAGAGGTCTATAAAATACTAAGAGGAGTGGAACTGGTAGGCCTGAATCACTTGTTTACTAGGACTAGGGAGCATGCAATGAAGCTACTAAGTGGTAAATTCGAGACAAACTGGGAGAAATATTTCTTCGCTCAGTGTGAAATTAAACTCTGGATTTCATTGCCAAAGAATGTGGTAAAAGCAATTAGCTTAGCAGGGTTTAAAAAAAGGTTTGGATAATTTCCTAAAAGAAAAATCATAAGCCATTATGCCATTATTAAGATGGACTTGGGAAAATCTATTGCTTATGTCTGGGATAAGTACCTTATAAACTGTTTTACCCTTTTGGGATCTTGTCAGGATACTGGGATTGCTGGACCTTTGGTCTGTCCTAGTATGGAAATGCTTATATTCTTATGATGTTATGGAGAGGGTACAACTAGATTTTTTTTTTCTTGTTCCTTGTTTCCGCCTTCATTTGGTTTTTATTGAGGCCATTGTAAACTGCTTTGATTTGTTTTTGGGAAGAACGGTATAACAAGTTGTGACAGGCTGGTGCAAGCTATTACAGAAGGATTCAACATATTGCCATGACCCACTCATAAGCAACACAGCAAAGGGAAAAAAAAGGTTTATTTTCTTCTCAACACAAGTCTATTCACTCACAGGCATAAAGCAAAGTGGGTTTCCCTCTAGTCTAGTCCATACTGGAAAACACAAGAAAAAAATATCTCTTCAAACAGCAGCTTGCCTTGTCCACAATTCAGCGTCCTCGCCCCAAACACAAGAAGGTTATTTTCCCTCTGACATTCAGGTCCAACTTTAACAAGCACAGGAATAAAGCTTACCCCCTTAGGACTTCCTGGGAGTTAATGCCAGTTAGTTCTGCAAAAGAGCAGGTGTCACTTTGAGTCAGAACTTTGCTCTGCCATCCTTGGGGGTTTTCTCTCTCTCCCTCTGGCTCTGCCTCTCCTGTCCCTTCCAACTGTTTCCTCCCCCTCCTGTCTTGTAGTCTGTTAAGTGTCCAGCAGGGGGAGTGTGATTCTTTCCTTAGTCTGACTCTCACTTTGTGGGGAAGTAGCCTGCAGAGGAAGAGGTAGGGTTCTATAAACTCCCTCGCACAAGTCTTTAAATAAATATAAAGAGCAGATGATAGGTATCAAAACCCTTATTGTAATGAAACCTTCATCAATATACTGCTAATTGTATAAAAATTCACAAGACCCAATAGCATCTTATGATGACTTTTTTTTTTTTTTTTCAAAATTCAGTGCTCTGTTTTTTTCACTTGTATGACAACTGTTTTATCTAATTCCTTGGTTTGATTCTATTTAGTGCTGTCTCAGAAAGTACTGAGGAGAGTGCTATGTGGCTATAATGGAGAGATACAATTCATTTTTATCCTCCCACACACAGGCACTTTGCTTTGATCTGATAAAGGGAATACTGTTCTTGAAAGCTAATCGCAAATGTATTAGATTAGGCCAAGAAGAAGGTATCATCTACAACTCTTTTGTGTCTCTGTATTACTGCCTATCCATAACTGCAGTCCTGTACTTAATTTAAGCGACCTAGAACGAATTGCTTAACTAGAAACCATAGAGGGAAATTCAATTATTTATCTGTTTATTCAAATTAACAAGTAGAGTGCTTCCAGTGGAAACCCAAATTATATACAGCAATCACAATAACATGCAATATGAAACCAAATGTATATAAAAAGAAATCACGATAGTGATTACACTTCTCCCTCCGTATCTGCGGATTCGCTTATTCGCGATTTTTCGGCTGCTGACTCCGCCCCCCCCCCAAATTACATCATCATTAAAGTTCCTTTTCCTTTAACTGTACTGATAAAATAGTTTATTGCTTACCATTCACTCTGAAAATCGCTGCTTCCATGCTTTCTCCCACAAAATCGCTGCTTCCCTGCTTCCCAGTGTGCACTGAGAAAAACGCTGCTTCCCAGCATCCATAGAGAGAAAGGCTTCTTCCCAGCATGCATGGAGAAAATCGCTGGGAATCGCTGCTTGCCTGCTATTGGCCCTAAATTCTCTTTGAATCGCTGGGAATTGCTGCTTGCCTGTTCCAAGCCCTGAAATTGGTGGGAATCGCTGCTTGCCTGCTCCAAGCCCTTAATTATTTGGGAATTGCTGGGAATCGTTGGAAATCGCTGCTTGCCTGCTCCAAGCCCTGACATCGCTGGGAATTGTTGGGAATCGCTGCTTGCCTGCTCCAAGCCCTGAAATCGGTGGGAATCGCTGCTTGCCTGCTCCAAGCCCTTAATTATTTGGGAATTGCTGGGAATCGTTGGAAATCGCTGCTTGCCTGCTCCAAGCCCTGACATCGCTGGGAATTGTTGGGAATCGCTGCTTGCCTGCTCCAAGCCCTGAAATCGGTGGGAATCGCTGCTTGCCTGCTCCAAGCCCTTAATTATATGGGAATCGTTGGAAATCGCTGCTTGCCTGCTCCAAGCCCTGGGAATCATTGGGAATCGCTGCTTGCCTGTTCCAAGCCCTTAATTATTTGGGAATTGCTGGGAATCAAAAGGGCCTCTTTTGTGATGTATTCTGCACACGTGCCGATCACTATCACCAGCGACTCATCTCATGTACATTTAGTGAACCTTTGCTACTCTCCGTCAGCCTCATTTGCATGCACAGTTTTTTGAGAATGATTTGCCTTTTTGAAATCGCTACAATAACGTCTGTGACAGCAGCCCATCAGTTTTTATCGCAAAGTTTTGAGAATCTAGCCCTAAGATATTTCAAATGATAGGTTTTCCTTTCAGCTAAATACTGAGCTCTGTCTATATGGCTCCTTTCCTTAGCTCACTACTTTCCCTTGTTTAATATGAGACTGTGGCTTCAAACTTGTCAAGGACATATTTCAAAGCAAAGTCTAAAGGGAACGAAGCAAATGCCAGAAAGTTATTTTTCAGTAAAATCAGTCATTACCCAAGTGATGCAAATTACTGGCATTTACTGAGTAAGATAAATCAAAGGTTTACGCAATTGTGTAACTAGACCAATTTATTTTAAATTATTATACATGCATAATTATTATTAGATCAATTGCATTCACTTTGAGTGTCAAATGATTTCCTCTGTGACCTTGTTCTGTCATATTTATTACTAATCACACCAGAACACGGTAAATATGTGCATGGTGGGGACACAGATCTGCTTTCAGTTTTCATAATTTAAGCAGGCCCTCTCTCAGATTGAAATTAACAGGCCCGTCAGCCGCCGCCAGTGCCTCTCCGCGCCTCTTCTTTTTCTGCACACCTCACTGGCGGCTAGACATCGATGGGACGATGTCAGCGTATGCCCGATGTCATCACGTCGACCTCCGTTGCACTTCTGGGGGCCTCGAGCCGTGGCCAGTGCTTTAATGTGCCGCGGCTCGCAAAGTTTGCGAGACACTGCTATAAACTTAGGCCCAGATTTTGTATAGTTCAACCCACGTTATGCCCACAATGTAATTGTGCAACCAGATAATCAGCACCGACAACTGACACCTAATAATTGACGCTAATTATCACTAATTAGAAATTACACGCACAACTATCTAAGCACATTCTTTAAAGTGGTGCGCGTAAATCTCAAAAGGAGGCATGGCCAGAGGAGGAGCATGGGCAGATTGTGGGCACAACTTTGGCACAGGTATTTAGACTTGGTTTTCATTAGTCTCAATGGGTGCTCCTAAATGTTAGTCACCTGTACGGTTGCTAAGCGTGATTCTACATATGATGAGGGCCTTTTATAGAATCACGCTAAGCCCCATACTGGTCAGAACTAATTTTTTAGGTGTCTTATATAGAATTTGGGGGGGTTAATGCCTAAATGCTGTAGTGAAATGAAAAATCTAATCTAATCTAAATCTTACCCCCTCTTTTACTAAGGTGCGCTATGCTTTATCGCGTGTTAAACACGCGCTTAACGCTAACACGTGCATGTTATCCTATGGACGCATTAGCGGTTAGCGCACGTGTTGATTTAGCGCACGCTAAACACACGCTAAGACGCTTAGCGCACCTTTGTAAAAGAGGGCCTTAGGTTTATATACTGGATCATCGCTAAAAATATAGGGCTCGACTCGGTTTACAATAAAAATAGGCTTACAAAGATGTGTTTGATTTTAAGCTAGATCATTAGGAATTATATTTTTTTTTTAAAAAAAAGGTTGAAACATCGCGGTTTTAAAAATTTTACGGAAAACCTGAAAAGAAATACACGGTCGTATCTGAACAGGAAGGTCAAGCCACAGTGCAGTCAATAGGAAGGAAAAAAAATCGAGCAATTTTGCTGGTTGATCGAGAACCTTTGACCGAAGGAAAAGATAACTGATGTATATGAATAGTTCTACAACCCAAAATGTTTGAAGAGTTTGAAGGACGATAAAGACCATATAGAAACATAGAAACATAGAAATAGACGGCAGATAAGGGCCCACGGCCCATCCAGTCTGCCCACCTTAATGTCCCTCCCCTACCTTTGTCCTGTGAATAGATCCCATGTGCCGATCCCATTTGGCCTTAAAATCAGGCACGCTGCTGGCCTCAATCACCTGTAGTGGAAGACTATTCCAGCGATCAACCACTCTTTCAGTGAAAAAGAATTTCCTGGTGTCACCTCGTAGTTTCCCGCCCCTGATTTTCAACGGATGCCCTCTTGTTGTCGTGGGACCCTTGAAAAAGAAGATATCTTCCTCCGCCTCGATGCGGCCCGTAAGATACTTGAACGTCTCGATCATGTCTCCCCTCTCTCTGCGCTCCTCGAGCGAGTATAGCTGTAATTTGTCAAGCCGTTTTTCGTATGGTAGATCCTTGAGTCCCGAGACCATCCGGGTGGCCATTCTTTGCACCGACTCCAGTCTCAGCACATCCTTGCGATAATGCGGCCTCTAGAATTGCACACAGTATTCTGTGGCCTATCTAGAATGTCTAACCATGCTATCCACTAGCCGTCCTCTCCCTTAGAGATCGAACGTACTTGTCCTAAGCTTTCTTGAATTCAGATACACTTTTTTGCCTCCACCGGGAGGCCGTTCCAAGCATTCACCACACTTTCCGTGAAAAAGTATTTTCTGAGGTTACTTCTGAATCTAGTATGCAATCACAAAGGAGGGGGTGGGGGGGGCATGTCCATGGGTATATTTGTCTATTTTTGTATGGTTGTTACTGAGGTGACATTGCATAGAGTCATCTGCCTTGACCTCTTTGAAAACCCCCCAGAATATAAATGATAATTAACATTTTCTCTGCATTTCAGTGTGCTTTGCTGGGGGGGGGGGTTATTTTATTGTGGGTAGATCATTTTGACTTCGTCATTTTAAAAGTAGCTCGCAAGCCCAAAAAGTGTGGGCACCCCTGTTCTATAGGATGCTGTTAGAAATGTACAAATGTGAGAGCATTAATCAGCCACTAGGTGGGGCGCTTTAAGGACGTATTACAAAAATTTATGTTACTGCAGTTGATCTGTGTGTCAATATAAAGCGATCCTTCACTTATTTGCTATAAATATTTCAGATTTCCCATTCCTCTCTCAGCTTCTGTTTTGGATTTCTCATGTAATAATCTTAACATATCTCATCGAACATTTGTATGTGAGGTGTTTATCTTGATCTTCACAAATATGTGCATTGCTCTGATTTGTTCTAGGATTGAAGTTTATAACATCGGAAGGTTCTTTACAAGCTTTAATGATTTTTCTGTGTTAAAATTAGTGTCTTTCATTTTAGTAAAGCTTAGCATTGGAGTAGATGTGGGATTCTTTAAGACGGAATGCACAGATCCATCTGCCAAGTTCAGAAAAAGGAGATTGTTATTTTTTCAGTTTGTGAATGCAGCACCTGTTGGTCCTTCTGTCAGTCTGTTTGTCCATCAGTCCATATAATATTGATAAGCTTGTTTGCATGGAGGAAATGGGATCGAAAAGGGGGGAACAATAAAAGGGAAGAAAAGAGGGTAGAAGAGAAAAGGAGGAAGAGAGTGGAGAGAAAAAAGTAAAAGGAAGAGGGAAGATAGAGAATAGAAAATCTGAAGAGGAGGAGGATAGAGGAGGGAAAAATTGTAAAAGACGGAAGGAAACTGGAAATCTCATGACAGATTAAATTACACATTCTGGTGGACAAGTGTATGTAACACCTATAAATATGAAAGAATGAATGCGGAATGTTCGGGTTATGGTAATAAATTTAATAAAATATGGAGCCCATTGACTGCATTTGTTAATACACAGTAATGATAAAATGCTTAGATTGCCTTACACATCCAGGGTGGGGGGAGGGGAGAGAAGAATCAAATTTTTGAGTATGATTAAGATATTTATATTTGAGAGATGGATGGGAGAAAAGGTTGTTTTTCTTTTCTATTTGTGTTTTATAGTGCATTTTATGTAATTTCTATTATTGTCATATTATTTGTAATGCACTGTTAAAGCAAGAAAATTAATAAAGTTTATAAAAAAAAAAAAGACGGGAGGAAGGGGAAGAGGATAGAGGAGAAGGGAGGCAGTGAAAGAGGAGAGGAGAAGAGAGAATGAAGAGGAGGAGGAGGATAGAGGAGGTAAAAACAGTAAAAGACAGAGAGAGGAGAAGAGCGTATGAAGGGGAAGAGGATAGAGGAGAAGGGAGACAGTCAAAGAGGGGAGGAGAAGAGAAAAGAGAGAATGAAAAGGAGGAGGATAGAGGTGAAGATTGTGAAGGTGAATAGAATGTGGTGAGAAAATGTCAGAGGAGGAAGCTCGAAGTGAGGTGACAGAATATGAGGGGAGGGGGAGAGTGTGAGGATTGTGAAGTTATGTGAGTGCAGAGGTTAAGGGAGCATGAATGAGGGGTCAGAGTGCCTGTTGCCTAGGTAGAAACATTGCCTAATACACTGCAACCAGCTACCCCCTACCCTAACCCATCACCCCTCCTCACACATACATAGGCAATCCCTAAAGATACACAAAAATATATATGTGTATATATTATACGAGGACACACAACATATAATATGTTCATATAATGCGAGTGTAAATTAATTAGTCAACCAGGTGCTGATATCGATAATTGGAGATAATTGGCAACAATCTACATTTGCACGTGTATCTGCCCTAGTCACTATTCAATAACATTTGCACCTACATTTCACAGCACGCAACTCAAAAAGGTGATAAGCTATGGGAGGAGTATATGCAGATCGAGGGGTGTTCCCAGAAGTTAAGCATGATGCTTTAGAATAATTTCATTTCTGTGCCTAATTTGAGCACAAACATTACACCAGGTTTCAGAAGATGGAATCCAGCGCCCTTTAGTCACCTGCAGTTCCAAAACCTACCACAGGATGCTCTAACATGTCCCATGGCAAGCCATAGAAACATGATGGCAGATAAAGGCCAAATGGCCCATCCAGTCTGCCCATCCGCAGCATCCACTAAGGCTCCTTACACCTGCATTGTGAGGTCACAGAGCTTTTGGTTATAGAAACATGATGGCAGGTAAAGGCCAAATGGCCCATCCAGTCTGACCATCCACAGCATTCACTATCTCTTCCAGTAAGCATGTGCTAATAATTACCAGAGTTTAGTAACCAGAGTTGGTGTGATACGATTATATTTTTCTCATTCCCACAGTTCTGTAGAAGGGGATGCCAATCTCAGACTGACATCATTACATCTTTATTTTCCACTGCTGATTATGTACGATTATTGAATTGGGTTATTTGTAATTGACTTTTCAGTTTATCCTTAAGGACCCTCTGTTTTGTATTTCTATTATGTGTCCTAAAGGTTTATAAATTATTCTTTAGCCTTTTTTCCCTCGCAATAAAACCAAAACATCTGAGGATCCTTGAGACTTGCAAAGTAATACCAATTCCCTTTCAGAAAACAGAACAGAGACTTCATGATTCATACATGCAGAAGAAAAAGAAAACCACAGAATTAAATTGAGACAATGAATTTTATGTACTGTATTCTAGGTTGTGCCAGAAGCCTCTCTCCACGAAAACGGTTGGGAAAGAGAACTTCCAGGCCTGGCTGTTCAACCTTGGAGTTACTCCTTCAGGTCCCTTGGTCTCTCGGGGTAAGCAAACAAAACACATCATAGAGGTAGTCCCAACCTTTCAAAATAGTCCCTGCACAGTCTTTCAGCAACCTTGCTTTCTTATAGGAGATTCAGTTTAACAGAACAATGCCCAATAAATATTTATGCAAATGAGATAACACAAAATCTTCTGCCTCCTTCTCTTGTTAGAAAGGCCTGTTTTCAACTACAATTCCTCTTCTCCCCCTTTTGGTAATGTTAGGTCTCTCTTTTTTCCCCTTTCCTGAATTACGGCAAAAGCTTGGGAATGAAAGAACTGCCAGAGGCACCTGTAGAATGTGGGTTACATGCTTGGTTCCAAAAAAAAAAAAAAAAAAAATCAACAAGACAATTTCACTTAACTCAAGTCCATTTGCTCAGTGCCCATTCAGCAAAGGAAGCCTTTCTATAGGTTTATCATGCCACTCCATAGGTTCCTCAAGCTTGCTCTTCTCCTCCTCTCGATCTCCAGGGAGTAAGCTCCTTATACTCCCCACCCGCCCTTTCTTTGAAGTTTGGAACTCATAATTTATGTCTTACCAGGGAACTCCTCCTCCTCCTTTTGCTTTTCTTGGACCCTGATTGCTCCCTGTTAAACAACTGGAGAAGTGCAGGATGAGGTTCTTCTCCCACCCCCTCCCTGGGATAGCTAGGGGAGAGCAGAAAACCCGGAGGATGACCTGATTCCAGTGAAGCTAAGTAATACTGGTCCTGCCCTGGGGCTAACATCATCCTTACATGGTCTTTCTTCCCAACCCCGTCCTTTTCTTTGTCAGAACATAAGAACTACCATCTCCGGATCAGACCTTCGGTCCATCAAGTCCGGCGATCCGCACACACGAAGGCCCAACCAGATGTACACCTGGCATAATGGCATATCCCTCTAGGCCTCTCGTAAGGAGATGTGCGTCTAGTTTGCTTTTAAATCCTAGAACGGTGGATTCCGCAGTAACCTCCTCAGGGAGAGCATTCCAGGTGTCCACCACTCAAACAAAAGTCCATATATAGGGTTGAATTTAAATAAGATACTTGATTACAACCTCATTAACTGCGGAAACTCTATGAATATCTTGGATACTTCAGAAAAATTAATGTCAGTTCATATGATGCTTGGATAATTTTCATCTGCAGGCATATTTATTATTATGAACTTTATGAAAGTCTAATTATGTGAGAATTTGACATAACCACAAAATGGAATTCCACAAGGCCTGATTCTAGTAACGGCATCTACATTGGCTGGCGCCTCCATAAACAATGTTGGCTGTGTGTCAATCACACATAGGTACCTTTAAGAGAATTTCAGCTTACATCTATTATAGGAGCCAGTTGTGTAGGCCAGGGTTTTGCAGGATCTACATTACCGGCACCTATGTTTGACGAGAATCGAGTTTACAGAGGTGCCTAAGGTCATTTCCGGTGTAAACCATGTCTACTTTGACCTTAGGAGCATTAGATGCCTCTGTAGACGCGATTACGCCTTTTTTGTAGGCGCCTGTGGGTGCATACATTTTTTATAATGACTTTTTAATTGGTTTTATACAATGCGATCAATTACTGCCCCAATTAACACCAATTAAGTTAGGTAGAGGAAGGGTGCCTACTATCACCTAACATGGCGTCGTTACTAGAATCAGACCCACGATGTCTATAGAATTTGAAAAATCTTTTTCTTCTCAAAGCCCTCAATGTTTCTGCCCCATCCTGGGACAGGGGATTTCCACATACACATTGAAAGTCCAACCAGAAGTGAGAAACTCCTGCTCCCACTTCTCCTACCTGGGGTATCTTTTTTCCTCCCAAGCATTCCTTGTCTCTAGGCCAGGAACACTTTGCAGGCACCCACTCCTGAGTGGCATAGCAAATTTCTCCTGTCTTAACTTCCAAGACTTCCCCCTCGGTGCAAAGGTAACATAGTAACTGACGGTAGATAAAGACCTGAATGGTCCATCCAATCTGCCCATTAGTTATTCTCATTTAAAAATACATGATTAAATTAACTTGTCTCTTCTTTGATATTTCTGGGCCATAGACTAATGTCCACCTGGTATCATCCTAGGTTCCAACTACTGAAGTTACCATCTAAGCTCACGCCAGCCTATTCAACCATCCCGTTGTTTGCAGGATATCTACTGTAAAGTTTGGTCAGTAACGTCTTCATGTTCCAAGTTAGTGGAGTCCCAAGTTAGTGGAGCAGGACTGGGTAACCAAAGACCATGTGCTCACAAACACAGTTCCTTTGATGGTTTTCTGACCCTTCCCACATGGGTTGGCTCTATCCACAAGCACTCACCAGACTGAACATCCCAGTCTCTCTTTGTTTAGTGACTGCCATCAAAATCCTTCCACAACTAAAGAGGAACATTCTCTGGGGAGGGGGGGGGAGGGTCACCCTATTAATTCCTGGGGTTTTTTTTTTTAGCTTGAAGCTTGAAAATTTCCCTTAAAAAGGATATAATTTTTATCTCATAACACATTATGGAAAAAGGGAATTCTAGAAGGTCAACATATGGGAAGGAATCCAAGATAAAGAATCACAGAGGCATTTAAAGATAATTATAGAAGAAAATTAAGGTACATTCGGCCATCTTCAAAACCTCATCCTTTGGGAAGGGATCCAAGATAAAGAATCACAGGCATTTAAAGATAATTATAGAGAGAAACTAAGGTACATTCAGATACCTTCAAAATCTCATTCTTTGGGAAGAGATCCAAGATAAAGATTCACAGAGGCATTAAAGATAATTAAAGAAGAAAACTAAGACAAATTCATATACCTTCAAAATCCCAACTTTTAGAAAGAGACTAAGACAAAATGGGATCGTCACGTGGGATCTCTTCACAGAGAAAGGTAGGGGAGGGTCGTTAGAGTGGGCAGACTGGATGGGCCGTGGCCCTTATCTGCCGTCTATTTCTATGTTTCTATGTTTACTTCCTACTGTATCCTGTTCAGTGATTAAAGATTTGAGAAGGCTCAAAGAAAATATTAGAAAAAAAACCCACTAATTTGAATCATACACTTACAAGGAACTACTGAGCAGATGATTTCAATGAATTCTCCCATTTAGACACCTAGATCCTTTTCTGGGGTGGAATGTAACATCATGAAGCTATAATTTCCCCCAATGTCCACCACCACTTTGCATTACATCGGTGTCTTCTATCCCGCCAATACCTTTCAGTTCTAGGCGGTTTACAACAAGAGTTGGCCTGGGCATTTCCAGGGAGAATACATGGTTAATAGATGTAGTATTTGCATACATTAAGCTGCGATAGCGTTTTTAGCGCGTGCAGAATTTTAGCGCGCGCTAACCCTGCGCTACACGCTATGAACTAACGCTAGCCAGGGCAGGATTAACCAATAGGCTAAGTAGGCATGTGCCTAGGGCCCAAAATGGTCAGGGGGCCCGATGAAGGAGGACATCAACATTGTTTTTTCCAAACAGCGATGGGCCCCTCCAGCATCGATCGGCAATGCACCCCCGATCAGCAACGCGGCCGCCCCCGATCAACGGAAAGTAAGACAAGCAAGCAACGCGGGTAAGAAAGGCAACGGGAACTGTAATTGTGCAAGCGGTGCTGCTTGCCCAAAGCTTCCCTCTGACGCAGCTTCCTGTTTCCGTCTGGGCACATGGTGGGGTGGGGCGGGGCAGGGGGCCCAGTGTACTTGTGTGCCTAGGGGTCCTTGATGAATTAATCCTGCCCTGACGCCAGCTCAATGCTGGAGTTAGCGTCTAGCGCTTGCGCTAAAAGCGCTAGCGCAGCTTAGTGAAAGGAGCCCAAAATTTCATCTTACCATTCGGATGCCCAGTCTCCCAAGTTCCTCCTGCCATTTCTCACCATCTACGTGCCGTTTAACAACTTTAAATAATTTTATATCATCTACAAGTCTGATCACTTCTCGCATTGTTCCCATTTCCAGCTCATTTATAAGCATCCGTTCCAGTGTCCACATTCTTCTCTGTTTTCTACTTTTTAATCGGCTCCCAATCCACAACAGAACATTGTTTCTCGTACGAGGAACGTTCTAAAAATCTGGATTCACGGCATGAACTGACTCATCTTTATCCACATATTTGTTCATGCCTTTAAAAAAAAAAAAAAATGTAGCAGTTTCATGAGTCGAGTTCTTTTTGGCTAAATCCATGTTAACGTTGTCCCACTGAACCATGTTTATCTATGTGTTCGGTAATTTTGTTCTTTGTAAAAGTTCCTTTGGAACCCTTTTCAACAATTGCTTTTACATTGACTACTTTGCAACCTATAGGCACAGCAGATAATTTTAATAATAGCTTACAGATTACTAATAGTAGAACTGAATAAGGTAGAACAGTGGTCTCAAACTCGCGGCCCCGGGGAGCCACATGCGGCCCGCCAGGTCCTATTTTGAGGCCCTCGGTATGTTTATCCTAATCACAAAAGTAAAATAAAACAGTTTCTTGATCATATGTCTCTTTAGCTATAAATGACAATATTATTATTAAGACTTAGCCAAAAAGAAAGATTTATAAATCGCTTTACCTCATGCAAAATTGCCATATCTTTAATAAGACATAAATATTTTGTCTGAGGCCCTCCAAGTACCTACAAATCCAAAATGTGGCCCTGCAAAGGGTTTGAGTGGGAGACCACTGAGTTAGAACATAAGTGTTGCTTTACTAGGACAGATTCAAAATCCATCAATCCACCCCTACTTCCACGTGGATATACGTAACTCGCTCTCCATACCCCTATGCCTTCCCTGCCCCGCCCCCAAACACCCCTTATTAGGTCCTTAGTATATTCTGCATCCATCAGGCAGCTGACAATTGTTCCTGAAGGCTGCCAGTTCCAGCAACTTTCCTCCCCCCATTGCTTCCCCTTTCTCCATTTGATCTTTTTAAGCTATTACATAACTCCTGCATGTCTTTCTATCTGGGGGACAAATATTGTTAGCTGTGATGTTTCTGATGCTGAAGTAGTAATAATGGTTCTGACAGACTGATTGATTAATAATGATGATAGCCTTTCGTTCCACATTTATAACCTCTTTAATAATATTGAAACTTACAATAATCCTACTTCATAAACTGCAATTATAAATTTGACAATCTGCCACTTGTATTTTTCATTTATTCGCTTCATTGTAGGTGTTACCTTTTCTTTTCTTTAATAATTTCAAAACTTTTGACCTCCCTGTATTGATTTTAAAAAAAACACCCTCTGGTCTCCTCCTTCCTGTTTATGGTTTATTCCAGAGCCACTTCAAATACTAGACTCTCACACTGGCTACCTACACAAGTGCGAATGCTATTCAAATTCTACTGTCTATTATTCAAAGTAATGAACGGCACTGCCCCCACCTACCTAATCAATCGCCTAAACCGGAACAAATCAACTAGATTAAGGAGAACTCAGACTCCATTCCCCCCCACCCCCAATCAAAGGTACACAATGCTAGAAGATGTACGCAAACCTACTAGCAACGCAAGCAGGGAAGCTTGATCGCCACCTCTCCATCATGTTGACAACGACCGACTACAAATCATTTCGAAAAGAAATCAAAACCCTGTTATTCAAAAAATTCATCAAGAAATCCTAACACATCCCCATGACTATCTCTGCTCTTGTGAATCTCCCAGCAAAGTCTCAACCATGCAAACATGTAATTTTCCTGGATATATCCAGTTTTCTTTTGTAATCCGCCCAGAACTGTAAGGTATTGGTGGAATAGAACATAACATAACATAAAACTCACTTGTATCCCGCAAATACCATTAAGTTCTATGCGGTTCACAAAGACTAGTAATATAAATGAATAAACATCCAATATCTAACTTCTGAAAGATTCTCTAAAAAGATACATCTTTAAGGCACGCCAAAATTGTGGATAAGTGTAAAGTGATGCATGCCGGTAACAAAAATCTCAGAATACAGGATGTCCGGGGCAGTACTTGGAGAGACCTCCCAGGAAAGGGACTTGGGAGTTCTGATCGACAAGTCAATGAAGCTGTCCACGCAATGTGCGGCGGTGGCAAAAAGGCAAACAGAATGCTAGGAATGATAAATAAGGGGATCACGAACAGATCAGAGAAGGTTATCATGCCGTTGTACGGGGCCATGGTGCGCCCTCATCTGGAGTACTGTGTACAGCACTGGTCGCCGTACATGAAGAAGGACACAGTACTACTCGAAAGGGTCCAGAGAAGAGTGACTAAGATGGTTAAGGGGCTGGAGGAGTTGCCGTACAGTGAAAGATTAGAGAAACTGGGCCTCTTCTCCCTCGAACAGAGGAGATTGAGAGGGGACATGATTAAAACATTCAAGGTACTGAAGGGGATAGACTTAGTAGATAAGGACAGGTTGTTCACCCTCTCCAAGGTAGGGAGAACGAGAGGGCACTCTCTAAAGTTGAAAGGGGATAGATTCCATACAAACGTAAGGAAGTTATTCTTCACCCAGAGCGTGGTAGAAAACTGAAACGCTCTTCCGGAGGCTGTTATAGGGGAAAACATCCTCCAGGGATTCAAGACAAAGTTAGACAAGTTCCTGCTGAACCGGAACGTGCGCTGGTAGGGCTAGTCTCAGTTAGGGCGCTGGTCTTTGACCAGAGGGCCGCCGCGTGAGTGGACTTCTGGGCACGATGGACCCTGGATTGACCCAGCAGCGGCAATTCTTATGTTGATACGAATTTGAGAATGTAATGTAATGTAAATATTATGTGGTAAAGCGCAAACTCAAAGATTATAATTATCAACCATGAGCAAATGTACAGATTGATAAAGTAGCAATAGGGAGTCAGGGGTAGGCAACCTGTCCAAGCCACCACATCTGTTTGCATCTGGCAAGGCAGCAAGCATACTCTCGATCCGTGGGAACGCATTACCTCACAGTGGTGTCTATGGATGCATTCAGTAGAGTTGGCATTGAAACTTTGTTGAATGTCTGCAGGAAGTCATCTCCGTGCCGTAATTATCATCATTTTTTTTCGGTTTAATTGTTCATAGGGGAGAACATCTGGTCTTGTCCCCTCTCCATTTGTCTTCTCATTTTCATTTGGGTCTTGTTTCTCTTTTGTGAATCATCAGAAACGTGTTGGCATTGTATTTCATAACACTGACGTCCTCTGGTATGGCTTTTTGCAGGGTTTTTGTTTGTTTAATTGCTGCATCCACATTCAGTTATTTATCATTTCAATTCTTTTCTCATTTCCACTGTGCTGATAGTTACATATTTCTGTCTCGGCCTATTATATATATGCTGCTGACTAAACACTGTGACTTTTTTGAAGCCAGCATCGATGCAAAGATCACTTGTGGAACATTAGGGGGCGAAAGGCTCATCTGAGCAGTGCAGAAGTCAGCGGTGTTCGTCAGCTACCGTTGCTGACATTTCGGCGCATGCGTGGTTCAGCCGGTCCCACCCGGGCTCTGCTCGTGTCTGTGCTTTTTTTGCAAAGTGAACCCTACGCAAAATGTGCCTGCAGAATAGCACCCAGGAGGGACTATGGCATGTACACGCCCAGTCTTCTAAATCTTTACACGTTTCTGGGTCAATTCTATAACTTGGTGCATGCACCACAATGGAGCATGCTTAATACCAGTTCTATAGTGGCTTCAGGGTGAGTTTATGCCTTATTTATTTATTGAACAAATTTCTAACCCACCTAGACCTAAGCGGTAGAGAATGACACGGTGACAAAATTCATCACCGTTCCCATCCCCGCGGATATCCGCGGGAAATAATCCCATGTCATTTTCTAGTGTCTATTTCAACCTCAGTCCTTCTACACCAGCATTCTTCAAAGCAAAGCTTGTGGGTCAGTGGTTGTGGTCATTCATACTCTGATTCTTTCCTCTCTCCTTAAAGAATGACATGAAGATGGTTTCCCGCGGTTATCCGCGGGGACGGGAACGGTGATGAATTTTGTCACCGTGTCATTCTCTACTAAGTGGTTTACAAAACTACAGAGATAATCATCATATAACCAACATACAAATAAGTAAACAAACATATCTAAAGCATCGTCAATCAAGATCCTAAGCCAATCAAGAGAACGCTATTGTTGTGGTGTACAGTTGGGTACCGTGGGTTTTGGGTAGTTTTGAAGGGCTCACCATACACTATGGACTCCTTTTACTAAGGTGCGCTAGCGTTTTTAGCACATGCAGGAAATCACCGCGCACTACACTGCGTGCTATGCTTCTAGAACTAACGCCAGCATTGAGCCCCTCCTACATCCCAATGGCTTGTTCTGTGTGGTTTTCTTTTGGATGGGGTTGGTTTTTTGTTGGGTTGTTTTTTTTTGTTTTTTTTAACTGTTCAAAAAGCTAGATGCACATCGTAAAAATGGCCATTTTTGTTTTGAAAATGGCCATGTTTGGTACTGGAGTTTTGGGCGTCTTCTGCGGAACGTTCCCAGCCCGGATTTGGACGTCGTATCGAAAATGGCCTCCTACAGCTATCTCGGGAATGTAAACTTCAACATTATTTAGAGTCGGTCACATAGATATAACCTTTAAGGGGTCTTTTACTAAGATACGCTAACCGTTTAGCATGCGCTAAACCGATTTAATGCATTCTAATGATTAGCATGTGGTAAATTGGTTAGCGCACCTTGGAGAAAGGACCCCTTAATTGCAATGTTTTTTCATAGCCCACCAAATAACAATTATCTCTAGACAATAATACAGAGGATTTTTATCATGTTCTGCCTTGGAATAGGTGCCTAACTACTGTTTATATCTTTCAGTCAGTATAGACTCAGAAACTATATTAATGATGGAAGCCAAGAGAGAAATACATCTTATTAAAAATACGAACGCAGAAAGCATTTTAACAAGTGTTAACTGTTCTGTATCAAAATCAAAATCATCCATGAAAGAAGTAACTGTAATTATATGTTGATCTTCGCTGCTGAGGTGACTAATGCTAGTGGAAAATAACAGAGAGAAAATTTTTCATAAACGTTTTAAACTGCCACATCAGCGAGAAAATCATGCTGAGTCTGGCAGCTGATTCGCATGTATAAATTCTGTTTTCTAAATTTATTTAATGAGTCCATGAGTTTAGTTATCCCTGTCTGAAATATGTAGGCTTTAGTTAGGTGGTTGATTTAGAGGCCTGTCAGGCAGATCCTTGGACTAGAATCGTGACCTATTTTGTCTACCTGAAGTGGAGGTCTAGTTTAAGGCAGTGTATCGCAAATTGTGCCTCCTGAGATTTGAGGTGTGCCGCAAGACGCTGGGGAGGAGGAGAGGTGCCAGTTGACTGCCTGCGGGACGTGCCTCTCGCGGCAAGAGGCACGTCCTGTAGGCAATCAGCTGGCACCAATGTCTCTCCTCTTCGCGCGTCTTCCCTGCCGGCACCCCCCCCCCACACACTGGTGACTCGGGGCCTATCTAGAGGACCTACGCGCATGCGGCGATGTCATGATACAGTATGTCATCACGCATGCACGTGATGTCATCGCATCGACATTGGCGCACTTCCGGATGCCTCGAACCATGGCCACTAGGTTTGCTGTGCCGTGGCTTGACATTTGGCCTTTATCTGCTGTCATATTTCTATGACACTGGCTTAATGGGTAGATCAGCAGTCGTAAGAAGCCCAGTACAAATCACACCGCCGCTCCTTGGGTTTTGGGCAAGTCACTTAACCCCCCATTTTCTCAGGTACATAAGTATCCCCAGCTCAAGCCAGTGCGTTGAATGCTGCTCCTGATGCTCACCTGCGCTAAAAACCGCTTTCGTGGTTTTGTAAAAGGGGAGGTTACAGAGACAGAAAAATAGCTACTGTAATGCAGGTGTAAAGAGCCTTAGCCAACAGGGAGAGGAGATAGTGGATGCTGCGGATGGGCAGACTGGATGGGCCATATGGCCTTTATCTGCCATCATGTTTCTATGTTTCTTTTAGACACAAAAATTCCCCTTTTCTTTCACTGAATATAAGAATGTTTCCTGAGGTTGCAAAGGCTTTGCAAAGGCAGCAAAAGCAATTCCTTTTGTTATGCCCTTGAGATTTTGATATAGGGGCTTTCTTTGTATTTAAATTTCCTTGTAAGCCTCTGATAAAGTATCATACATATATATTCTTCGATCCATCTCCATTTGCAATATTTTTGTTGCGCTGCTGAGGCAGGTGCTCCAGGCTGGGAAAACAGAGTGAGAGATATATATTCTTGCAATACCTGAACAGAGGAGAACTGGGATTGTTATCCTTCCCTTAGGAGTGTGCTTCCTTTCAAAGTACTTTATCTGATATTATCATTATTCTTCTTAGACAGTTATGAGCTCTTGGAATCCTTCTTCTGGTGGACTTGTGATAGGTTGGGAGTGGATGGCTAATTTATCTGAGCAGGTTAATTTTTTTTTTTTTCCTTGTTTTGTTTCATGTTTTCAACTACATTTCTGTAAGGAGAGAATTCCCGGTCATTTTGTTAAAATGTCAATAAAAATTAATGCTGGCTTTTTATAAAGCCGAGAGGGCCGGCGAGATAAGTGCTCCAATGCTAATAGAATTCCTATGAGCACCGGGGCATTTACCTAGCCGGACCACGGTGCAAACTTCTACCGCGGCTTTGTAAAAGGAGCCCGAAATAGGTAGCTGGTCCAGATTGTAAGGTACAGAAGGAAAGAGAAACCTTTTTATTATATATTTTCACTTGCATGAGAAACGTAAGGTAAAATCCTGATCCAAAGTCAACAGCTTGTGATAATGTTGCATACTGAAGTGTTTAATTTAATTTGAACATGCTTATTAACTGCTTCACCAGTTGAAAACCAGCTGTTGTGCATAGAAAGCCAATAGAATCATTAGCACATTTCTACTGGCCAGAAAGAGCACTGTTTACTTACTATTATTAAGAGGCCTTTTTACTATAGTGTGGTGAGATTTTGCAATTACTGCGTGTTAGATGCAAAAATTAACGTGTGGTGGTTTTAATCATTTTTGTAGCAGTGCTGTACACATTATATGCAGGTACTTTAGCTGGGACAAAGGAGGGTTAAGTGACTTACCCAGGGTCATAAGAAACTGCAGTGGGAATCATAAGAACATAAGAGTTGCCACTGCTGGGTCAGACCAGTGGTCCATCGTGCCCAGCAGGCCGCTCATGTGGCGGCCCTCTGGTCAAAGACCAGCGCCCTAACTGAGACCGGCCCTACCTGCGTATGTTCCGGTTCAGCAGGAACTTGTCTAGAATTCGTGGATCAAAGCCTACTGCACTAACCATTAGGCTATTATTCCACTTATGGTAAGATACTGCACAGTAGATATTGGGGGAAGTGCACCCACGCTATCGGCATGCATTTATGGGGGGGGGGGGCTGCAAAGTTCTCAGCTCAACCAAGAAGAGAATGATGTGGAGCCATGAAACATACGAGTTATTCTATGCTTTTCTTAACACTTTTTATTTCATTTCATATCATGGCTCCACGTCATTCTCTTCTCGGTTGGGCTGAGAACTTTTCAGCGGCCCCTCCTATTGTGATGTCATAATGCCTCATTCCACCAATGCCTAAGAACCAGCCTCTTTGGTGATGTCACAATGGCTTGGTTTCCCTATACTTTTACTAGATGCATTTGCTTCATTGAAAAGAAAAGTGCCATCGGCGTCGGCTCTCCGAATGACATCACTTCCTAGGCGCGGAACCAAAAAGTGACGTCAGAGACAGAGCCGGTGCTGGTGCGAGCAGCAGGTTGGAGTTGCTACTTGTGCTGGCGAAAAGCTAGAGGTGCAGTGGAGGGGGGGGGGGGAGTGAAGGCAAGCGTGTGGAAGGGGAGGAGTGGGAAGGAGCGGGGGTAGGAGAGGAGGATGGGTGCCAGTGCCGCTACCAAGACGGCACCCGGGGCAGACCGCCCCCCTAAGTACACCACTGGTTAGAGAATAGGCACATGTAAATTAAGCCAGAAAAAACCCTGGCCTAATATACCAAGGCTCATAGATGAAATCACGCACGGAGAAACCCGCCCAGACAATCGTGCGCAGGACATCAGCGCGCTGGATTTCAACAGTATTTTAAAGCTTTGTAATGCACCCCCAACGGGAGCACCAACATTTCTAAGTACCCTCCCCCTCCGAGCACTTTAAAATAGTGTTGAACTCCAGCGTGCTGACCTCCTGCGTGCAATTGTCTGGGCGGGTTTGTCCGCGCGCGCTTTTGCCTGGCCACCACCAATGCCCAACTGGTGCCTAAGTCAAGTAGGTACCACTAGATGTGTTTCTATAAATGATGCCTAGCATCGACAACCACGCTGAACGGTGTCAGTGTTCCCTCTAAGCGGGCGGGTGTTGTGAGCAAACTTTTTTCACTGTGAGCTAAAAATATCGGGCGCCAGCAAGTTATGAGCCAAATAAATATGTTGTCAAAGTTGCTGATACATGAGGACGAGGTATTCAAAGGAATTTTAGGCCTACACGCTAAATTAAATAACGTTAAATAATATTTTTAAGAACACAGAAATTGTAGGGATGAAATGATATCTTAATAAATGTTTTACAACAAATGTAGTTATGTCTGTTACATCCATATGTGTAAACTGTAAATTAAAAACAGTCCAGAAGACAATACGTTTGATGCTTTCAATTTCTAGACCAGTGTTTATCAACCTTTTTTGGGCAAAGGCACACTTGTTTCATGAAAAAAATCACGAGGCACACCACCATTAGAAAATGTTAAAAAATTTAACTCTCTGCCTATATTGACTATATATAAAGTAATTCTCTTGAATAGGAATCAAATAAACACAAAGAAAGTATTTTATAATTACTTTATTATGAAATAAAAATTATAAAAATTATAAAATACTTTATTCAGTGCGAAACCTGGGCCTGTTTGGCTGAACACAAAGCTGATATTCTGGCTGGAATGGAAGAAAGACACACACGTAGCTCTTCGTCAACAGCTCTCAGTCTCTCTCTGTATTTGGTTTTTATAGCATACAAAAATAGACAAATATACCCTCCATCCTTTTTATTAAACCACAATAGCAGTTTTTAGCGCAGGGAGCTGCGCTGAATGCCCAGCACTGCTCTTGACGCTCATAGGCTCCCTGCGCTAAAAACCACTATTGCGGTTTAGTAAAAGGGGACCATATTGTAAAATATAGACAGCAGATATAAATTCAGAACTGTGCATAGTAAGTGAAGGGAAGTTTTCATCTCTGGGAATTTACCCAGTTAACTATTAAGTTATTTGGGCAAATTCCTTTGAAAACTGTGGTAATACTGCCTCCACTTTGCTAAATTTAAAATAAAATCATTTTTCCTACCTTGTCTGGTGATTTCTGGTTGCACTTTCTTCTTCTGACTGTGCATCCAATCTTTCTTCCCTTCTATCAGCCTGTATGCTTTCTCTCCTCCACACCTCATTCCCTCCCCCAACTTTTTCTTCCTCTCTCCCTGACCTTTCTTTCTTTTTTTCTGTTTCTCTTCTTTCCTTCTGTTTCCCTGCCTGCCCCCTTTCTTTCTTTCTCCCAGCCTCCTGTCCAGCAGTAACTCTCTTCCCTTCCTCCCCTCCCAGCAGCATCTCTCCGTCTCCCTCTCCAGTAGCAGCTGTCCCTTTTTTTTCCTTGCCCAGCAGCTTCCCAGATTCCTTTCCCTCCTCCCCTCCCAGAAGCATCTCTCCGTCTCCTTCTCCCTCTCCAGTAGCAGCTGTCCCTTTTTTTCCTAGCCCAGCAGCTTCCCAGATTCCTTTCCCTCCTCCCCTCCCAGAAGCATCTCTCCTTCTTCTCCTTATCCAGTAGCAGCTGTCCCTTTTTTTTCCTTGCCCAGCAGCTTCCCAGATTCCTTTCCCTCCTCCCCTCCCAGAAGCATCTCTCCTTCTTCTCCCTCTCCAGTAGCAGCTGTCCTTTTTTTTCCTGGCCCAGCAGCTTCCCAGATTCCTTTCCCTCCTCCCCTCCCAGAAGCATCTCTCCGTCTCCTTCTCCCTCTCCAGTAGCAGCTGTCCCTTTTTTTCCTAGCCCAGCAGCTTCCCAGATTCCTTTCCCTCCTCCCCTCCCAGAAGCATCTCTCCTTCTTCTCCCTCTCCAGTAGCAGCTGTCCTTTTTTTTCCTGGCCCAGCAGCTTCCCAGATTCCTTTCCCTCCTCCCCTCCCAGATGCATCTCTCCTTCTCCTTCTCCCTCTCCAGTAGCAGCTGTCCCTTTTTTTTCCTGGCCCAGCAGCTTCCCAGATTCCTTTCCCCCCTCCCCTCCCAGAAGCATCTCTCCTTCTCCCTTTCCAGTAGCAGCTGTCCCTTTTTTCCCCTGCCCAGCAGCTTCCCAGACTGATAGTGGTTTTCTCCCCTCCCAGCAGCTCTTCTTACTTCCCAGCGCAGCGATTCACGAAGGCAGCCTCGGGTCCTTTGTTGTGTCGCGCCGCCTCTGAGGAAAGAGGAAGTTGCATCATCAGAGGCAGCCGCGACTCAGCAAAAGCCCCGAGGCTGCCTTCGTAAATCGCTGCGCTGGGAAGTAAAGGAGAGCTGCAGAGAGGGGAGAAAGCCACTGTCGGAGGCTCCCCAAGATCTCTCCGGCCCAGCGCACGCTTCCGATGCTGATCTTGCAGAAGTTCAAATGAGTCAATCTTGCCGGTCCTGCGCTGTGACGAGAAACTTGTGCGCTGCGACCTAATATTTTGTGCGCCAGCGCAGCTTAGCGGGAACACTAGAATCGGGGCCATGGTGTCCAGATTTGCACAACCAAATTTAGGCACACTCCGGAAGTACCTGAATAGTTTTTCTTTATTTACCACCACCTCCCTCCCCCCCTCTATAAAACCATGCTAGTGGTTTTTAGCGCAGGCTGGTGCGCTACATGCTCTGCACTGCTCACAACGCTCGTAGGACCTCTCTGAGCGTCGGGAGCAGAGCAGAGCATTTAGATCGCCGGCCTGTGCTGAAAACTGCTATCGCGGTTTTGTAGAAGGGGTGGGAGTGGTTCTTTCACTTCAATTATTGCGACAAAACGCCACAAGCAAAGACTACTCGCAGGGCCCGAGCTTCGCTAGTTCAACAGTTTCTCTACCTGTCTACATTTCAAATTGCCACTTTCTTTTTTTCAGAGCCTAACATTTTGCCGTACGGAGTTGTTGTCTAATTAAAGCTCCACTACACGTTTGTCAAAGCAAGCAATGAATTGTGGATCATGTTAGAAATCTCATCTACAGGGAACTCATCCGTGTTCATGCAATATTTACTTTAATCTACGCCATTTATTATAACAGAAAGAACATCTGAAGCAGGTTGAAGTATTTTATTAGACAGAAATTGAACCCAACTCTATAAAAATTAAGCATTCGGCAATGGAATTTACTTCTAGTAACTGAGAAAATGTTTTAAAGTGCCTAGATGTACGAGTATTTATTGTTGTATAAGGAAATTTGTTCACTGTGTTATTCCACATAAAATTAGAACGAAAGTGTAGGTCTTGGGTGGTAACTATTTGACACGATATTTTCTTCTCTATACCCTTTACTTGTAACGTCAGCTACTCAAGACGCGAAAGTCCTCAATTAATCTGCCTTGAAAATGGTGAGAAATAAATGACTGGTTCGTCGGCTGCATAAACAGTTTCTGTGGAACAGATGGCGCAGCCGGTCTCCTCCTGAGCCATTAATTTGAGAATCTGTTAAAGCGGAAATATTTTGTGCTGTGAAGAGAGGTCCCTCCGTGACAATAGGCCGTACCATTTTGAAAGCTTCTAAGGAAAACGGCATAAATAATAATAATAATAATAACTTTATTCTTGTATACCGCATTACCATGGAAGTTCTACGCGGTTACAATTTCGTTAATGTTACATTTATAATTTTAGACGATACATATTAGGTCAAGTTACCTTTACATTCTAGACAATAAATATACGGTGAAGTTATTTTGGCAGCTAGGTTATATGTTCAGAGTACCGTATTTTCACGCATATAACGCGCGCGTTATACGCGTTTTTACCTACCGCGCATACCCCTCGCGCGTTATATGCGTGAGCGCGGTATACAAAAGTTTTAAAACATAGTTCCCACCCCGCCCGACGCCCGATTCACCCCCCCCA
Source organism: Geotrypetes seraphini (assembly GCF_902459505.1). NCBI lineage: Eukaryota > Metazoa > Chordata > Amphibia > Gymnophiona > Dermophiidae > Geotrypetes > Geotrypetes seraphini. The sequence goes on from NC_047092.1 coordinate 172,662,248, forward strand.
GCAGGACCGCTCGCACCCCCACCCCGAACGACCGCTCGCACGCGCTCCCACCCGCACCCACGATCGGAGCAAGAGGGAGCCCAAGCCCTCTTGCCCGGCCGACTCCCCGACGTCCGATACATCCCCCCCCCCGGCAGGACCACTCGCACCCCCACCCCGAACGACCGCTCGCACGCGCTCCCACCCGCACCCGCATCCACGATCGGAGCAAGAGGGAGCCCAAGCCCTCTTGCCCGGCCGACTCCCCGACGTCCGATACATCCCCCCCCCCGGCAGGACCACTCGCACCCCCACCCCGAACGACCGCTCGCACGCGCTCCCACCCGCACCCGCATCCACGATCGGAGCAAGAGGGAGCCCAAGCCCTCTTGCCCGGCCGACTCCCCGACGTCCGATACATCCCCCCCCCCGGCAGGACCACTCGCACCCCCACCCCGAAGGACCGCCGACTTCCCGACAATATCGGGCCAGAAGGGAGCCCAAACCCTCCTGGCCACGGCGACCCCCTAACCCCACCCCGCACTACATTACGGGCAGGAGGGATCCCAGGCCCTCCTGCCCTCGACGCAAACCCCCCCCCCCCCCCACGACCGCCCCCCCCCCAAGAACCTCCGACCGCCCCCCAGCCGACCCGCGATCCCCCTGGCGACCCCCACGACCCCCCCACCCCCTTCCCCGTACCTTTGGTAGTTGGCCGGACAGACGGGAGCCAAACCCGCCTGTCCGGCAGGCAGCCAATGAAGGAATGAGGCCGGATTGGCCCATCCATCCTAAAGCTCCGCCTACTGGTGGGGCCTAAGGCGCGTGGGCCAATCAGAATAGGCCCTGGAGCCTTAGGTCCCACCTGGGGGCGCGGCCTGAGGCACATGGGCCCAACCCGACCATGTGCCTCAGGCCGCGCCCCCAGGTGGGACCTAAGGCTCCAGGGCCTATTCTGATTGGCCCACGCGCCTTAGGCCCCACCAGTAGGCGGAGCTTTAGGATGGATGGGCCAATCCGGCCTCATTCCTTCGTTGGCTGCCTGCCGGACAGGCGGGTTTGGCTCCCGTCTGTCCGGCCAACTACCAAAGGTATGGGGAAGGGGGGTGGGGGGGTCGTGGGGGTCGCCAGGGGGGTCGCGGGTCGGCTGGGGGAGCGGTCGGAGGTTCTTGGGGGGGGCGGTCGTTGGGGGGGAGGGGGGTTTGCGTCGAGGGCAGGGGGGCCGGGGATCCCTCCTGCCCGTAATGTAGTGCGGGGTGGGGTTAGGGGGTCGCCGTGGCCAGGAGGGTTTGGGCTCCCTTCTGGCCCAACTACCAAAGGTACGGGGAAGGGGGGTGGGGGGTCGTGGGGGTCGCCAGGGGGGGTCGCAGGTCGGCTGGGGGGGGGCGGTCGGAGGTTCTTGGGGGGGGGGGCAGTCGTTGGAGGGAGGGGGGTTTGCGTCGAGGGCAGGAGGACCTGGGATCCCTCCTGCCCGTAATGTAGTGCGGGGTGGGGTTAGGGGGTCGCCGTGGCCAGGAGGATTTGGGCTCCCTCCTGGCCCGATATTGTTGGGGAGTCGGCGGTCCTTCGGGGGGAGGGATGTATCGGACGTCGGGGGGGGGCATCAGGCTTTCAGGATGGGGACAGACCTTCAAGGGGGGACAGTGCACGGAAGTCAGGGGGGGTGAACGGAGAGTCGGAAAGTCAGGGCGGGCGAAAGGAGCGTCGGGCAGCATGCGCGGTATACCCGTGAGCGCGGTATACCAAAGTTTTTGTATATATCATCGTGATTTCTGCGCGCTATACCCGTGTGCGCGTTTTATACGGGTGCGCGTTATTTGCGTGAAAATACGGTAGTTACATTTGCTATAAGTTCGATACAGTGGCGTTACACATGGTGGTGTTACATGAGGCGGTAAGGGTCTAGGGGGGAGAGGTCAGAAGAGAAGGGAGGAGGAGGGAGGATAGATCAGAGGAATTTGTCAAAAAGGTAGGTTTCCAATTCCATCCCACAGAATGACCAGAAACAATAAAAGATAGGAAAGAAAATCATGGGGAACACTCCACACTAATCCAGCCGTGAGCCTGATTGTGAACGGCTGTGACGAAATGTTAATAAATATGCAGTGTTAATATTTTAAGGTTAGCAGACGTGTGCGACAACTAAGTAACAACACAAGTTTTTACTGGGGGCACAATTTTTCAGCATCCTGACGAATCTTGAATTGGCTCTGCTGGTCCCCGCCCCCTCTGATGTCAGCTTCCTGTTCTTGGGCTTATAGATCGTGCCTCCTCGACTGCTCAATGCATCCTGCGCTGCCTTCACCCAGGACGGACAGCACCTACTGCCCCACCCTTGGTGCACCGCTGTAGTGAGCATTGTCTGGAAATAGCACGCACTATTTGTACCCCATGCATTCTTTAAAAAAAAAAAAAAAAAAGGTACATGCTATTTCCAGCACCAAAAAAAAAAACCAAAGGGGGAAACTCTACCAGTACCTAAGTTAAGTAAGAAATGCCTTTGAAAATGTCAAAAAACAGCACCGTTAAAGCTCCTATTGTCACCTAAATAATATGCAAATGTGCCTAAACAATCCCGTATTCCAAAATTACTAGAAAAAATACATAATATCTATTAGAGAATGACACGGTGACAAAATTCATCACCGTTCCTGTCCCAGCGGATAACCGCGGGGAACCATCTTCATGTCATTCTTTAAGGAGAGAGGGAAGAATCAGAGTATGAATGGCCACAACCACTGACCCGCAAGCTTTGCTATGAAGAATGCTGGTGTAGAAGGACTGAGGTTGAAATAGACACTACAGAATGACAGTCTCTGGTATCCAGAGTAGATATTGTGATGTCATAATGCCTCATTCCACCAGTGCCTAAGAGCCAATCACTTCAGTGATGTCACAATGGCTTCATTATCCTTGGCTCACATAAGAATCAGAGTATGAATGGCCACAACCACTGACCCGCAAGCTTTGCTTTGAAGAATGCTGGTGTAGAAGGACTGAGGTTGAAACAGACACTAGAAAATGACATCGGATTATTTCTCGCGGTTATCCGCGGGGACGGGAATGGTGATGAATTTTGTCACCGTGTCATTCTCTAATATCTATCTTATGTTGGTGCTATAACATATGCTCAGAATCACGGAGCCCACCTGGGGACAGGTACTCCGCCTGTAGCCTGAAAGCATGTTTTTGATGCAGTATTTCACGATGTTAAAGTATTTCTATAAGGTTGTTTTTGGGGTTTTTTTTCTTTGGGGTGGGGTTTAAAAAACTGATTATATTAAAACCAGCTCACTGGTCTGATTTCAGAAAAATTTATATGGATGTATGATTTTTCATTGGGTTCCCTGAAGAAGAGAGCAAAACGTGGTCTGCGTCAGGACCCGTCAGACCCTTTGAGATAAGTCACTTGTTCTTTGATTTTTTTGTGCAACGAGGATAACAGACTTATGAATATCACCTGTTAGAAATTTATTTTTGATTATACGCATTACACATATGCGGTGATTGGGAGGTGAGTCCTTCAACAGGGATACATCCCTAAGAGGGTTCTGTGATTCTGAGCATATGTTATAGTACCATCATAAGATGGAGATTATATATTTTTTTCTAGTAATTTTGGAACACGGGATTGTTTATTTACATTTTCATTTTTTTTTTAACTGTTTCGTGTTCAACAATGAGAAATTAATCCCTGGTTTAACATATTTTTTGACCTAAATAATATGTGCCATAATTGCGCCTATGTAGGTGCTTTAGGCCGCTGAATGCCACTATGGGAGTGGCTAATGCCGGAAGTGGCGTTAGGTGGCATGAAGCGCCTGGCTAGGCGTTGATGCGCAACACAGATAGGCGCCAAAAATGTAGGCCCGGAAAACCCTGGCATACATTTCCGGTGCCTATCTTTCATGGAGGTGTGATTCTGTATAGGGCGCCGTCGTGGGATTTACACTCGACCGACAGCCGCTTTTTAGGCGATTGCTGATATCGGCACCCTATAGAGAATCCGGGCCAAAGGGCTCAGTATTCAGACTGCGGGAGTTAGCTACTGAGTCCACATCTTCAAGGCCAGGCCTTTTCCAGCGAGCCATTCCTGGCCTGCTAAATGGTCTAAAAATTACATTACATTACAGATTTCTATTCCGCTTGTACCTTGCGGTTCTAAGCGGATTACATTGGAAGATAACTTGGCGTTTCCAGGAAGTTACATTACATTGGGAAATAGCTGGACATTTCCAGGAAGTTACATTACATTGGAAGATAGCTGGACATTTCCAGGAAGTTACATTACATTGGAAGATAGCTGGACATTTCCAGGAAGTTACATTAAATTGGGAGATAGCTGGACATTTCCAGGAAGTTACATTACATTGGGAGATAGCTGGACATTTCCAGGAAGTTACATTACATTAGGAGATAACTGGGCGTTTCCAGGAAGTTACATTACTTTGGGAGATAGCTGGACATTTCCAGGAAGTTACATTACATTGGAAGATAGCTGGACATTTCCAGGAAAATACATTACATTGGAAGATAACTGGGCGTTTCCAGGAAGTTACATTACTTTGGCAGATAGCTGGACATTTCCAGGAAGTTACATTACATTGGAAGATAGCTGGACATTTCCAGGAAAATACATTACATTGGAAGATAACTGGGCGTTTCCTGGAAGTTACATTACTTTGGAAGATAGCTGGACATTTCCAGGAAAATACATTGGAAGATAGCTGGACATTTCCAGGAAGTTACATTACATTGGAAGATAGCTGGACATTTCCAGGAAAATACATTACATTGGAAGATAGCTGGACATTTCCAGGAAGTTACATTACTTTGGAAGATAGCTGGACATTTCCAGGAAAATAAATTGGAAGATAGCTGGACATTTCCAGGAAGTTACATTACATTGGAAGATAGCTGGACATTTCCAGGAAAATACATTGGAAGATAGCTGGACATTTCCAGGAAGTTACATTACATTAGAAGATAGCTGGACATTTCCAGGAAGTTTACATTACATTGGAAGATAGCTGGACATTTCCAGGAAGTTACATTACATTGGGAGATAGCTGGACATTTCCAGGAAGTTACATTACTTTGGGAGATAGCTGGACATTTCCAGGAAAATACATTACATTGGAAGATAACTGGGCGTTTCCAGGAAAATACATTGGAAGATAGCTGGACATTTCCAGGAAGTTACATTACATTGGGAGATAGCTGGACATTTCCAGGAAGTTACATTACATTGGGAGATAGCTGGACATTTCCAGGAAGTTACATTACTTTGGGAGATAGCTGGACATTTCCAGGAAAATACATTACATTGGAAGATAACTGGGCGTTTCCAGGAAAATACATTGGAAGATAGCTGGACATTTCCAGGAAGTTACATTACATTGGAAGATAGCTGGACATTTCCAGGAAGTTACATTACATTGGGAGATAGCTGGACATTTCCAGGAAGTTACATTGGAAGATAGTTGGACATTTCCATGAAATGACATGATATTGACGATTATTATATTATTTCAAACAAATATACATCCCTACTAGTTAATTTTAAAAGAAGCCACCCAAATAGGCTTCTGAACATAAGCTTCTCACCTTAGAGCCTAAGTGGTCCTTTTACTAAGCTGCATTAGGCACTAACATAGCTTAAAATGGCATACCACAGGATGCACTCAAAAAGTTGTTGTTTTTTTTGAAGGGGAATGTCAGGGGGCATTCCTGCGCAAATCAGCACAGCTACATTACCACACACTAACTGGTTAGGGCAAGATTACCACATGAGATGTTAGGCCCTGATTCTATAAAAGCGCCTAACTTATTCAATTAGGCTTAATCGGCATTGATAATTGAAAACGCCATTATAAACCAATTAAAAAATATAATTATCAGGTAGGTGCCTAGAATGGATGGTGCCAACCACTTCAAAGTAAACGTCTACCCCGAGGCACCTACCAGAAAGTAGGCGTGATTAGGGACGGGTTTTGGGCATGGTTTTTTGACAGGCGCCTAACTTAGGTGCACTCATTTAGGACTACGAAAACCCTGGCCTAAATGGACATGCGCCTAAGGTTTCAACTCCTACCGGGGCCTAAGACTGCTTAGGTGCCACTAGGCGTGATTCTATAAACGGTGCCTAGGAGATGATTGACAATTGCGCTCAACTCAAAGGCACTGTCTATAGAGTCAAGGCCTTACTGCTTACAAAATGGGTGTCAGTCAGCGCTCACTGTTGGAAACAGGATTCTGGGCTCTATGAACCTTTGGTCCGTCCCACTATGGCAATTCTTATGTTCTTATGTGAGCCAGGTATATAAGACAGTCAAGCCATTGTGACATCACTGATGAGGTTGGCTCTTAGGCATTGGTGGAATGAGGCATTGTGATGTCACAATCTCAGCTCTGGAATGTTGCTACTATTTGGGTTTCTACTAACAAAAAACGGAAAACGGATCAGTTCCTAAGTTATCCAACCCACAAAATGTCGTCAATTGAAGAAAAAAGGGGTGTATAAAGGATAATTTATACAAAATCTATTTCAATAGATTTTCTGCACATTACTGTCTAACTTCTTTATTGTGATTGATATATTGTTTCTATTAACCCACTATTTTTATCATTCAAATGAAAACCCCTTTTTTTAACAACAAACTCACCCAATACATAAACTAAGAGGTTGAAGTATCATAAAGGATGCATTGTTCTCAATAAAGAGACCTCTTATAACTTGGACTATTTGGGTTTCTACCAAGTACTTGGGACCAGTGGCATAGAAAGGGGAGGGGGCGAGGGGGAGATTTGCCCCAGGCACTATGTTGGTGGGGGCACTGGCACCCCTACTCCTCTGTGCCCCCTCTGCCTCATCCCACTCCTCCCCTCACCACAAGCAACAACTTCAATGTAATGTAATGTAATGTAATTTATTTCTTATATACCGCTACATCCGTTAGGTTCTAAGCGGTTTACAGAAAATATACATTAAGATTAGAAATAAGAAAGGTACTTGAAAAATTCCCTTACTGTCCCGAAGGCTCACAATCTAACTAAAGTACCTGGAGGGTAATAGAGAAGTGAAAAGTAGAGTTAGAGGAAAAATAAAAATAAAATAAACATTTTAACAAGACAGCATTGATCTAAATACTTTGGAAGGTAGAAGAGAGGAGAGAAAGGAATAGAAGCAGAAGGGGGAGCCGTTGAACAGTAGAATTCTGGAGAAATTTAAATGATAGAAATAGAACAAAACAAAGACAAAAACTCGTGACCGTGTCAGCTCTCCCATTGACTTCTCTACTTCCAGGTGCCGCGTATAGGAAGTGACGTTGGAGGGAGAGCCGCTGGGGGTCACAAGGAGCATGTTGAAGTTGTTACTCGTGGCGGTGAACAACTAGAGGTGCGGGGAAAGGGAAGGGGGCATGTGTGGGGAGGGGGATCAGGAAGGACCTGGTGGGGCAGAGATGAGGGCAAGGGAAGGATGCCTCCGCCCCGGTTGCCTTTCACCCTTGCTCCGCCACTGCTTGGGACCTGGGTTGGCCACTGTTGGAAACAGGATACTGGGCTTGATGGACCTTCGGTCTCTCCCAGTATGGTAATTATTATGTGCTTAAGTGAGCCAAGTATAGACCAATGAAGCCATTGTGACATCACTAATGAGGTTGGCTCTTAGGCATTGGTGGAATGAGGCATTATGACATCACAATTTCAGCTCTGGAATGTTGCTACTCTTTGGGGGTTTTGTCTGGTACTTGGGACCTGGGTTGGCCACTGTTGGAAACAGGATACAGGGCTTGATGGACCTTTGATCTGTCCCACTATGGCAATTCTTATGTTCATATGTGAGCCAAGTACAGGACAATGAAGCCATTGTGACATCACTGCTGAGGTTGGCTCTTAGGCATTGGTGGAATGAGGCATTATGACATCACAATCTCAGCTCTAGAGTGTTGCTACTCTTTGGGACCTGGGTTGGCCGCTGTTGGAACCAGAATACTGGGCTTGATGGCCCATCTGTCAGTCCCATTATGGCAATTCTTATGTTCTTAATACAAAAATTGAAACATTGTCCATTTTACAGCTGCAGCAAAACTTAAGTGCTCATACATGTTTAAATATTGACTTCAAAGTCCCATCGGTAGTGTTCAGTTGGCGTTCCTTTTTAACACGTATTTGAAACAAAGTTGAATGGGAATTGGAGAAACACGCGTGCTCTCGGAACGGCACACTCGGAATATCTGCAACAACTTCAGGAATGAGTTCTGCCGTCGAAGCACTGAAACGCTGGGGGGGGGGGGGAGGGAATTGAGAAAATGTCTCTAGCCCTGTCAGATGTCTCTTTAGGAGACTCACAGAGCTGCTTTACATGTGAAGATGCAGACTTTCTCAGATGGAAATCAGACTGTTGACAGTGGTTGAAGCTCCAGCCTCAGCACCCTGGGGTTGTTGGTTCAAACCCTGCACTTCTCCTTGTGATCCTGGGCAAGTCACTTAATTCTCCATAACCCCAGGTACGTTAGATAGATTGTGAGCCCACCGGGACAGATAGGGAAAATGCTTGAGTACCGGATTGTAAAACCACTTAGATCAGGGCTGCCCAAGTCCAGTCCTCGAGATCTACCGGCAGGCCAGGTTTTCAGGATATCCACAATGAATATGCATGAGAGAGATTTGCATACCAAGAAGGCAGTGCAGGCAAATCTCTCTCATGCATATTCATGGTGGATATCCTGAAAACCTGGCCTGCCTGTAGATCTCGAGGACCGGACTTGGGCAGCCCTGACTTAGATAATCTTGATAGGCGGTATATAAAATCCTAATAAAACTTGAAACTTAAACTTGAAAACAATGTTTTGGGAGAAAACTAGGGCTATAGAGAAAAATAAAACGCCATCCCTTCCCCCACTGGTCTCTTTCTTCTCCCCCTCCCCCCATCTTTTCACGCTCTGCTTTATTTCAGAGTGCACATTGGACTACTTTCTGGAAGTTCATTTAATGGTAATGGTTTCAATCATGTTGACGGTGATAAAAAAAAAAAAATAAGTGGATAAATAAAACCTACTGTGTACAGGTTCCTTTTGATCATTACTGATTTGCAAGGGTTAGCTTTTGATTTGATTTAAACTGCTTCACTCCGAGGGGGAGGAATAATGAGAAACCACTTTTAAAGTTTTTAAAGCATAGCTTCTCTCAACCAGCCATCACGAGGGGATGCCAACTTGGCATTTAAACATTGCAGGTACAGTATTAGGCTACGCAGAAACCAATTCTGAGAGACTATGTGTCAAAAATCATAGAGATTTCTCTTTAACATGAAACGTCTGCCATGGCAAGCTTCCTTGTCTTTTAGATTTCCTCATCAGTTATTTTTATGCTCACAGGGTGGCTGCCTTGCAAATTTATTCGATTTGCAGCGAAATAAAACCGTAAAATTAGCTACAGTGAAAATTTTAGCCCTGAATAATCCAATTGCGTTCACTGATGGAAAAATATTAGTTCAGGGGCAGTGTGATCTTTATTTAACATGAATATTCGTTTATGCCCTTGCTTGGTTTCAGCTCTCCCAAAGGTATTTTTTTAAAGGTCTGCTCTGGTTGCTGTTCCACTGGCTGATGAATGAATTTCATATTTACAGGGGAACATTTGGAACAGAAAAAGTGTTCTAACGGATTCAAGGCACTGAAATAAGGCAGAAATGGCAAAAAACATAAACAAAACCCCACACTCTTATGCAGTGGCGTACCAAGGGCGGGGCGGACCGCCCCGGGTGCACGCCCTAGGGGGGCTCACAGCCAGCCAGGTCCGGAACCTCCTGGGACCTGCACTTCAGCGCGGCTGCCAGTCCACCCCCGCAGCCATGAAAAAAGCTAGGAAGCTGGCAGGAGCGGCAAAAGCATCCTTTAAGGAACACCCTCCCGATCTGACTCTATCCCGCCCCCTTCATGACGCCACTGGACAGCATTCTCAGCCATTGGTTGACCTTGCCTGGGTGCTCCAAAAAGTAGCAAGATTCCATACAGAATCTCAAAGAGTAACAAGATTCCATAACCCCAAACAGTAGCAACATTCCAAGCAGAATCCTCAAAGAGTAGCAACATTCCGGAACTCCAAAAAGTAGCAAGATTCCATACAGAATCTCAAAGAGTAACAAGATTCCATAACCCCAAACAGTAGCAACATTCCAAGCAGAATCCTCAAAGAGTAGCAACATTCCGGAACTCCAAAAAGTAGCAAGATTTCATACAGAATTTCAAAGAGTAACAAGATTCTTGAAATCCAAAGAGTAGCAACATTCCATGCTACCAATTCAGGGCAAGCAGTGGCTTGCCCCATATCTTTCTGAATAACAGATTATGCACTTTTCCTCCAGGAAATTGTTCAAAACTTTCTTAAAACCAGCTACGCTATCTGCTCTTACCATAACCTCTTCAGAAAGGCAGTTAATTTAAATAAATAAATAAATAAATAATTATTGCTGACTTCCGGGACTCAATGCGTCTGGGTTGGTAGAACTGACATTTCAACCTTCATGGGGTGGCTTTCTTCAGGGTAAGTTGTGAGGTCTGCAGTTTGTCTTTATATATAGTGGGTTTACTGACCTGATTGAGAACAGGTCAGTGCATTGGTCATGAATTTGAATTTTGGCGGGAAAGTTCTAATTCAACTCTGTGACCACAAACTTTCCCGCCACATTTCAAATTTGTGACCAATAAACTCTCCTGCCAAAACTCAAATTCATGACCGATAGACCTCCCTGTTCTCCAGGTCAGTGAACCCACTATATATAAAGAAAAACTGCAGACCTTACAACATAGCCTGAAGAAAGTCATAGCATGATAGCTGAAATGTTGGTTCTACCAACCCGGTCACGGTGAAACATGGAAAACAGCAACAATCATGACGCCAGCCATGGAAGTCTAACAGAACAAATAAATAAATAGGTAGGTGCATAGAGGGAAAATAGACTGGATAAAAAGTAGGTATTTTGGGCACCCAATATGTATGATGCCAATATGTATAGTTGCCCCAACAAAGGTGTCTATATGATGGTACCCAAAATTCCTGCTTTGACTCCCTGATCAATGAGTGACTGGCAGGTTTATCCTCTATGACCTCACAGGGTCAAAACAGGAGTGAGGGTTCCAAAATGTTCTCTTGTTGATCTAGAGGGCATATTTCAGAATTCTGCTACAAACGTTTAATTGTAAAATAACATATTTAGAAACAGAGAAACATGATGGCAGATAAAGACCAAATGGCCCATCCAGTCTGCCCATCCGCAGTATCCACTATCTGCTCCTCTCCTTATTGGCTATGGCTCTTTACACCTGCATTGTGATGTCATAGAACTTTATGGTTATAGAAACATTGTCAAACAGTATAGTTAAACAAGCAGAATATCAAAAATATTAAAACACCACTTAAAGATATTCAATCAAAAAAATCACGTTATCAGAGATTATTGAGAGCAGGAACCTTCCACGGAGAAAAGACCTCAGTGTTCCCCGAGAATAAACCCGGGAAACTGCTATGACAATTGTTAAGTTGTCATAGGTAACACATCCTCGGTCAAAAGAAAAGCTCCATTTAAAGTGCAGTCAGTGCTCTGAATTCTAGATAAATATGTTTTTTAAAAGTCTCTTTCAATAAAAGTACTAGAAAAGTATAAAAAAAAACCGCACTTATCTCAATAACGTCTTCTGACATGGAAAAGATCACCGCAGCTCGATGCAATATACTCTCTCACTTCAGTTTTCATTTTTGGAAGATCATCTTATAATTCCCGACAGGCCCTGTTTCGCAATCTTGCTGCTTCAGAGGAATTTTTTTAAGAACGAGCAACCGCTTCAAAAAGAAGAAGAAGAAGAAGATTTTTGAAGCAGTTCCAATTTTCTTAAAAAAATTCCCCTGAAGCAGCAAGATTGCAAAACAGGGCCTGTCGGGAATTATAAGATGATTTTAGAAACATTGTAACATGATGGCAGATAAAGGCCAAATGGCCCATCTAGTCTGCCAATCCGCAGTAACCATTATCTCTTCCTCTCTCTGAGAGATCCCACGTGCCTATCCCAGGCCCTCTTGAATTCAGACACAGTCTCTGTCTCCACCACCTCTTCCAGGAGACTGTTCCACGCATCTACCACTCTTTCTGTAAAAAAGTATTTCCTTAGATTACTCCTGAGCCTAACACCTCTTAACTTCATCCTATCATGCCAGAGCTTCCTTTCAAATGAAAGAGACTCGACTCGTACGCATTTACATCACGTACAATTGGTACAAATCTTAAAAAGAAGCAAAACTTTTGCAGTCTGCCATTTCTGCTGGCCGATGCCTATGATGCTGATGTGCTGCGCTAACAGATGAAAAATGTTGTGCGTCCTGGACCAGCAGGGCCAAAGATTGTAAGCTGGCCCTTTTCCCTGGCAAACTGTATGGGCCAAAGCCACGTTGGAGGGGGATCATTGAGGACAGGAAGTTATTCACAGTCATTGGAACGCTGTCCAAGCTTTTCAGTGAGATGAACGCTCTTCTTTTTCAGTAAAGTTCTGCTGTTTGCCTCACTGGTTCCAGCTGCAGCTCCAAGTTTCTGAAACCCCGATCCCGGTTCCCGCTGCTTTTCCAGTCTCATGTTTTATTTGACACCTGATATACTACCCTTCGATGCAAGGCATTCAGAGCAGTTTATAAAGCAAAATTTAAAACAGAGAGGGAATGGAAGTACAAATCAATGATAGGAAATCAAAGGTTGAGAGAGTTCCAGAAAGGGAGGGGAGAGAGGGGGGTTGTCCCAAGCGGCCGCTGCAACGGTGAAAACTAACCCACTGCCAGTGCATGGAAAGCCTGAGTGAAGGGGTATATTTTCAAGGAGGCTCTAAATTTAGGATAAGATAGTGTGTAGAAAAAGAGGAAGAGAGTTCCATAGATAGAGAGGTTTAAATACCTACGGAATATAAATGTGCATGAGTCAAGTCTCTTTCATTTGAAAGGAAGCTCTGGCATGATAGGGCAAAGGATGAAGTTAAGAGGTGATGGGATCCAGAGTAATCTAAGGAAACACTTTTTTTTACAGACGGGGTGGCAGATGCGTGGAACAGTCTCCCAGAAGAGGTGGTGGAGACAGAGTGTGTCTGAATTCAAAAGGGCCTGGGATAGGCACGTGGGATCTCTCGGAGAGAGAAACAGATAATGGTTACTGCGGATGGGCAGTTCTATGACCTCACAATGCAGGTGCACAGTGCCTTAGGCTATAGGAAGAGGAGATGCAAATGTTAAAAGCCTTAGCCAATAGGGAGAGGAGGAGATGGATGCTGTGGATGGGCCATTTGGCCTTTATCTGCCATCATGTTACAATGTTTCTATAATCATAAAGCTCTCTGACCTCACAATGCAAATGTAAAGAGCCTTAGCCTATAGGAAGAGGAGATGCAAATGTTAAAAGCCTTAGCCAATAGGGAGAGGAGGAGATGGATTATCTGCCATCATGTTACAATGTTTCTATAATCATAAAGCTCTGTAACCTCACAATGCAGATGTAAAGAGCCTTAGCTTATAGGAAGAGAGCCTTAGCCAATAGGGAGAGGAGGAGATAATGGTTACTGCAGATGGGCAGACTAGATGGGTCATTTGGCCTTTATCTGCCATCATGTTTCCATGTTGATACGTCTGGTAGGGCACAGAGATTTATCGCTTAAAAACCAAACGGTTCACCTGAGTTAAAACAAACATAATAATTATGATACACTCAAATCTTAAAATCAACAGGAAAGAACTATCTGTTCTCTTCCAAAGAACTGTTAAGTCATAAGAATGCAGTGACAAACAATTGAGGGTTTTGGCTGTTTCTTGAACTGAAACCGATCGATACATTGCCCACAACTGACCCCGCCGAAGCATTCCACATCTTAACGCCAGCTATGCAGAATGCCATTGCTCTGGTGTCTGCGTAGCAACCTTGCTTCCTTCAGGTTAATAAATTTTTATTTTCAGATCGTAAAGATCTGCCTGGTTTATGGTTCGCAATGACTTGTTGAAACTTCCACGGTGTTTGATGGTTGATGGATCACAGAAATAATCTTGTGTTGTACTCGGAATAAAACTGGTAACCTGGTGAGATGATTAAATTTACTTTCTCCCCCCTTCCAGCCATTCTTCCTGTTGCCTTTATAAATGCTGTTAAGGTTTCCTGACTGGTAGTGAGGAACCCGGGAGGTGACGGGGAAGAAGAGGATTATAGTGCGAGTTGAAATCTAAATTTCTTCACAAACGTCTCGTGGTGTGCGTCTTATGGATTGCATTAGCCAGAAGCTGGGCAATAATAGTGTATTCCTTTCAAGGAAAATGCAGAGAAATCTATGAAAGGGAAGCAGGATGGAAGACATGCCAAAGAAAGTTTTATTATCCCTATAAAATATGCTATATCAGCAATTCCCCCAAGGCAACACTGGAGTATCTTCCCATATGTGAAACTAATAAGTGTGGTTTAGACAGTTATCAAGTAACAATTACCTTTCACAGTGCTGTACACTTTAACTATATTTTACAGCTATTAAAATCCTGCATTTAATGGGCTGGTCACACATTCTTAGACTGTAAATTCATTCATAAATCAAGGTGTGTGTTGGGAGGGGGGGGGGGGATGTTTGTGGAAATGACTATTCTTCCACCCTTTTCTTGACATATTTACCTCCTGTGTTTCCTTGTACATTAACACAGAGGCTGCACTTTCACCTAAGCCTGTTGCTTCTAATTAACCTCATTTATAATTAGATAGGGATGATGCTAATTAAAACCGTTCCATTCTGGTCAAGCAACGCTTCTTTCCAGTGCACCCAGACTTCTGTGCATGGATTAGCTTTGACAAAAGCTATGTACATAGTCTTACTGCTGATATCACTCCACTCTGAGCTTAACCAGATGTAATTGTCCAGCTGTTTTATTTTTGTCAACTGGAAAGAGAATGGTGCAATATTTTAATGCAACCTTAGGATTAACTGGTATTGGATATTTATTAAGAACATAAAAATAGCCTTACTGGGTCAGACCAATGGCCCGTCAAGCCAGTAGCCCAGTGGCCAATCCAGGTCACTAATACCTGGCCAAAACCCAAGGAGTAGCAACATCCCAGAATCTCAAAGAGTAGCACCATTGCATGCTACCGATCCAGGGCAAGCAATGGCTTCCCCTATGTCTTTCTCAATAACAGACGATGGACTATTCCTCCAGGAACTTGTCCAAACCTTTCTTAAAACCACAGTTAGCTAAGGCAATATATCAAGTTTAAATAAATGAAATGGAATATTAATCGCTAAGGCTCCATCCCCTTCTTTTATTAACACGTAGCGTGGGTTTTAACACCGGCAGTGGCGGTAACTGCTCCAACACTCATAGAATTCCTGTGTGCGTTGGACCAATTACTGCCACTGCCGGCTCTAAAACCCACGCTACACATTACTAAAAGAGGGAGCATATCTCCTGTTCCTCATAACCACTGAAAATGGGGTCATCAAATACATTTTCCATTTAGTAAAAATCTATATTGTAAAAACAGTAAACCCCATTAAGAACAAGAATCTTATAAAAGCCCCAAAATATTATTAGCGTAGCATCCAAGGTGATATTCAAAGGAGCATACAAAGGGGTGGGGCATACCCCTTTGGCATACCTCTTCGGTGTAACGCAGGGGTGTCCAATGTCGGTCCTCGAGGGCCGCAATCCAGTCGGGTTTTCAGGATTTTCCCAATGAATATGCATGAGATCTATTAGCATACAATGAAAGCAGTGCATGCAAATAGACCTCATGTATATTCATTGGGGAAATCCTGAAAATCCAACTGGACTGCGGCCCTTGAGGACCGACATTGGACACCCCTGGTGTAACGCCTACCTTAGGATCTGGCATCCTTTTAAACTCCTGTGATGTGTGGTTTTAAAACTATCTCTGTGTAAGTTCATCGAGTGTCCCCTAGTCTGTAATCTTTGATGGAGTAAAAATTTGATCCACTTGTACCCATTCTACACCACTCAAGATTTTGTAGACTTCGATCATATCTGCCCTCAACTGCTTTTTTCCCATGCTGACGAGCCCTAACCTCTACTCTTTCCTCATACAAGAGGAATTTCATCCCATTATATCTGGAGATGTCAAGGCATTTAAAGAGGGGAAGCAATCGGAACTCATACAGGCATGAGCTGAACACAGATGAGGGAATCGTTTGGTAGCATAAGAGTCTGGTGTATGGAGCAGGGAGGCTTTACATGGAGTTCGAAGGTCTCAGTTGTGGCTACGATGCCTATGGCATTGCACTTCCCCATGTGGTAGTCTACTGGGGCTATACTCATAATAACATTGACATCATCCACTCCTGACGTGAGAACAAGAGCAAACCTGGATCTGGAGTGGTACTAGTGCCACCACTCTGGAGAACTGACATAAGATTGACTGGAATACCTCCCATCCTTCGATAGAAGGACTCGGAACCAAACAAGCAAACATTTCTCATTTTGTTCTGGCTCCTTCTAGTGAAGACTTTCTGTTTCAATACCATTTTGAATGATGTAGTGGTATCTTTGTTGGATCAACTGTTTTTATGAGAGGTTACAGACCTATGACGCAGGCACTTGCTGAAGTATGGCTGTGTCAGGTCAACAATACAATTAATAACCTGAGTATTGCTCTATAGAAATCATTATCACCCTGGCCATCTCCGCTTTTTGCTGTTTTTGTCCTCTGCATAATGCTTTTTTTTTTTATTTGGAGGGGGGGGGGGTCCCTGTTTCTCTTCTTATAAGGAATGCCTAAACAGGCAGGAGAAGGGAGCGAGTCAATGGTATTGAGTGGGTCCACTGCTATGTTATGGGGCTCCCAGAACGTCGATTTTTATATTCTTTCTTTCTTTTTTTTGTCCTTGGGGGTAGAATGAAAACTTGGCATCAGCTTCTTGTAACCCAACCAGGTCTTCCGTTGTGCGGATCACTTTGGCTTTTGAAAACGACTACTTTCTGGTGCATTTATCTGTTCTTTGACCTGTTGTAGCTGATCAATGAACCCTACTTTCTAAACAACTTGCCTCCTTCCCCCCTGCTCCTTGTTTTATTCAACTTAAAGGGGGGGTGCAGGAATGTTCTCAGCCCATCCAACCAACTTCCTAAATTGCCACAGTAGCTGAAAAGAGTGTTATCTTATTTTGTTAAGTGCCAAATTGCAGAAATGAAATTCTCTGTTATTTGACATTGTTTCAGGCCATTGACTGAATCATATCCTCGTCATTTTCTTCTTGCTTGGGCTGAGAACTTTTCAGCACCCCTTCCTAGGGTGAAGTTTTTGGCTGTGGTAACCAGAGTTGAGATTGTGATGTCATAATGCCTCATTCCACCAGTAAGAGCCAACCTCATCAGTGATGTCACAAGGACCTGATTGTCCTATACTTGGCTCACTTTTATTACATGGGGGGGGGGGGGTGCTGAAAGGTTCTTAGCCCAACCAACCAACTTCCTAAATTCTGAGCGTTATTTTGCCACTGTAGCTGAAAAGAGTGTTCTCTTATTTCGTTAAGTGCCAAATTGCAAACGAAATTCTCTTTTCTTTGACATTGTTCCAGGTCATTGATTGAACCCCATATCTTCCTCATTCTGTTTTTGGTTGAGCTGAGAACTTTTTAGCACCCCCACATAGAGCGAAGACTTTCAGTCTCTGGTAACCAGAGATGAGATTGTGATGTCATAATGCATCATTCCACCAATAAGAGCCAACCTCATCAGTGATGTCACAAGGGCCTGATTGTCCTGTACTTGGCTCACTTTTATTACATACGAGGGGGGTGCTGAAAAATTCTCAGCCCAACCAACCAACTCAATTCTGAGCCTTATTTTGCCCCTCTGAGCCTTATTTGCTGAAAAGAGGGTTCTCTTATTTCGTCAAGTGCCAAATTGCAGCAACAAAATTCTCATTTCTTTGACATTGTTCTGGGTCACTGATTGAACCATATCCCCGTCGTTCTCTTCGGGGCTGAGAACTTTTCAGCACCCCCTTGCAACTCCCTTCTCCTCCTGCCCTGGCCTTACAGCCCACCTCGAACCAGCTGTTGTCACAGGGACGGCAGCCATGTTCCAGCTCTCGCCGCTGTCCGGGTGCACCGGAGGCTTTTGCAGCAGGTTCAGAGCTGCTCTCGGTATTGTAGCGGGCGGAGTGCTCAGCTGCTGACGTCTCTGCACCCAGGAGCTGCTGAAAAGATCTGCTCGGCTGCTCCTTTCAAGTGGGTTGTTGTTTTGGGGGGTTGTTAATTGTTACCATCTCAGTGGGAATTCTCCGCTTTTTCTTTTTTTTTTTTTGCAGTCGTGCACACAGGATTCCACAGATCACCCCCTTTGTCAAGTTTTGGGTTGTAGAATCAAGCCTTTCGTTCTTTTCTGAAGGATTATATATATATATATGTATGTACAGAGAGAAAGATATACTTGACTCTGTTTCAACAAAAGCATTGGGATGTCTGGAGGAGCTACTGGATTTGAAATGCAATCGCCGATGATTTTTTTTTTTTCTTTTCAGTGTATGATATAAGTGAACCGTGGTCACCCTTTAGCTTAAAAATTAAGCAACACCAAGCATCTTTGATTACTGATCTGACACAAATGGACACAACTCAAAGGTAACTGACACTTTCTTCTTACTGTACCGCAAACAACTTTTGGTTCTTTCGGTCTGGGGTTGTGTTTTTGGGTTGTTTTTTTTTCACAAAACAATTGCGCTTAATTGCTGTCACTCGGATGCTCTCGTCTATGCCAGGTTTCTTGTGTGTGTTTCTCCTGCTTCGCAGGTCGCAGCTTATTAGATCTCACTTAACGTTTCTGTTACTAAAGAGTTTTTTTGGCATCCAGACTAAAGATTTCCAATGCTGGCGCGGTGGCAAAACAAGGATTTTTTTTGCCTCTGAGGTGTCTGATCAACAAGGTCCTCCCCCCCCCCCCCCTGCATTCTGTCTTCTTGACTAAGACAGTTTCCTGAACTTCTGTGAATAATTGGGCACAAAAGCATCTATTTGCATTTCAAAAGCCAAGAAAAGTCGTTAAAATTCTCCGGGAAGGACAGAACATTGGGATCAAATAAAGGTTTTTAGATGGAAACGCAATGCATTGGTAGCTTCATATTTCCTACAGCCGGGGTATATGATACCAAAAAAAAAAAAAAAAGTTACCCCAGGTTTATTGTCTGATGGAAATATTTCCATCTCAGCTCCAAGACATGAGTTGCACCATCTGGGGGCTAAATGGATTTCTGTTGTCAAGTGGCAGGTCTTGAGTTCTCCTTATAGGAAAGATTGTGCTGGTTTGTAAAATCCATGTTCTTGGCTATTCTGTTTTCAGCTGAGTCCCTTGTCCTCTTGCCTTTTCTCGCGTTCACTTGTCTTTTTCATGGTGCTCTGGGAAAAATCCCCACCTCCCCTTCATTTCCCCCCCAGACCGGCTGGCCCTTTAATCGCATGTAGGTATGCGCCTGAGAGGAATGGGGAGAAGGATGATATGTAGGTGGGAAAGATGGGAGGGGGGCAGGTGTCTGTGTGTGTGGCGGGGAGGGGGATTGCTGCGTTTTTAAAGGCAGCGGTGATATTTATTGCAGCTTTTTCAGCCCCGTGGTGAACAAAGATACTGAGCGATGGTGAAGGGGGGAAGGATGACTGAGAGAGGCTATAAAGGAAGAAAAGCAAGATCCAGGGAAAGAGAGGTATAGAAAGCCAACAAAATTAAAGATGTGGAGTGTGTAGAAAGATGATGAAGGATAAGGTCTTGCTTGGAAGACTGACAAGGCGGGGCTTTGTGCAGAAGGCTAAGCTGTGGCACACACCCTGGCATACCCTCCCCCCCAAAAAACCCCCCACAGTCTATTATTTGACAAACATTTTTCTTTGTAGTCTTATTAAACATAGTTTCGATATATTCTTTATAAAAATTGCACGCTCTTACTGGCCTTGCGAGAGATTCAATTATAATGAAATCCTGAGGTACATGACTGATAAGCCATGTATATATTAGACAGTCCAGTTTCTCAGAGATGGGAAGGTGAACATTTAATATGATTTGAACGGATTCCTTTATGCCTCAGCGGGGTTTCTTGCGAGGGGCTGTGGAAAAGCGCCCGCACCGAAATGAAAAACGATTTGGGCTGTGACTCTGAATTGGAAAGAATTTAGCCTACAAATAGCCAGCCGTGCTGTCCATATTTTTTTTACAGTTTGAAAGAAAGTTGGATTCTTCTGCATATGGTCTTGTGGCTCTAATTAAAAAAAAAAAAAAAAAAAAAATCATTATAGACTCTGTCTTCATTAGGATGCTGTGGGCATTTAACATATTATTAATTCAATTCATTGTAGTGCAACTGGAATAGTCCTGACTAGCTGATTTTACGGTGTTCTTCATTGAACATTTTATTTTTTTATTTATTTATTCAATTTTCTATACCGTTCTCCCAGGGGAGCTCAGAATGGTTTACATGAATTTATTCAGGTAGTCAAGCATTTTTCCCTGTCTGTCCCGGTGGGTTCACAATCTATCTAATGTACCTGGGGCAATGGGGGGATTAAGTGACTTGCCCAGGGTCACAAGGAGCAGCGTGGGTTTGAACCCGCAGCCTCAGGGGGGCTGCAGCTGTAGCTTTAACCACTGCCCCACTCTAGAAATGAAAATATAGTGAAAGTGAACCAAGTATAGGACAATCAAGGCATTGTGACATCACTGAGGAGGTTGGCTCTTAGGCATTGGTGGAATGAGGCATTATGATGTCACAATACCAGCTCTGGTTATCAGAGGCTGAAGCTTTTCACACTATTTATTTATTCAATTTTCTATACCTTTCTCCCAGGGGAGCTCAGAACGGTTTACATGAATTTATTCAGGTACTCAAGCATTTTTCCCTGTCTGTCTAAAACCCACATTTTAACTGCTAGGTAACTGTGTACAGGTATAATGGTGAAAGTTGGATTATATGACATTTGCATATTATAATCTCCTTACATTGATTGATATCTTTCCCAAATCATTAAAAGGTTGTTACTCACACCTTTGGGAAGGTTGGTGTGTGCCTTTTAATAATGTCTCTCTTTTATACTCGTGGGTACAGTGGCCACGTAAGGTGGCATTTGCCAACTTGAAATCCAGCTAGAAGTGTGTCCGATTCAGTGACTTGCTCTGAAGCCAGATGGCAATTATCATTTAGGCCTTTCTGATAACATATTTTGACTTAAATAAAGCCTCTCTGTTCCTGCCCTTTTTCATACAAGCATTGGGTTGTACTGAGAGCCTGATTCACTGAGGCTTTATTTCCATTCTGTGCTGGGGGGGTTGTTTGGTGGGGGGAGTGGATCGCTTACTGGAATGACTGAATCAGGTCCTCAGTCTTTCTGTTTAATGTGCTACAATAGTTTCTATGACACTGAGGCAAAAGCTGTTGTTTTTTTTTTTTTCCGATTCTTTGCTCTTAGAAGATGTTATATAATCCTTAAATTGGTTTTGCTTTCTATTGATGAAGAAACAAAACAAAACCCTGAGTGTTACTGTGTTGTGACGAGACTGCACTTTCTACAGAAGAAATATAATTAGGCCTCATTATAGGATGTGAACTTATTCTTTGGTTGTTCTGATCATTTTAGAACAATATTGTAATAGAAAAGACAGGAGACCGCTTTTCGAATGATTGGGGTGCGAAACCCATCACAAGTGACCCCTCATTGGATAAAATTAAGGGCTCCTTTTACAAATATAGATTTAGTTCATCATACGTTCTTGAGATTTGTATTGTACTGGAGACAACATATTTTTGGAGGAACCTATATTCTTAAATTAAAAAATGCTTTCTTGATTCGATGTGAACTTGATTTTCATTACAACTTCATAGAGAATGACACGGGGACAAATCTGTCCCCGTCCCCACAGGATTTCTCCTCATCCCTGTCCCTGCTCCATCCCTGCAAGCTCCGTCCTCATCTGCACAAGCCTCAAACCCTTTAAAATCCTAAGTAGCAACATTCTAGATCTCAGATTGTGATGTCATAATGCCTCATTCCACCAATGCCTAAGCTCCGTCCTCATCTGCACAAGCCTCAACCGCTTTAAAATCCTAAGTAGCAACATTCTAGAGCTCAGATTGTGATGTCATAATGCCTCATTCCACCAATGCCTAAGCTCCGTCCTCATCTGCACAAGCCTTAAACCCTTTAAAATCCTAAGTAGCAACATTCTAGATCTCAGATTGTGATGTCATAATGCCTCATTCCACCAATGCCTAAGCTCCGTCCTCATCTGCACAAGCCTCAACCGCTTTAAAATCCTAAGTAGCAACATTCTAGAGCTCAGATTGTGATGTCATAATGCCTCATTCCACCAGTGCCTAAGCTCCGCCCTCATCTGCACAAGCCTCAAACCCTTTAAAATCCTAAGTAGCAACATTCTAGATCTCAGATTGTGATGTCATAATGCCTCATTCCACCAATGCCTAAGCTCCGTCCTCATCTGCACAAGCCTTAAACCTTTTAAAATCCTAAGTAGCAACATTCTAGATCTCAGATTGTGATGTCATAATGCCTCATTCCACCAATGCCTAAGCTCCGTCCTCATCTGCACAAGCCTCAACCGCTTTAAAATCCTAAGTAGCAACATTCTAGAGCTCAGATTGTGATGTCATAATGCCTCATTCCACCAATGCCTAAGCTCCGTCCTCATCTGCACAAGCCTTAAACCCTTTAAAATCCTAAGTAGCAACATTCTAGATCTCAGATTGTGATGTCATAATGCCTCATTCCACCAATGCCTAAGCTCCGTCCTCATCTGCACAAGCCTCAAACGCTTTAAAATCCTAAGTAGCAACATTCTAGAGCTCAGATTGTGATGTCATAATGCCTCATTCCACCAATGCCTAAGCTCCGTCCTCATCTGCACAAGCCTCAAACACAAATGATTCTAAAGTGTTCGAGGCCTGTGCATATGAGAACAGAGCTTACAGGGATGGGGGCAGGAACAAGACAAGAACTAGCGGGATTGAAATGGGGATGGAGATAAATTTTGGGGACAAATTTATCCCTGTATCATTCTGTACTTCATACAAGATTATTTTCCATTTTATCCCTCTAGATCAGGGGTTCTCAACCAAGTCCTCAGTATAAACCCAGCCAGTCAAGTTTTCAGGAAATCCACAATGAATATTCATGAGATAAATTAACTTACACAGTCTCCACTGTATGCAAATCTATCTCATGTATATATATGTGTGTGTGTGTGTATATATATATATATATATATATATTATTTTTTTTTCTTTTGGGGGGAATCCTGAAAACCTGACTGACCGAGTGTGTCCCAAAGAATGGGTTAAGAGCCAATGGTCTAGATAAAATCTTGGCCCTACAATACTCCTACAATATAGCAATCAGAGGTACTTTTTTTGCTTGTGTTGTATAAGTGATATTTGAGTTGATTTGGGGTAATAAACTAAACTAAACTAAAACTTAGTTTTATACATCGGGTCATCAACCATTTGGAGCTCGACTCGGTTAACATTAAGAATAGAGTATTACAAAAGAAATGTAATTTGGAAAAAGTAGAATAATTAATTTCCAAAATGTTGGGTGAATAAGACTGTCTTCAGAGCCTTCCTGAAAGATAGGAATGGGCCTAAATTATTCCAAAGCTCGGTTAGATTTGATTTTGCCCTTAAGGGAAGGAAAGGAAAGTTTTAATCTCTGAGAGTTCCTAGCCAGATGAGATCTGCACACATTCCAGTCCAAAGGGACAAGAATGATAGCTGACCGAATGCTACAGAGCTATCATATTGTATGTAATATTTTGCTTATCACTGAATTTCACAAAATGGATGGCCAAGAGATTATTGTATGTATTGAATGATGACTACATATCCAGGCATTTATTTATTTAGGCCCTCTTTCACCTAAGGGGGGTCCTTTTACTAAGGCGTGATAACCGTTTTAGCGCACCCTAAATATTAGTGCATGCTAAATGCTAATGCATCCATAGACTATAATGGATGAATTAGCGTTTAGCGTACGCCAAAAGGACTAGCGCGCCTGAGTAAAAGGACCCCTCAGCCGTGGTAGAGGTTTCTACTGCAGCCCAAGGTGCTAAATGCTTTGACGCTGCTCCGACACTCATAGGAATTCTGTGAGCTCAGAGCAGCGTCGGAGCATTTAGTGCTCCGGGCCATGGTAGAAACATCTACCACAGTTTACTAAAAGAGGGGGTTATTTAAAAAAAAAATGTGTGTGTCTACCTGTCTGTTAGGGTTTTATGCTCTTTGGCTGGTTGGTGAACCTGTGGGGGTGGTAAGGTTTCTGTCCCCCATGTCTGTCTCAATAACAGACTGTGGACTTTTCCTCCAGGAACTTGTCCAAACCTGCCTTTAAACCAGCTTTATCCACTCTTACCACATCCTCTGGCAATGCGTTCCAGAGCTTAACTATTCTCTGAGTGAACAAATATTTCCTCCTATTGGTTTTAAAAGTATTTCCCTGAAACTTCGAGTGTCCCCTAGTCTTTGTCAGTTTTGACGGAGCGAACAATCGATCCACTTGTACCCGTTCTACTCCACTCAGGATTTTGTAGACTTCAATCGTATCTCCCCTCAGCCGTCTCTTTTCCAAGCTGACGAGCCCTAACTGTTTTAGGGCTCCTTTTACGAAGGCACGGTAGCGGTTTAACGCGCGTAATACCGTGCGCTAAACCGCTGGATGCGCTAGCCGCTACCGCCTCCTTTGGAGCAGGCGGTAGTTTTTGGCCTAGCGCGGGGGTTAGCGTGTGACTAAACGCCACGCACGTTAAAGCCGCTACCGCGGCTTCGTAAAAGGAGCCCTTAGTCCTTCCTCATACGAGAGGAGTTCCATCCCCTTTACCCTCTTGGTCGCTCTTCTTTGAACCTTTTCTAGTTTTCGCTACCGTGGTATTGAGTTTTTCTAAGTGAGTGGGAGACCAAACATCACAACTGAATGAGCAGTTGATTGATAGTTGATATTTTTGATGTTATATTACTCATTCTTCTTTTTGAGTGGTAATAAAAATATCCCAATATTATTCTTACCAGATTTTGTTAACCTTCCTAATTTCTGTGAACATTTCGTTGCCTGTCTCTTCATCCTATCGAGGTGGATGGAACTATACTCTTCCCATTCACGTATGGAATTTCTATTTATAGAGATTCCACATTACATCTTGTTTCTTGCCTGATTTTTGTTCTGTTTGACTCTTAACTTAGGGCCCCTTTTATCGAACTGCTGTAGAACTTTTAACCCCGGGCCAGTCAGGTAAACGCTCCAACCCTCATTCGATTCCTATAAGTGTTGGAGCATTTATCTCGCCGGCTTGTGGTAAAATGCTCTACCACGATTTGATTAAAGGAGGCCTCAGAATTTAATCATAAGAACATAAGCCCATAAGTATCACCCTACCAGGACAGACCAAAGGCCCATCAAGCCCGGTATCCTGTTTCAAACAGTGACCAACCCAGATTACAAGTACCTGACAAGATCCCAAAAGGGTAAAACAGATTTTAAGGTACTTATCTCAGGAATCTAATATAATAAAACGCTAGACGCGCATGCGCACTCAGACCTGCATGATCTGAAATCCCTGATCTGTGAGATGTATGTCCGTGGCTTTGCAGATATGCGCATGCGCGAGTCCCCAGCCTTACTGCTTCCCAGCCGCATTGCTTGCCAGCCGCAACCGTTGGACTCCCTGCTCTCCAGATCACGGTGTACACACCGGTAGGGCACTGGGAGCTAGGGAGAAAGCAAGGGCTCAGTCTTCGTCGTCGTCTTCGCCCCTCCCCTCCTCAATCCCCGTTGAGCCTCCCATCCGATTTTCTCTTCTCGCGGTCTGGCCGGCTACCTTAGTCCCTTGCCGCCGCCACCGCCACCCCCTTCCCTTCCCTTCCCGCGGTCGACAAACCTCTTGGCTCGAGCAGCGGCCGCAGCACTGTAAACACGCTGCTTCACGGCCTCTACTGCCTTGATTTGCTCTTCCGTGTCCCTGATGACATCATCAGATACGCAGCAGAGCAAATCGGGGAAGTAGAGGCCGCGAAGCAGCGTGTTTACAGTGCTGCGGCCGCTGCTTGAGCCAAGAGGTTTGTCGACCACGGGAAGGGAAGGGGGTGGCGGCGGCGGCAAGGGACTAGGGGAGCTGGCCAGACCGCAAGAAGAGAAAATCGGGTGGGCCACGAAGAGACAGGGAGGAACTGGAGCGGAAGAGGGAAAGGGGCCTGCTTTGGGGGAGGGGTGTGCTTGCAGGAACACAGCTTTGCTTGGGGGGGAGACAGAAAGGGGGCCACAGAGAGACAGGGAGGAACTGGAGCTGGAGAGGGAAAGGGGTCTGCTTTGGGGGAGGGGTGTGGTGGAAGGTAGATAGCTTTGCTTGGGGGGAGACAAAATGGGGGGCCACGGAGAGACAGTCAGGGAGGAATTGGAGGGGTAGAGGGAAAGGGGTCTGCTTTGGGGGTGAGGGGTGTGCTGGGAGGCAGACAGCTTTGCTTGGGAGGGGAGACAGAAGGGGGGCCACGGAGACATTGTCAGGGAGGAAATGGAGGGGTAGAGGGAAAGGGGGCTGCTTTCTAGCACCCGTTAATGTAACGGGCTTAAAGACTAGTAAGCAATAAGCCCATCTTAATAATGGCTTATGGACTTTTACATAAGAACATAAGAATTGCTGCTGCTGGGTCAGACCAGTGGTCCATCGTGCCCAGCAGTCCGCTCCCACGGAGGCCCCTAGGTCAAAGACCAGGGCCCTAACTGAGACCAGCCCTACCTGCGTGCGTTCCGGTTCAGCAGGAACTTGTCTAACTTTGCCTTGAATCCCTGGAGGTTGTTTTCCCCTATGACAGACTCCGGAAGAGCGTTCCAGTTTTCCACCACTCTCTGGGTGAAGAAGAACTTCCATTTGTACGGAATCTATCCCCTTTCAATTTTAGAGAGTGTCCTCTCGTTCTCCCTACCTTGGAGAGGGTGAACAACTGTCCTTATCTACTAATTCTATCCCCTTCAGTACCTTGAATGTTTCGATCATGTCCCCTCTCAATCTCCTCTGTTCGAGGGAGAAGAGGCCCAGTTTCTCTAATCTTTCACTGTACGGCAACTCCTCCAGCCCCTTAACCATCTTAGTCACTCTTCTCTGGGGGAGGATATGAGGTGCTAGGGGTAGTGGCATACCCCCTATCCATGCTCTCTTCTTCGCCCCCTGCTCCTTTGGCCTTCCTCTCCTCCTTCGGCACCCCCCACACCACACTCATGCCCTTCCTCCACCCTGCATCTCTTTAAATCTATGCCAGCGAGATATGAACTCTATTTCCACAGGATCGAAGGAGCAAGATATGGGGCTGGGATTTGAACCTGGATCTCCTACGTGACAAATGCAGAATCTTTCAAAATGTGCTTTTTTATATACATAGAAACATGATAGCAGATAAAGGCCAAATGGCCCATCCAGTCTGCCCATCCGCAGTAACCATTATCTCTTCCTCTCTCTAATAGATCCCATGTGCCTATCCTACACTTTCTTGAATTTAGACACAGTCTCTGTCTTCACCACTTCTTCTGGGAGTCTGTTCCACATATCTACCACCCTTTCTGTAAAAAAGTATTTCCTTAGATTACTCCGGAGCCTATCAGCTCTCAACTTCATCCTTTGCCCTCTCATTCCAGAGCTTCCTTTCAAATGAAAGAGACTCAACTCATGCGCATTTACGCCACGTAGGTATTTAAACATCTCTATCATATCTCCCCTCTCCTGCCTTTCCTCCAAAGTATAGAAACTGAGATCTTTAAGTCTGTCACCATTCGCCTTATGACGAAGACCACATACCATTTTAGTAGCCTTCCTCTGGACCGACTCCATCCTGTTTATATCTTTTTGAAGGTGCGGCCTCCAGAATTGTACACAATATTCTAAATGAGGTCTCACCAGAGTCTTATACACGGGCATCAATACCTCCTTTTTCCTACTGGCCATACCTCTTTCTACGCAACCTAGCATCCTTCTAGCATTCACCGTCAACTTTTCAACCTGTTTGGTCACCTTAAGACCATCACGTCATGAATTGGCTTATATATTACAGCAAGCAGTTTTCTTTACCACCTGTGGAAAATGTTGATTCTTTTCATGTGTGGAGTCAAAGTTCATAATTACAACTTCTTGCTGAGTGAGAGATGAATGTAATGAAAGGCTGCTTCGGGACCCCATGCAAGTAATCCCTGGCACAGCATTGTTGGGAGCACCAGAGGGAGCCACTTCTCCACTTCTGGGCCAAAGGAAAGCTATAATGATGGTGACTGCTTAACAACAAGAAGTGAGATGCAGAAATGCTAGGATTTAGAAAAGGAAAGGAAGCAGAAAAGAGAGAGTGCACAAAAAGCCAGCTGTGGAAGAATCTAGAAACACCGAAGTCTGCAATGAAGAGATAGTTTAAAGGTTAGAACGGTGGCTCATAAACAGGGCAGGATTAATTCATCGAGGGCCCCTAGGCACACAAGTACACTGGGCCCCCTGCCCCGCCCCACCCCACCATGCGCCCAGGCGGAAACAGGAAGCTGCGTCAGAGGGAAGCTTTGGGCAAGCAGCACTGCTTGCACAGTTACACTTCCTGTTGCCTTTCTTACCCACGTTGCTTGCTTGACTTACTTTCCGTCGATGGGGGGGGGGGGGGGGGGGGAAACCGCGTTGCCGATCAGGGTGGGGCCCACGTTGCCGTTTGGAAAAAACAATGTTGATGCCCTCCTTCATCGGGCCCCCCTGACCATTTCGGGCCCTAGGCACATGCCTACTTGGCCTATTGCTTAATCCTGCCCTGCTCATAAAGACAGAAGCCAGGGTTCAAATCCTGCTCCCACTGATACAGCTTAGGTATGCTGCATCTCTCTCCATGGTCTGAAGTATATTTAGGGGCTTCTGTTACAATTATGCACTTAGGTATGCTGCAAATCCTTCATGATAACGGATTGGAGGTATTTCTGGCGCCCCAGGGAAGACAGCCATGACACTAGCAAGGGGCAGTGCTTGCTACAGTCCAAGGGCAGCATGGCCAGTAAAACAAAATGCAGATGGCTACACTTCTGGAAGTGTAGATTCTGGAAACGTGCGTAATTCCCTGAATTTTATAGATGGTGCTCAAAATTGCATACACACGTCGGACGCTTTCCCAATTTGCACGCACAATTTAAATTGAGCATTGAGCCAATTTGCATCAATAATTGGGTGCTTGCAATGAATTATTGGTACGAACGGGCAGTAATTTGGATTTGTGCATGCATGTTGTTAAGTGCTATTCTATAAAAAAGCTTGCATAATTTTGTTTTTTAGCATGTAACTGGAAAGGGGACATGACCACGAGAGGGGCACAAGCAGGGCAGGGGCATTCACTATAAATGCACACAATCATAAGCATCAGAACCGGGCTCCCCCCCCCCTGTAAAGTGTTTCCACACGATGCTCTCTTCAATGGGTCAGCAGCAGCCGGCAGCGATTCTCACACTATGACTGCCGTTAACCCAAAAGCTTCCCCTCTGCTGTCTCGTCCCCCCGCCTCTCCTCCCCTGGCAATTTCCTGTTTCTTCGTGAGAGATGACACATGGGGGGAGTGTAAAGAGAGAAGTTGGACCCAGGGCACAAGGGGGGGAGGCAGAGACAGATGTTGGACATGGGAGTGGATGAGAGGAAGGGAGAGAGAAGGGATTAGGACTTGTATACTGCCTTTTTGTAATTATACAACCACATGCAAAGCAATTATACATGCAGGTACTTCTAGCATTTTCCCTATCTGTCCCAGTGGGCTTACAATCTATCTAATGTACTTGAGTCAGTGGAGGATTAAGTGACTTGCCCAGAGTCACAGGGAGCAGCACGGGATTTGAACCCACAACCTCAGGGTGTTGAGGCATTAGCTCTAACCACTACGAGGAGAAAAAGGAAGGTGTTGAATCCAGAAGCAGAAGGGAGTGATGCCGCCCCGCTCTGCACTCCATCTTCGAAGGAAAGCTCTCTTTGAGACCACCTTCGAGTTTCAGGGGCCTAGAATCTGGAACAACCTCTCGGGCAGCCTTCGACAAACATCCACATACTTCCAATTCAGGAAAGCACTGAAAACTCACCTTTTTTCCTCAGTGCATTGACCCATTCCCATGCCGTCCCTTGCATGATATCTCCCATGCAATTTCTTTGTAATATCTATGTCTCTGTAGCAATTCACTGATATATGTGGGTATTTGTCTCCCATCCTATGTGTACTAAACCCATACCCGATTTTATTTTTGGTTTTATTTTTTTAATATTGTAATTTAAGCTGCCGTTTTCCCTAATGTTTAATGTCAATTAGCAGTATATGTGATATATGTTGATTTTATTATTTTATTTGATTTATATCTGATGTAAATCGCATTGAAATGAGATTTTGCGATCTAATCAAAGAATTTATTAAACTTGGAACTTGAAACTTGAATTCTAATATTGTGTAAGCCACAATGATTCCTAGCTGACGCTTGCGGGATACAAGAGTTGGCATGGTATGGTATGTTTTTTGTGCTATATACAGAAATGTGTTGCTAATATTAGGATCAAAAATTGTTGGTTTTTAGGACTTGTTGCTCCCACGCACAAAAAAAATTTGCACTCACTCTATCACTCCTTAGAGGAAGCATTGTGTGCAGGTGCCTAAAGGTGGCAGCAATGAGCATAATGTACAATATTCTGTAAATTATAAGTAGGATCCATGCCTCTGTCCCACCCTTATGCTGTTTATGGGCATGCCTCTCCCCCCCTCCCCCGCAAATCCATGCTATGTAAATTAAGTGCATTTCTGCAGAATAGCATTTAGGCCTAATATTGAGATTTTCAGGCATTATACACACACTAGAACAGTGGTCTCAAACTCAAACCCTTTGCAGGGCCACATTTTGGATTTATAGGTACTTGGAGGGCCGCAGAAAAAATAGTTAATGTCTTATTAAAGAAATGACAATTTTGCATGAGGTAAAACTCTTCATAGTTTATAAATCTCCAATAATAATATTGTCATTTATAGCTAAAGAGACATGATCAAGAAACTGTTTTATTTTACTTTTGTGATTATGATAAACATACCGAGGGCCTCAAAATAGTACCTGGCGGGCCGCATGTGGCCCCCGGGCCGCGAGTTTGAGACCACTGCACTAGAAGCACATCTCCTTACGAGAGGCATAGAGGGATATGAGTGACTAAAATTACGCCAGGTGTACATCTGGCTGGGCCTCCGCTTGTGCGGATGGCTGGACTTGATGGACCGAAGGTCTGATCCAGAGATGGCAGTTCTTATGTTCTTATGTTCATCATGGACGCGGCAGAGAAAATCGGGGCGGTGGAGGGCCGCAAGACAGTGTGTTTGTAGTGCTGCGGATGCAGCTGGAGGCTGGAGGTTTGTGGTCGTCTCACGGTGGGAGAGTCAGGTGGGAGGGTCAACGGAGGTTCGGGTGCGGTGGGGGGGGTGGCGATGAACTGGCTTACTGGAAAACATGGCCGGGATCGCGAGCAATGCCCGATGTTTTTTCACCGACCGTTACAATTGGGGTCTCTGGAGCCATGACCCCCTTAGTTCTTTGTCAGAGGTATTTTTAAATTTAAAGCTGCCGCGGCGGCTCCTCTCACGATCCCTGCCTGTGTCGGAAGCCTTCTTCGACGCAGGTGCGGCTCGTGAGAGGAGCCACGGCGGCGGTATTGAACTTAAAAATAACTTCAGCCAGAACATTACCTTGGGGTCCGCTGAACTTAAAAATAACTTTTGCAAAAACATTACCTTGAGGCCCGCGAGTGTGGTGCCGTTTTTCCTCCCAAGCTAATAGAGCCCTAAGTCCGCATGCGCACTCCTGCCTGCCATGGACATACGGATCACAGAGCACGCAGATAGGAGTGCGCATGCGCGCTTAGCGTTTTATTAAACATTTACACTTGTAATTGTGGGCGCATAATTTATAGAACTAAATTTATAGAACTGTCCTTCAAATAAAATACAGGAACAATTAAATAAAAGCCTCTCTTTTACTTATCATGCTTCGGCTGATTAAAATAAGATTCCCATTTATGATTTTTTCCCTATTCCTTAAGGAGCTGGCCAAATGCAAAGGCTCAGTAGTGCTTTAAACCTGTTCTTTGTTTCTTCCTTGTCTCTTTGCAAATTCTGTATTTAAAAAAAAAAGTTAGATATACAGTCTGTCAAAAGACAGTACAGTCATGTTCCATTTAATTAAGATCCCAACTGAGATGCTGGGATCTTAATTAAATGGAACCTTTCCCTATTATTGTACCTCTCCTTGAGTTTGGTATAAGGATGAGTATATAAATAAATAAGAATAATCTTACTCTACCATAGAAGCAAAAGAAATGTTAGCTAGCTTGATGTTTATGCCTCTTTAATTTTACAAAACCTTTAAGGAACTTTGAGTGTGAAAGACGATGGGTTATGGACACTTGTTTTGCCTGGTGAACATCAGGGCTGCTAAATTTATCAATTTTGTGAAGGGGTAAAACGCGGACCTGACGGGCCTCGCGGATCTAAACCCGCACGTCCTTGAAAATCGGAGGTCCGTGCCGCTTGTAGTTAAGTTTCTGGCTCTGACAGACCTCGGTGACAATTTAGCGCTGACGGATCCGTCTCAGCATAGGGAGGGAAAAGTATTAGGATCCGTCAGCGCTACAATGTCATCGAGGTCTGTCAGAGCCGATTTACTGGGGCTGCAGGAAACCAGTTTAAAGGATTCGTTTTAGAGCCGCTCCAGCACTAGTCTCTGGCTCCGACAGACCTCGGTGACATTTTAGCGCTGACGGATCCTAATGCTTTCCCCTCCCTATGCTGAGACGGATCCGTCAGCGCTAAATTGTCACCGAGGTCTGTCAGAGCCAGAAACTTAACTACAAGCGGCACGGACCTCCGATTTTTAAGGACGTGCGGGTTTAGATCTGCGAGGTCCGTGAGGTCCGCGTTTTACCCCTTCCCATCAATTTTTAGACTGTTTTGCAAGGTGAGGACTGTGAAGGTCTAAGACCGGTTCTGGGCAGACTTGCATAGTGTATATTCCCGTATATGGCAATTCGGTTTAGAATGAGCTGGAGAGGATCTTTCTTAAAAACAGCTATGCTACCTGCTCTTACCACAACCTCTGGCAATGCGTTCCGGAGCTTAACTATTCTCTGAGTGAAAAAAATTTCCTTCTATTGGTTTTAAAAGTATTTCCCTGCCACTTCATCGAGTGTGCCCTCGTCTTTGTAATTTTTGACGAAGTGAAAAATCGATCCACTTGTACCCGTTCCACTCCACTCCGGATTTTGTAGACGTCAATCCTATCTCCCCTCGGCCGTCTCTTTTCCAAGCTGAAGAGCCCTAACCGTTTTAGTCTTTCCTCATACGAGAGGAGTTCCATCCCCTTTACCTTTTTGGTCGCTCTTTTTTGAACCTGTTCTAGCGCCGCTATATCTTTCTTGAGATAAGGAGACCAGAATTGAACGCAATACTCCAGGTGAGGTCGCCCCATGAAGAGATACAGAGGCATTATAATATCTTTAGTCTTGTTTACCATCCATTTTTTAATAATTCCCAGCATCTTATTGGCTTTTCTGGCTGCCGCCACACATTGGGCGGAGGTTTCATCATATTATCTACAATGACACCCAGATCCTTTTCTTGGGCGCTCACCCCCAAGTTGGACCCTAGCATTCTTCTGAATGATTTAGTTACATATATTTGTTGTTTATTATGCATTTTAGTGTATTTATAAATGCGCTTTTTATGTGTTTTGTTTGTAATGCTTCTTAAAACATGTTTTTTTCTCTGTTTTAAAGCATTTACAGTATGCATAAATGTGGTCACTTCTTCCATTTTAATGTTTTATGCTTGGTATAAAGTTTATATTTGTTTATTTATAGACTCCTGAGGAAGACACTTACCCTCTCTTTCACAAAGGTGCGCTACGCCTTTTAGCATGCGCTAAACACTAATGCGTGCATGTGATCCTATGGAATCGTTAGTGCTTAGCGCAAGCGTTGATTTAGTGTGCGCTAAATCTGCACTAAAACGCTTAGCACGCCTTTGTAAAAGAGGGCCTTAAATGTCGAAAAATTGGCTGAGTTGAGTCAGTTTATCGTTATTCTTGGAATGCAATAAAGTCCCAGTTGACCCAGCTGTTCTATCTTTCCTTTTGGTATTCCCTAGAGATGTCTTCTCCACTTCCTCTATTTTTCTGATAACCAGGTGGCCAGCACCTCAAGTTAGGTGCGGTTAGACACCGTTTATAGAATCTGGCCCAAAGTGTCCTTCTCAGGACAAACAGGAAGTAAATGGGCATATCAGGTGCACATCTGATATGACCCTGACCTGCCCTTGCGCCTCCCAGATCCATGTCCCTCCCCCCCCTTGGAGTTGTATTTGAACGCGCAACTTATAGAATATCAACAAAGGGCAATTACGTGCGTAACTGCTAACAAGCACCAATTAAAGCCTATAGTTGGTTGTTAGGTCCAATTAGCATCCAATTCATCTATAAACTTATATGTACAACTGACCGTAATCTAAAATTTGCATGAACAAAGTTGTATGCTAGTCGAAAGTTTGGGTGCTCAACATTCTAGCATTACGGGAACAGTTTCTTCAGCCAATCACATGCAACCCCACATGTAGAAGGTGCGGTGAGAAACATGGGCTGCACCGCTGCAGACGATAAGTTGTCAGTAAAGGAAGAAACAAATATTTCTTTGGGGTTTGGTGATTTCAATCTGCCAGCTTTGGGATTCTGAATGTGCAGCCTCTTTGATATCTTTGTATGCTGCATGGGACAAGAGATAATGCATTTCTATTTCCTTGGTGTTGCACTCAGTGGCGTAGTCTTGGTAGGGACATGACACCCATCCTCCTCCCCGCTCCCCACCCCCCACTACTTCCCTGCACCCCCTTGCTGCGCACATCACTTCCCTTCCCCCAAACCTCTGTAACGTTCCTGGCATTAGCAGCAACCCCCAACCTGCCGTCATGTCTGCGTTGGCTCTTCTGACGTCACTTCCTGGACCCTTGCCTAGGAAGTGACATCAGAGGAAGAGTCCACACAGGTGCGACAGCAGGATGGGGATTGCTGCTCGCGCCAGGAATGTTACAGAGGTACAGGAGAAGGGAAGCAGCAAGGAATGTGTGCGGGGGGTCATGGAAGAGGGTGGGGTGGGAGGAGCACCACCGCACTAGGTGCCTCTCCCCCTCGCTACACGAGGCAGAGCCCAGCTTCTTGGAGTTTCCAATTCAGTCTATGTCTGCACATTTCTAGGCTCTCCCCTATTTTGCATATGTGACCCTGGTGAGATATTTTGTGAGCATATAGCTTCTGTGTAGGGCAGGGGTGTCAAAGTCCCTCCTCGAGGGCCGCACTCCAGTCGGGTTTTCAGGATTTCCCCAATGAATATGCATGAGATCTATTAGCATACAATGAAAGCAGTGCATGCCAATAGATCTCATGCATACTCATTGGGGAAATCCTGAAAACCCGACTGGATTGTGGCTCTCGAGGAGGGACTTTGACACCCCTGCTCTAAGCTGAGTGGGAGTCCTCCAACTGCATTGTTGCCAGTGGATGGCAGTGTTTCAATATTGTGCTTTCAATAGCTAATACAAGGCAGGTTCCCTGGAGTCCAGCAAAGTTTGCTTCTCTTTACACCAGGGGTGTCAAATTCCCTCCTCGAGGGCTGCAATCCAGTAGAGTTTTCAGGATTTCCCCAATGAATATGCATGAGATCTATTAGCATACAATGAAAGCAGTGCATGCCAATAAATCTCATGCATATTCATTGGGGAAATCCTGAAAACCTGACTGGATTGCGGCCCTCGAGGAGGGAGACTTTTTGGTCAGTCCCAAATTTCTGCCAACCTCATCCTGGAACATTATGGGACCTGCAG
Organism: Geotrypetes seraphini; assembly: GCF_902459505.1. Lineage (NCBI taxonomy): Eukaryota > Metazoa > Chordata > Amphibia > Gymnophiona > Dermophiidae > Geotrypetes > Geotrypetes seraphini. The sequence goes on from NC_047092.1 coordinate 172,698,168, forward strand.
CACTAATTTCGATGGATGGAATCCCTGGATTGCAAATTCTACACTGCTTTGGGATGCAATTTTACAACCAGGACTGATCATAAAGTCTCCCTTCTGATCACCCCAGATCATGAAGTCTGCCTTTAAAAATGACGTTTTCTCTACAATGAAACAGGAATCGTTATTGCTTAACCTTTTCCTATCGTGTGTCTCAGATGACGGGACATTCCAAAAATGTCATTGCCATCGTGGATAAACCGTCTGTATTGACTAATAAAGAGCCAGGAACACAAAATATTTGAATTTACAGACTTATGACTTATTTACATTATGTTTACAATAGCCGTAAATGATAACGGTGAATAATACAAAACTTTGCTAAAATAATTACGATTGGAACCAGCGTAACGTAAAATTTATTACGATAGGAAAAGGTTAAGCAATGACAGGGAAGCAAAAGGCAGGGAGTAAATGACCTTGGACTAAACTTACCCCCTCTTTACTAAGGTGCGCTAACCGATTTAGCCCGCGCAAACTGGTTTAGCGCGCGCTAATCGATTAAAGCGCACACAAACTGATTTAGCGTGCGCTGATCAAATCAGCGCGCCGCTAAACGCTAACGTGCCCATAGACTAACATGCACGCGTTAGTGTTCAGCGTGCGCTAATTCGATTAGCACGCACTAAATCAGTTTGCACTCGTTAAATCGGTTAGCGCACCTTAGTAAAAGAGGGGGCACACGTCAAAACGCACCCCCCCCCAGGCAGAAAACCCCCAACTATTTATTCATGCACTATTCACCAGAAATTATTCCGGAGAAGGATTCAATGTATTCATGATATAAATAAAGGTAACCCGTTGTGCTCTGCTCATAACAAAAAAAAAAAAAGTTTTAAAGATAGTAACATAGTAGATGACGGCAGATAAAGACCCGAATGGTCCATCCAGTCTGCCCAACCTGATTCAATTAAAATTTTTTTATGTAATTTATTTCTTATATACCGCTACATCCGTTAGGTTCTAAGCGGTTTACAGAAAATATACATTAAGATTAGAAATAAGAAAGGTACTTGAAAAATTCCCTTACTGTCCCGAAGGCTCACAATCTAACTAAAGTACCTGGAGGGTAATAGAGAAGTGAAAAGTAGAGTTAGAGGAAAAATAAAAATAAAATAAACATTTTAACAAGACAGCATTGATCTAAATACTTTAGAAGGTAGAAGAGAGGAGAGAAAGGAATAGAAGCAGAAGGGGGAGCCGTTGAACAGTAGAATTCTGGAGAAATTTAAATGATAGAAATAGAACAAAACAAAGACAAAAGGCAAAACAATAGATAAGATTAAAGATAAATCATAAGTTGGAAAGAAAAATAAAATAAAACTTTGTCTTCAATCCACGGTTTCAGCGTCAGTGATGAAGTGGAGCAAGTAAGTTTAGGAGGAGCGATTGACGTTTCCAGAAAGGGCTTCTTCAGGGAAGAGACTTGGCCGACAGTCCCAGGATGCCTATGTCTCCTCCCCTGCGATGTTCTCCCATCCATGCATTCCCTCCCAGACACACTGCCCGTGCCCCAGCCGCTCCAAGGAGGCTGCCCCAGATGAGGCCCACGGTGAATGCAGGATTCTCTCCTCTGCGGGAAAGCCGCCCGGAGCCGACAGTCGATCTTCTTAGCGGATTGCATGGGGGGAAGAGTTCACACTCTTGGTAGGATCGGGTCTGTGGGCTCTCGGTGGTTGTGGCTGGTCTCGTTGCTGCTTAGATGTAAAAGCAGTTGATCTCCACTGCTGCTGATATTTAAAAGCAGGCAGATTGATCTCTCCAATGGACTGCAGGGGGAGGAGTTCACACTCTTGGTAGGATCGGGTCTGTGGGCTCTCGGTGGTTGTGGCTAGTCTCGTTGCTGCTTAGGTGTAAAAGCAGTTGATCTCCTACTTCTGATGATATTTAAAAGCAAGCATATTGATTTATTTATTTTTATTTTTTTTATTTTTTCTTCATAGCTATTTCTGGGCAAGAATCCAAAGCTTTACCCGGTACTGTGCTTGGGTTCCAACTGCCGAAAAGCTTTTCAAATCATCAGCAAAACAAATTGATTTTGAAAAGTGCAGTATTCAAAAACTTTTGTTATGAGCAGAGCATAAGTGATTTTTTTTTAAATGCATTTCATGATGATACAACAGACTTCACCTGAATAATCCATGCTGCACGAGGTACGAACATACTTTTTCTTTTTTTTTTTTTTCCATCTTGTTAGTTTGGTTTACAAAGATTGTTTTGAAATGCAATTCACCCGTGAACCTCTTTTTCTATCATGTGATAAGTATTCGTATTGATTGGCGCCTAGACCAGGACAGTGTGAAAAGGACGGGGAAAGGAGAAATGCGAAAATAGAACTGTCTGTGATCTAAATGAAGAGACAGCAAATGGAAAACGCAACCAAAATGAAAAGAGATGAGAAACAGGGAAAAAGAACAAAGAGAAAGCTGGAGTAAAGGAAAGATACTAAAAACCACATGCTATAAATGGCACCTAACCTTATTTATTTAGGTATTTATTAAATTCATTCGTTTTCTATTTACGCTAGAAGTTTTTATCCTAACCTGACACATACTAGGGATCCAATATTAATATCTAATATAATAAAAGCCTAAGCCGCGCATGCGCACTCCCATCGCGTGTTCCGTTTTCCGTGCGTTGTAGGGCACCGCAGATAGGAGTGCGCATGCGCGCAAAGCACTCTCTCTCCTCCCCCGAGGCGGATGTCGGACGTCGCGGCTGTCGGCCGTGCTGTTCTTCGGTTTGCCCTGCTCCTTGCCTTAGTATATTTTTAAGTTGAAAGACGAGGCAGCGGCTCCTCAGGATCCCCACCTGCGTTGGAAGTCCGATGCAGTCGGGGATTTTGAGAGGAGCCGCCGCCGCCGCGTCTTTCAACTTAAAAATATACTAAGGCAAGGAGCAGGGCAGACCGATCTTCAAAATGACCGCAACTCCTGCCCAGAGCGCAGATCCAGGGGAGTAGGCCAGCCAGCCAGCCATTTGGCCAGGGGACAGAAGCAGCAGAAGAAGATTGGCTGGATTAGAAACTGTTTTCTTTTTTGTTCCAGTTCATAGCTTCCTGCCCCTTTTCCTGTCTGGAAGGGAGGGGCAGAAGCAGATGACCCCTGCTGCTCCAGAGTCTGAAAAGTAGTGGGACTGTGTTCCAGACTGTTAGGAGCAGCTTCTGAATGCTATGGTTTCTCCATTGCTCTCTATGGAACTGAGCCCATGGGGGGGGCAGAAAAATGAAGGGAGGCCTACTGCTGGACAGGGGGAGCAGGAAGGAGGTGATGTTGGACAGGGGAAAGGTAAATCAAAAGGGAGAAGGGCTGCTGCTGGATAAGGTGAGGACACAGGGGAGGTACAAGGAAGGGAGAATGGACGGGGAACAGGCAAGGGGTGGTTGTGGACAGTCAAGGAAAAAAAAAAAAAAAGAAAAGACAGAAATACAGAAAGCGGCTAAGGAGAGAGAAAAAGAAATAAAGACAGACACACACACACATATATTCTAGCACCCGTTAATGTAACGGGTTATAAGACTAGTACATAATATAGTTTACAGTTTGCCATAGTTAGGGTTACCAAATATCCGGATTTCGCCGGACATGTCCTCCCGTCTGCACAGCTTTTCAAAACCTTGCATTTTGTCCGGCTTTTGAAAAGCTTCCAACAAATCGCGCCGGGCAGGTGGGCATCCGCGCATGCGATGACATCACGCGCGCACGCACGTGACGTCATCGCATCTGTGCATGCATGGATGCCCTCCTGCCTGACGAGAGCGGGCAGTGGGAGTGGGGCTGGGGCAGGGTTAGGGTGGGATTGGGGACGGGCCTGGGGTGTAACAGGGCAGGGATGGGTGGAACTGGGCAGGTCCGGGGGCGGTTCTAAGGGGGTCCAGATTTTCCATAACCCTAGCCATAGTCATCCTTAGAGTGTAAGGTTTTCAATACACGGTTTATCATAATTGACAGTGTATAGGTTGAAATTGCCATAGTTACAGTGGAAGATTTTACAATACATTGCTCCCCCAAGATTCGCGGGCGTTCTGTTCCAGGATTATTTGTGGCGCTAAGAAATATAATCATGTCTCACTTCACCTTTTCAGTGCACATTGGTTACCCGTTGAACATAGACTAAATAATCAACTGGAGTTTATTAACAGACTTTTAATTCCATATAATTCTTTAAAATTGCTTCGTTCAATGTCACAAAATCTTCTTGTCATACCTTCCTTAAGATTAATCAACACGTTGTGTTCCAATAATTTTGCTTTCAACTGCCCCTACTCTCTGGAATTCAATGCCCAATCATTTGCGCAATGAATCTGAAATAAAACAATTTAAATCAAAATTAAAAACATTTTTGTTCCAGGACGCCTTTGGACAATAATTGTCCTCTTAAGGACAGAAAAAAAATCAAAAACAAATTTTATCGTTTTTTACCCTAACCTACTGTATTTTCCTTTCATGTTTCGCTTTGTCTTTTACGATTGTAGTTCTTCCCTTTCTTTCCTATTGATTGAAGTAAGTCCATTGTCTTATTATGTGTTTTGATTAAGATGTCTTGGTTGTATCTAGTATTCCTGATTTTTAATCTGTTTTTATGTAAATTTTATATATTGTACACCGCTAAGAAATTTGATTAAGCGGTTTAAAATTTTTTTTTTAAATAAACTTGAAAACTTGAACAAAGTCTGGAATTGGGAGTGGAGGAGAAGGGTAACGCTAAGAGCGGCTTATCTGGGGAACGGAGTTCTCTGGGAGGTGTATAAGGAGAGAGAAGGGAGGAGAGATATGGAGGGGCAGCAGAATGAACACACTTGTAGGACAGCAATAGGACTTGACTCCGTGACTGAACATCTTTTTACGATGGAAAAGACAGCTTATAAGCAGTAGGAGATGTACAGCCACTTTATCGTGGCAGACCTAAAGGCAATGGTACAACTGAGTCACCTAATTGTCCATAAACTAGGCAGGCACATTCGAACTTGACTCTTCACTGAATTGGAAGTCAATGTATTGATCTCAAGAGGGGTGTGACATGTTCGAATTTATTTCTGTTAAAAATCAGCCGAGCTGCAGTATTCTGTATCCGTTGTAGACATTTTAAATTATCTTTACTAATAGTAAATTAAACTGAATTATAATAGTCCAAGTTCCAAGTTTATTCAATATTTGATTAATCGCTTATTCAACATTCTAAGCGATGTACATAGTATAATAATAAACATAAGTTAAAAGAGGGAGACTGACAATTTAATGTAAAAAAACAAAAACAAAACACTTAAGACAAACATGGGGTACAAAGGGGAAGGAGAAGGGAGAGAAATACAATTTTGAGAAGGCTAAAGAAAACATTTATGGTAAACAACATTAGGAAAGGAAAAACAAAGGGAGGCGAAAGTAGTAAATATAATGAGATCTATAAAAAAACTTTGGTCGGGTCGTACGTTCTGGTTATCTCAGCTGTCAAATGCATCTTTAAAAAGAAAACATTTGAGCTTACTTTTAAATCTAACCAAATCTATTTCTTCACGAATATTGATTGGAAGTAAATTCCAGGTTTGAGATGCTGTGACGGAAAAGATTGAATTTCGCCGTGGATTTATAATTTTTAAAGAAGGGACTGTCAGAAGATGTTGATCAATAGATCTAAGCAATCTAAGTGGAGTATAGGGGATCAAAACTCTGTAAATAAAAGAGGGAGATTTACATAGAAGACTTTTAAAGACTAATAAGTTTAATTTGTAGGTTATTCGATGGGCTAATAAGGTTGACTGAACAATCATGGCAAAATGATGTTGATAAAATAGGGCTCGTACCGACTTCAGGTGACGTAAGCTTAGAAAACATTTTCTAACTAGATTATTTATCTGTTGATGGAAAGATAACATAGAATCTAATACAATTCCCAGTATGCTTGATGATTTTTCAATAGACAAGGCTTCTCCAGAGTCTACAAAATTATTATTAGGACGTTTCGGACAATCAGGCCGTAACCACAAAAATTTAGGGGTCCTTTTATAAAGGTGAGATAACTGATTTAGCGCGCGCTAAAGATTAGCGCCCACTAAATTCTAAGGCATCCAGTATATTCTGTGGGCGCTTTAGCATTTAGCATGTGCTAGATTGATTAACGCACCTTAATAAAAAGACCCCTCAGTCTTCACATGCATATTCATTGTAGAAATCTTGAAAATCTGACTGGGTTGTGGCCCTCGAGGACCATGGTTGCCTACCCCTGTGCCAGGGCAACCACCAGGCTAATGACTGCCTAAATTATATTGCCCTATCAGAGGGCATTCGGAAAAGTTGAAAGGGGACAGATTCAAAACCAATGCTAGGAAGATTTTGTTCACCCAACGGGTGGTGGACACCTGGGATGCGCTTCCAGAGGACGTGATAGGACAGATTATGGTATTGGGGTTTAAGAAGGGATTGGACAATTTTCTGAATGAAAAGGGGATAGAGGGGTATAGATAGAGGATTACTGCACAGGTCCTGGACCTGTTGGGTCGCCGCGTGAGCGGACTGCTGGGCACGATGGACCTCTGGTCTGACCCAGCAGAGACACTTATGTTCTTATATTGCTAAATGGATTTTATACTTATTAACAGCAAATGAGATAATATCCATTAATTATACTTCCTTATCATGCGACTGGTTCCATTTTTTTTTTTTTTTTTTAAGTTTTAAGTGAATATTTAGTTCTTATTTGCTGTGTGGAAAGTGTTTCTCTTTCTGAAGTTTCCTGACAAAGGTAAAACAAGAGGAAACGATACTGGTTTCATCTGGAATATTTCTGCCTTTGCTTTGCCCACCAGGAAAAATGTGAGAAAAATGGAGCCCCGATCAGCAGCCCCACATTTTCAAAATGAAATCCTCTGTCAGTTTTCCCTCTGAAAATGGGCTTGCAGTCGCTCGGGGATGAAGTCATTGCAGGCCTGCATATCATGTGGTCACTTTTGAAGTGTCCCCCCCTAAAATCAAAACAGCTTTTCTTGTTCAGTAGCTTCAAAATGAGACCTGATTTAACAATCGGCAAATCAAAAGGTGTAACCATGTTTCACTGTGGATCTGAATAGCACACATTAAGGGTACTAACGCACATTGGAGCCCACAGCAAAATATAGGCTTAGTGTATGCTAATGTGGAACATTCCCATATGTTACGCCCAGATTTATTGTAGCGGTATATTAAAGATTATTTTCTTTTGTATTTTATTTTTTTGCAATTACGCACAAATTTTTCCATTAGCGCTTGGGTCTTGCAATATAAATAACGTGGGAGCACTTACCACCTCCTAGAAACACTTACCATACCCTCATCACCACGAGCTTAGACTACTGCAACTCGCTACTTGCAGGACTTTCGCTTAGCCATCTCGCTCCCCTCCAAGCCGTCCAGAATTCGGCTGCATGACTCATAGTCCAGGAGAGCCGCTATACTCACGTTACCCCTCGCCTATCGTCACTTCATTGGCTTCTCATCCGTTTCCGAGTACAATTCAAACTCCTCTTACTGATCTACAAATGCACTCACTCAGCTGCCCCTCACTATCTCTCTTCATTTATCTCCTCCTATGATCCCCACTCAGCTGGTAAGTCCCTCCTATCTGTGCCCTTCTCTTCAACTGCCAACTCCAGACTCCGTCCCTTCTGCCTTTCTGCACCATATGCTTGGAACAAGCTGACCAAATCCCTAGGGTGGGCTCTGTCTCTAGAAGTGTTCAAGGCCCAGTTACAAGCCCACCTCTTCGAGAGTTCTTTCGACTCCTAACTTCTCTCACTTTAATTGGTTTTAATCAATGCAGCCAATTGAACCAATTAAAATGATTAAGTTAGGCGGAGGTAAGGCGCCTACTGCCGCCTAATTAACGACGCCATGTTAAGAATTTGCTCCTTCCTGTCTCCAGATGAATTATTATGCGCACGCCAGGCCAGAAATGATTCCCCTTCCCGAGTGCCGGCATGCTCTGATTTGAGCTCAGTTTCTCTAGTTTATTTCTACATCGCTTTAATACCAATTGTTCCTAAATAGAAAAAAAAAAAAAAAAAGCTATTAATTTAAGAAGATATAGAAAAAAAAAATCATGCTTAGCCGTCAAAGGTGTTAAAGCCATGAAAATCTTTTTCCCTGCAACATTCTAATATATGTTGTGTTAAAACAAAAGAACAATTCTCAGTATGTCTCTTAAAGTACCATTAAAAACCACAAAATTCTGCCAGGCTTATGCCAACATGTTAATCACCTACCAGAGCCTTGATAAACTCCCACAGATAGTCATTAGTAGACTATTTAAAGACTAGCACTTTGTTCATTAGGTTTTTAATGGAGGTAGGTGGGTATAAAAGTGGCCAGTTTTATGAAGCACTCAGATATTACAACATATGTCTGTCTCCGAGCGAATGCTTGCTCATAGCAGAAGAAAAATCTACGTTTCTTTTCCTTTTATCTTATCCATGTTTCAATGAGTCTTGGTACTTCCGATTCCTACTGTGGTCGCTTTGCGGGAATGAAAAAAAAAAAAAAAAAGCTTTCATTTAAACTGTTTACTACCATGGCCTAGCACTGGTTTCCCTCGTATTAAAAACACTGCTAAGCTAAATATGTTTAACTCTTATATAATAATAATAACTTTATTCTTCTTTACCGCCATAGTCGTGAGACTTCTAGGAGGTTTACATTGAAGAGAGCTGGACAGTCAGCGAGTTATAATATGCAGAGATAAGAGAAATATAGCATGCAGGATCTTTAAAAAGGTAGCAAAATACAATATATAAAAATACAGATGTTAGAAATTTCAGACTTATACGCAGGAGAGGACATGCTTAAAATATTAGAAATTGATTTAGAGTTTTGTGTAGATATTTTTTTAGGCGATATTTCTGTCGAATAAGGCAGTTTTTATAGCTTTTCTAAAGGCGACGTAGGTCAGTCTTGCTCCATTAATGTAGTTGTCTAACCAGTGTTGTTGTTTGTTTGCTTGGTTCTACCCAGGAAAGTTTTGTATTTGCAGCTGGCAATGCTTGGGTATGCAAATAGATGGCTGTTTCTGGTTTGTCTTGTAGGGCTGTATAGAACGAAGTGAGATAGTAGGTAGGTAGGAGCTAATCCCCAAACCAACTTGAAACATATGCAAGAGAACTTGAATATTATTCGCGCCTCCACTGGCAGCCAGTACTGCGTCCTGCTTTCAAACTGTAACCATGCACCTTTGCTCCTTTTAAAGATTAGCAGCAACAAAATACAAGGTCTAAAAGCACGCTTAGCATCGCTTAACCCCCTCCCCGGGCAGCGTCTGATAAATGCAGAAGCGCCTACTCTATTCCTATGGGCAGCTCTGCTTTTAGCATGCGCTGCTCGGCAGCGTGACTTGATAAAAGGATGGGGTTCATTTCCACCTGCAATTTGGCAGGGAGGTAAATTTTTGCACCTTTTCCATTTCAGGCTAATTCATGTACGGTACCACCAATCAGTGGATTTAAACCTGTTGACCGCCACAAGCTGAATCGGACCCAGACGGTGCCAGATTTACCTATAAGTTAAATAAGCTACAGCTTAGGGCCTCGCAATCTGCATGGACCTCACAAAAGTTCTGGATTTTGTGGTGGGGGGGGGCTCTGAAAATTTTATCAAGCACATTTAAATGTTTCAGAGATGGAATCACTTTCATTTGTACTTTTAAAATGGTTTCATATGGAATGAATTTAGGTAGGGTTACAAGATGTCTGGATTTAATGGGATATGTCCTATTTTTTAGAGGACATGTCCGGGCATCCGGATGGCTTTTCAAAACCCAGCACTTCGTCTGGGTTTTGAAAAGCTTCCACCTCGGGACCAATTAATGGCGCCAGTCCCATGTGTAAGTGTCCCTATTCATAGTGACATAGTAAATGATGGCAGATAAAGACCTGAATAGAACATCCAGTCACACTCATTACTAATTCATAATTAGTCTTCCTTTGGCATTTCTGGGACATAAACCAGCATTGTCTTTAAAGCCCACTCCAACATATCCTAACTACCTTGTCATTTGCGGGACACAAACCATGAAAGTCAGCCCGGCACTGCCTTATGTTCCAAATGATTGGAATTTCCATTGAAACCCTCTCCAACGCATCCTAAAACAAATTGCCAAATGCAGGACATAGACCGGGCAAGTCTGCCCAGTGCCAGCCATCTAAGCACCATTTGACCCATCAAACATACATGCAGCCTTTAAGGCTATTTTAATACCATTCATTTTCTAATTACCATAAAGATCCTCTGTGATCATCCCATGACTTTTTTGAATTCTATCACCATCTATCAAGAATGTTCTCAGTAATGGCTCCACGGTTTGCGGAACTCCCTTCCGAAGGAATTAAACTAGGAAAGGACACCGGAAAGTTCAAGAAAGGGATAAAGGCCATCCTCGTCACAGACTACTTTAACTAACAATGCAACATAGAGGTGATAGCTGACTACTCCCCACTAGGAACATGGTAGGGTGAACATAGTAAAGATACCCAGAATTTCTGAGGATATGATAAACAAAGTATAGATAACTAGAATTATCAGGATGAACATAGAACACGATAAGTAAGATTTATCATGAACACAGTACACAATACTAATATTATATGTGTATATATGTAGGATGATTGATTATGGTGTTTATTTATTTTATTTTATTTCTTCCATTTGTGCGTTGCACATACCTATACAAGCTCTAGGCGACATTACAGAGGAAAGGGTTAAAAGAGGGTAGGGAGGACTATGGAGTGCAGGAAGGAGGGGAGAGGAGAGAAGTATGTAAAATAGTTCATAGATAGGAGCACCATCTATGTAAATGATATCTAAATGAATTAAAGTAATATGTAAAAAGGAATAGAAGGGAAGAACCGTTAAACCAGGGGTAGGGAACTCCGGTCCTCAAGAGCCGTATTCCAGTCGGGTTTTCATTGGGGAAATCCTGAAAACCCGACTGGAATACAGCTCTCGAGGGCCGGAGTTCCCTACCCCTATGTTAAAGAATAGAATTCAGGGATATTCAGTTAATAAAATAAAAAGAATAGGGGTGAAAACAATGGAATAAAATTTAAAATAATTCATAAACTGGGGGGAAAAAAAATCAAATAAGTCAGACAGAAGTCCAATTTCCTGAAGCAGCTCTGTTGCCTCAGCATATTTTAAATAATCCCAATGGCAAAAGTATAAATGTATCTGTATTGAAAACCATCTCAGAAAACACTAACTCTGTATTGTAACACTTTTATAGAACCTCATACATTATAACACCATTACAGATATGGGGAAAACCAAAAGACTGGTACTCTACTAAGAAGAATGATTGAAGGGAAACATACAGAAGTCAAAAAATCACTCAATAGATGTAATAATAGAATTAATACTTCTGGAACATACACTTAGAATTCAAAAATATGCTCAGAGACACGAAGGCAACAACATGGAGCCGCAGCCCCAAGAGAAAATTGCCCAATCATTGCATATTGTAAATTCCAGTGAAAACATTACATTACATTAGAGATTTCTATTCTGCCATTACCTTGCAGTTCAAGGCGGATTACAAAAGAGTTATAAATGGTGGGTTACAATATAGGATCATTGGTGAATTCAAGAGAAGTTGAGAAGGCGGATTACAAAAGAGATATAAATGGTGGGTTACAGTAGAAGATCATTGGTGAATTCAAGAGAAATTGAGAAGAACTGGTAGTATCTGTGGGGTGGGGTGAAGGCAGGAGGAAGCAAACTAGCATAGAAAAAGTTCTTATACTTTGAGCTGTCACAAGCAAACACTTAGCTTGATCAAAGGTTCCGACGGGGCCCGTTTCGATCCTGTGTCAGGGAACCAAATGGAGCACTCAGCAAAACTCTCAAAAAGTGGTGGTGTCTCAAAAATTCAAGTTTCATTCATATATACAAGCCTCCTCCACTAGGATCCTGTGGGTTGGGCAGGGGAGGGGCGGGCCCGCCTCATCTGGACGAAGGCGGGCCTGCTGGACGAACGGTGCGAGGACTCATCCAGCCAACTTGTGGGTAAGCCCGAGGGGGGTCCTGGGGTGAGGGGTTTCATTGGGGGGGGGGGTCCAGGGAGAGGAGGTTGTGGCATTTTGATGGAAGGGTCGTTTGGGGGAGGGGGTCCAGCAGGAGGGGTTGGGTACCCTCCTGCTGGCTATTTTCAAGGGGTGGGGGCCTACCGGCAGGAAGGGTTGAGCACCTTCCTGCCAGCGATTGTGAGTTCTGTAGGTAGGAGGGGTTGGGCACCGTCCTGCTGCGATCGTCAGGGTGGGGTGGGGGGTCTACTGGCAGGAAGGGTTGAGCACCTCACGGTACCCTATTGCCTTAGTCTTCTGTTCCCTGTTGTTAATCGTTATGTGTCTTGGTTGCTGTTCTGTATATTACCATGTAACCCATTCTGGGCTCCTTGGGGAGGACTGGATATGAATCAAATAAAATAAATAAATGAAAAAAAAAAAAATTCCTATTTTTGTGAGCAGTGGAATGGGGACAACCTAGCACATGTATACTTAAAAGTCAAATGCAGAGATACCAAGTCACCCAGTTAACAGGTCCAGGCTGAAGATTTTGGGACAGTCCTGATTTTGAACTAACATCCCAAAGCACTCTGGAATTTGTAGTGCCCAATCCTGTACATTGAAATCAGTGCTGCACGTCCCGTAATGCACCAGGATGGGGTGTCAGATATCCAGGACTATCCCCAAATCTCCAGCCTGGAAGTGGGTGACCTGGTATCTTCAGTTATGCCAGGGGTGTCAAAGTCCCTCCTCGAGGGCCAGAATCCAGGCTGGTTTTCAGGATTTCCCTCATGAATATGCATGCGATCTATTAGCATACAATGAAAGCAGTGCATGCAAATAGATCTCATGCATATTCATTGGGGAAATCCTGAAAACCCAACTGGATTGCAGCCCTCGAGGAAGGACTTTGACACCCCTGGGTTATGCAGAGATACCAAGTTACCCATTTCCAGGCTGCAATCTATTTGCAGTGTGAGATTTGTAGTGCCTGACCCCTGCTTATTGAAATCAGTGCTGCAATTCCCATAATGCACCAGAAATCTAGGACTGCCCAATATCTCCAACCTGGAACTTGTTAACTTGGGTATCTACGTAAGATCTCATATCCTATTTTACTCCCTACTATAAATATGCCACAGGAATTCCTCTTTTTAACCCAGTAGAAGGATGCAAATGCCATGGAAGCTCGCTGGAATTTTATCCAGAAACAAAAAGAGCAAATTTCCCACATTTATCTATTTTCTGAGCATTTCCACGTGACTGGGACTGATTCTGGGAGCCTATTATGTAAAGGCATACAGCTGCTTGTGAGGGAATTTACAGGCCTATAGTATTGCAAAAACCATGCTACAAAAATGTGCGTTCAGAGCAAATCATTTCAGAAATGTTTTGACTTACAGTTTGCAAATGATCTGGTTTATTTCTTTTTTAATGAGCGAGAGAGAGGCTGTGCTATTAATCTAAGATTTCCAACCTCTTGAAAGCTCTACAGTATATAGGGAACTGACCTTTCATTTACTAGGACAAAATAGAAAATGCAACTATACTGTATACTAAACCTGTAATTAAGTATAAGCAATAAAAGCTGACATGGCTATGTTTCAGTAGACGACTACTTCAGGGATATAACGTTCTAGAAGACAATAAAAAATAATGCATATTTACAAACAAATATGTCCCTCTGTTGTTTGGAATTCCATCTTATTGCCTTTCTCCCATTCTTTTTGTCCTTGTCCTTTTTTCTTCTTTCTCTCTCCTTCCCCCTTTTCCTGTCTCATAAGAACATAAGAATTGCTGCTGCTGGGTCAGACCAGGGGTCCATCATGCCCAGCAGTCTGCTAATGCAGCGGCCCTTAGGTAAAGGACCAGAGCCCTAACTGAGTCCAGCCTTACCTGCGTATGCTCTGGTCTAGCAGGAACTTGTCTAACTTTGTCTTGAATCCCTGGAGGGTGTTTTCCCCTATGTCAGACTCCGGAAGAGCGTTCCAGTTTTCCACCACTCTCTGGGTGAAGAAGAACTTCCTTACGTTTGTACGGAATCTATCCCCTTTCAACTTTAGAGAGTGCCCCCTCGTTCTCCCCACCTTGGAGAGGGTGAACAACCTGTCCTTATCTACTAAGTCTATCCCCTTCAGTACCTTGAACATTTCCATCATGTCCCCTCTCAGTCTCCTCTTTTCAAGGGAGAAGAAGCCCAGTTTCTCTAATCTCTCGCTGTACGGCAACTCCTCAAGCCCCTTAACCATTTTAGTCGCTCTTCTCTGGACCCTTTCGAGTAGTACTGTATCTTCCTTCAAGTACGGCGACCAGTGCTGGATGCAGTATTCCAGGTGGGTGCACCATGGCCTGGTACAGCAGCATGATAACCTTCTCCAATCTATTCGTGATCCCCTTCTTAATCATTCCAAGCATTCTGTTCACCCTTTTCACCGCCGCCACACATTGCGCGGATGGCTTCATCAACTTGTCGACCAGAACTCCCAAGTCTCTTTCCTTGGGGGGGGTCTTTCCAAGTACTGCACCAGACATCCTGTATTCATGTACAAGACTTTTGTTATTGACATGCATCACCTTACACTTATCCACGTTAAACTTCATTTGCCATGTTGCGGCCCATTTCTCGAGCGTGTTTATGTCCTGTTGCAGGTCATCGCAATCCTCTTGCGTCTTCACTACTCTGAATAACTTTGTATCGTCTGCAAATTTAATCACCTCGCTCGTCGTTCCAATTTCCAGGTCATTTATAAATATGTTGACGAGCATGGGTCCAAGCACCAAACCCTGCGGCACTCCACTTGTGACGCTTTTCCAGTCCGAGTATTGTCCATTTACCCCCACTCTCTGTTTTCAATCCACCGACCAGTTTTTGATCCACTTGAGTATTTCACCCTCAATCCCATGGCTCGCAATTTTTCGAAGTAGTCGTTCATGCGGGACCTTGTCAAACGCCTTCTGCAAATCCAGATATACAATGTCGACTGGATCACCTTTGTCTATCTGCCTGTTTACTCCCTCGAAGAAGTGCAGCAAGTTCGTCAAGCAAGATCTTCATTTGCTGAAGCCGTGCTGGCTAGTCCTCATCAGATTGTATCTCCTCCCCTCCCCTCCTCACTCTTTCCTTTTTTCCCCAGTGGTTCACTTAGCATTCTTATTATGATTTTAACTACCTTATATCAACACATTGGGTTTCAAGCTTTTCTCGGGGAAATAAGAGACCAGTCAGGGTTTTTCTTGCATCACCACTGTTTTGTTTCTGCATAAGATTATCACATATCGAGTGGTCAGTTTTGAAATAGATAAAGCTTTGCTTTGATAATGAGCCCTGCCATTGTTTAGTACAGTGTTCTAGTGTGCCGCGAGATGTTGCCTGGTGTGCCGTACGGTGCAAACACTGATTAGGCCTCAGGCTGGGTCCCGCACGCGCTCCCATGAGACTCCCCCGGTCCCCGCTGCTGTTCAGTTTCGATCTTCTGCTCTGACGCAACCGGAAACAGGAAGTTGCAGCAGAGCAGAAGATTGAACACTGAGCAGCCGCGCATGCGCGGCTCTTTGGGAAAGCGTGCATGTCGCCGAAAAACAAAACCTACAAACTAAGGTGAGGCGAAGGGAGAGAGCTGGCTAAAGAGTAGGATCGATTGGGCAGGCGAGTGGTGGCTGCGGGGACTGTGCGATCGCTCGTGTTCCCGGCTCAAATTGGAAGGAGGGAGTGAAAGGGAAAAGGATTCTGGGCCAAGGGGATGAAGACGGAAAGAAAAACCCACAGCAGGAAAGAAAGGGAAGGACAGGCAGGTGAGCCAGATGCTAGAAGCAGGGGGGGGGGGGGAAGAAAGAGGGAAAAAAGCTAGATGGGGTTGAAAAGAAGAGACACACTGGTATGGAAGAGGAAGATAGGGGAAATCTGGACACAGGAAGGTAACAGAAAGGGGAAATTATGTGCATGGGGCATAGGGACAGAGACATAAAGGGGACATGCCATGGGGATGGTATATGGACACAGGGGGGGGGGCAATGACAGATACATAGGGGAGATATTAGAAATGGAGAAAATAGGAGCACAGAAGCGAGATGGTTTGTGGGGATGGGACAGGGACCGAGCTCGCAGGCTCCAGTGGCTTGCACAAATTACATTGTAATGTGCCATGAAAATAAGAGGGAGGAAGGTAGATAGATAAGCCACGTGAGAGGAGCTGAAGGGTAGTAGAAAGGAACAGATGGTAAAGGAGGGAGGGAAGGGTGGTGGTGGAAAGGAATAGGACAGACATTGAAGGAGGGTGGAGAGGAACAGACCCCGAAGGGAAATGTGGAAGACAGAGTGGGAAGAAGACAGATGCCAGACTATGGGGGAGCGGAGGGAAGAAGATGGGTGCTAGACCAATTGGAGGGGGGGGGGGTGAAGGGAGAGGCACAGTAACAGCAAGTGGAAGACGCAGAGAGAAGACACACAGTGGATGGAAGGAATTGCATCTTCCAGAATAGAGGCTGTCCCTTCCTGCATGATTGATAGGATAGGAAGATCCAACATATGGAGGGAATGTTGCGCTCCTATAAATACTTTGCCCAGGGGAGGGTCTTTGATTTTGTTTTTTCAGCCCGTGGCCAAGACTTGGCTCTTACCTCACATAATTTCCTGCTGTTTACAAGTAAGAATGAGGGTCCTTGGCAACTCGGAGTATCTGGAGAAGAGCTTACTACATTGCTACAGGATAAGATTGGAATGGGACCAACTTTACAGCCTGAATTCCTTCAAAGAGAAAGAAAAAGAAGAGAAGAGAATATCAAGTCTTAACCAAGGGATCAGTAGGATCTAGAAGTTGCATTCTAGGGAAGAAGGAATGGGTCACAAGGACTTTGTGAGTAGAGGCTCCAAGAGTCTGGATGAACTAAAGGAAAACAAAGAGAGAGACTGATGTAGAGGAATAGAACCCAGAGGAAGGGTGGAGGTGTGTGCTTTCAAGACCCAAATCTACCAAGAAACTCGTAAGGGACTCTGCTTAAAGAAAGGTCCCTTATTGAAGTTATCGAGTAAATCTAAGTTGCTTTCAAGCAGAGAATGACATGGTGACAAAATTCATCACCATCCCCATCCCCACGGATAACTGCGGGATACCATACCTACGCCATTCTTTAAGGAGAGAGGCTAGAATTAGAGCATGAATGGGCCTAGCCACTGACCCTCATGCCTTGCATTGAAGAATGCTGGTGTAGAAGGACTTAGGTTGAGACAGACACTAAAGAATGACACAGGATGTTTTCCCACGGTACTGGGACAGACCGAAGGTCCATCAAGACTAGCATACTGTTTCCAGCAATGGCTAACCCAGGTCCCCAGCACCTGGCAGAAACCCAAATAACAGCAACATTCCAGAGCTGAGATTGTGATGTCATAATGCCTCATTTCACCAATGTCTAAGAGCCAGCCTCAACAGCGATGTCACAATGGCTTGATTGTCCTATACTTGGCTCACATAAGAATCGCCATAGAGAGTGTCAAGGGACAGTTGTCCCTGAGAAACCATTCCTGTGTCATTCTTTAAGGAGAGAGTGAAGAATCAAAGTATGAATGGGCCCAGCCACTGACCTTCAAGCCTTGCATTAAAAAATGCTGGTGTAGAAGGACTGAGGTTGAGATGGCCGCTAAAGAATGACACGGGATGGTTTCCCGCAGTTATCTGTGGGGACGGGGACGGGATGAATTCTGTCGCTGTGTCATTCTCTACTTTTAAGCCTGTTGCGCCAGGGCCTAATCCAAAACCGAGTTAAAGTGAAAGCAGTTCAGTTTGGAATATTCACGTTCTCCTGGCCTGTTTCATTGACGGAGAGAGATGTGTGGAGTGGTTGAATTACAGTGGCAGCTGGCCTCCTAGCATTTTGCTAGTCCCAGCCCTGACCATCAACCAGTCCGTGAAAGTTATTTGTGTAGCCCATCTGATGCTCATAGCTAACCCAGGGTTATGATTATATTTTCCTGAGCTCTCTAAGCGATATGATTTATAAGCACACTTCTCATGAAAAAAAAAAAAATTCTAATTAGAGTTATTTTTGTAAAGTTCCAGTTGCTATGGCAACTTGGTTTAGGTCTTCATGGGATGTTCTTTTCTTGGCATTTTTAGATTGCTAGTTAACATAATAAAAGAATAAAATGGTTTAGAATAGTAGTTTTGGGGTTTTTTTTTGTCAGATTGGTCAAAAGAAGAATGAGTAGTTCTTTCTTAAGTCTTTCCTCTGAAGAGGTTTACTGTACAATGGATCACATGCAGGACCAGCTCAAAGGCTTGTGGTTTCTTGAGCCACCCTCTGCTCTGGTGGTTCCATCTTGAGGCCAATCTTGCAGGA
This sequence comes from Geotrypetes seraphini, assembly GCF_902459505.1. Taxonomy (NCBI): domain Eukaryota; kingdom Metazoa; phylum Chordata; class Amphibia; order Gymnophiona; family Dermophiidae; genus Geotrypetes; species Geotrypetes seraphini. The sequence continues at coordinate 172,716,559 of NC_047092.1, forward strand.
TGAAGTTCATCATCGGTCCCCTTCCTGTCTCAGCCCCCTCCCAGCACCAACCCTCTTAGCTGGCTTGAGAACCCCTGGGCTAGAGGATTGGAGTGATTTTTTTTTTTTTTTTTAACTTTTTAAGTATGGTTTTGGCAGGGGATGGGGGAAGGAACAGAGCTGTTTCTGTTTGTTTTGGAGTAGAGTGGTGGTCTAGTGCAGTGGTTCCCAACCCTGTCCTGGAGGAACACCAGGCCAATTGGGTTTTCAGGCTAGCCCTAATGAATATGCATGAAGCAAATTTGCATGCCTATCACTTCCATCATATGCAAATCTCTCTCATGCATATTCATTGGGGCTAGCCTGAAAACCCGATTGGCCTGGTGTTCCTCCAGGACAGGGTTGGGAATCACTGGTCTAGTGGGTTAGAGCAGCTACTTCAGGTTGTGAGTTTGAGTCCCACTACAGCTCCTTGGTCTAGATCAGAGGTAGGCAATTCCAGTCCTCGAGAGCCGGAGCCAGGTCAGGTTTTCAGGATATCCACAATAAATATGCATGAGATAGATTTGCATCTCAAGGAGGCAGTGCATGCAAATCCATCTCATATATATTCATTGTGGATATCCTGAAAACCTGACCTGGAGGACTGGAATTGCCTACCCCTGGTTTAGGTTCACTAACAATAGCAACTCAATCACCGTTGGCCGATGCTCTGGCCAATTTTCCAACAGCAATTGAATCACTATTAAGTTTGCATGCAAATGATTTGCACAGAAGTGCAAACATTTGCATTCAAACCCACCGACTCAATCGCTCAGTGTCAGGGCTTCTGCTTTGTTTTTAATGGGATAGATGTTCTGTGCGCCAACTGTCCCATTAAATAAGCCCCTCCCGCTAGCACTCCCGAGCTACCATCCTGTCCCCCTGAACCCCACAAAGATGGCAGGAGGGATGCTCCCTCCCTTCTGCCCCCAAAGGCGCCCACCTGCTCCCTGAAAAAAAAACAAAAAACAGCAGGAGGGATGCCCACTCCGTCCTGCCACCGGAGGCCCTCACCCACTCCCCCTCCCCCAGCCCTAGCCCCCGCCTCCATACCTGTGACATTGGGAGCAAGAGGTACTGAAAACACCTCCTGCTCCAGCTCCAGCTCCTTCCCGACTATACTGGGCCTTAGGCCCCTCCCTGGTGCACAGGGAGGGGCCTAAGGCCCTGATTGGCTCAGGTGCCTCGGGTTCCTCCCTTAGGAGGGGCCTGAGGCATCTGAGCCAATCAGGGACTAACTCAGGAAGGAGCCTAAGGAAGTCTCTGATTGGCTAAAGCAGTCTATCAAGACCCATCCCACACACTGAGGCCACTTTTCATACAGATGTAGAATAGCCTATTTCCTGTTAATGGCCATACACTATTTCTGCATGAGCCCTTTCTGCCACCTATCTACTAGGCAGGAAGGGCTCATGTGCTAACCATGCGTTAATTGATTAGCATGCCTACTCTCCGCCTCCAAACATGCACTAAAAAGTAAAACCTACCTTTTAGCACATGGGTAGCAGGTGCCGATTCTAAAACAACCACAGGACACCTGGGTGCACCTCTGCTAGTGGAATTTAACTTGCAGTAAGGGTTCCTTAATGAAAAGTATGCAAATTTAAACTTGAACAAAAACTCTCTACCTATGAAATTAAATAGTGAAATAAAAAGACAAGAAACAAGGAAAGGGATTTGTATATGGCCTTTTTTGTAGTCCCAGTGGCCTCAGAATCTATCTAATACATCAAGGGCAGTGGAAAATTAAGTGACTTGCCCAGGGTCACAGGGAATAATGCTGGGTTGGAACCCACAATCTCAGGGGGTTGAAGCTGTAGCTCTAACCACTGTGCCACGCTCTCCTCCAATACAATATTAGAAGTGAGCCAAGTATTTAACAATGAAGCCATTGTGACATCACTGATGAGGTTGGCTCTTATTGGTGGAATGAGGTATTATGACATCAGAGAAAGGGATTGGGACTTGCATGCTGCCTTTTCTTTATAATTTTTCAATCACACTCAAAGCAGTTTTTATACAGGTACTCAAGCATTTATCCCTATCCAAGGGCAGTGGAGGATTAAGTGACTTGCCACAAGGCCACAAGGAGAAGCACAGGATTTGAACCTACAACCTCAGGTTGCTGAGGTTGTAGCTCTAACCACTACAGCATACGCTCTAGGCGCCAAAATTAATTTTTTAAAAAAGAAAAATTTGGACATGTTTGCTTCTTGTTGCACTCTACTGGCTTCTGTTTCAGGCATACATTGATTTTAAATTGGCATGTTTCAGCTTTAAAATGTTTAATAACATATTTCTTGTAGAGTTTCTTTCCTTAGCTAATTTTTTTTTGTGGCTGCAAAACTGTTAGGCTGAAGGATAATTATGAGTTGGTTTTCCCAATCTTCAGGACTGTTTGTTTCCAGAGGTTTTTGGAAAAATTCTTCTCTTACAAAGCAGTCCAACTCTGGAATGTGCTTCCTATTTCTCTAAAGAAACCTCTTCTAGACATTTAAAACTGTTTTGTTTCCAGACTTTTTAGATGAATCTTCATTTGGTCTTTCAATTAATGTTCTGTTGATAATGATTGTAAACTGCTTTGAGTCCATCTTCCTTGGAAAGGTGGTATACTGCCTTTTTGTAGCTTTAGCATTTCAAAGCTGACATTCAAAGTGGTGGACACTGGAGGATTAAGTGACATGCACAGGGTCACAGGGAGTAGCAGTGGAATTTGATCTAGCTCTACCAGTGAGCCACACCTTCAGTCTGTCCCAGTATGACAATTCTTTTGTGAGCTGGACAGTCAAGCCATTGTGATATCACTGATGAGGTTGGCTCTTAGGCATTGGTGGACTGAGGCATTATGACATCACAATCTCAGCTCTGGAATGTTGCTTCTCTTTGGGTTTCTGCCTAGTACTTGGGACCTGAGTTGGTCACTGTTGGAAAGAGGATCCTGGGTTTGATGGACCTTCAGTCTATCCCAGTATGGCAATTCTTATGTTCTTATATGACCTGAGTATAGAACAATCAAGCCATTGTGACATCACTGATGAGGTTGGCTCTTAGGCATTGGTGGAATGAAGCATTATGACATCACAATCTCAGCTCTGGAATGTTGCTTCTCTTTGGGTTTCTGCCTAGTACTTGGGACCTGAGTTGGCCACTGTTGGAAAGAGGATCCTGGGTTTGATGGACCTTCAGTCTGTCCCAGTATGGCATTTCTTATGTTCTTATGTGAGCCAAGTAGGATATAGGACAAGCAAGGCATTGTGACATCACTGATGAGGTTGGCTCTTAGGCATTGGTGGAATGAAGCATTATGACATCACAATCTCAGCTCTGGAATGTTGCTTCTCTTTGGGTTTCTGTCAGGTACTTTTGACCTGGGGTTGGCTACAGGATACTGGACTGGTTGAAAGGGAATGGGGACTTGTATAACACCTTTTTGGCATTTCAAAGCTGACATGCAAAGCGGTGGGCATTGGAGGATCAAGTGACTTGCTCAGGGTTACAGGGAGTAGCCCTGGGATTTAATCTCACAACCTCTGGGTGCAGAGGCACAGCTCTACCAGTGAGCCACACCTCCCCCCTATGTAGAAGAATCAATTAGATTAGATTAGAAGATACAAAGTAAAATGATGACCATACAGACTCAAAAGGATGCATTGCATCTGCTCTGCTATTGTTACTGCTCGTCCTTGTTTCAGCCAAGAAATCTTTAATTATTCATCCAGTAGGGTCCTTCCAGGAGGACAGGCATGCTGTAATTCCTGCTTAGCAGGTGTCAGGACAAGTCAAACACCTATCACTTCCGTAACATATTACTGAGCCGCTCTGTGAGATGGCAGTGCCAGCATTGTTATGCTTAAACCTTTTCTAGAGACGCAGCTGGCAGAAGTGCACAACGGGGCTGGCATCCTTTCATCAGTGAATAATGGCGGTTATATAGCAGCTATTCTGCTAATTGATAGGGCACATTCCCTTGTGGTTTTAAAGAGCAATGTGAGAGCCGCAGGTTCTGCCACAATGCTCAGGGATCTATAAGACATCTAAGGCTACGCTGGCCACAGACTCCCCACCATCTGCATTATGGTGCCTTTTTATTAACGGGCACATGAATCTGGGCTTAGCCTATCTTAATACCTGACTTTCCTGCATTAATGAATTAATTTATTTTAATACTAGTCTTATAGCCCGTTACATTAACGGGTGCTAGAATATATGTGTGTGTGTCTATCTTTATTTTTTTTTCTCTCTCCTTAGCCGCTTTATGTATTTCTGTCTGGTTTTTTTTTGTTTTGTTTTTTCCTTGGCTCTCCACTACCACCCCTTGCCTGCTCCCCCTGTCCATTCTCCCTTCCTTTTATCTCCCCTGTGTCCTCCAGCACCCCATCACTGCTCACCTTATCCAGCAGAAGCCCTTCTCCCTTTGTTTTACCTCCCCCTGTCCATCATCACCTCCTTCCTGCTCCCCCTGTCCAGCAGTAGGCCTGTCTTCATTTTTCTGACCCCCCTCCCTGTTCATCAGCACCTCTTCCCCTGTCCATCAACTCCTTTTCTGCCCCTCCATTTCCGTGTGTTGCAGCATTTCCCTCCTACCCCACTTCCCTGTACAGTATTTTCCTCCCCCCATACCTTCCTCCTGAACTCCATATTAAAATGCTTTCCAGGTTTGGCTGCCGCGGCCTACAACCGCTGACAGCCACCGCGGCCAACATCCGACTCAGGCCGCCGCGGCCGACATCCGACTCGGGCCGCTGCGGTCGACATCCGCCTCGGGGGAGGGGGGAGGAAGAGATAGAGTGGAGAGAGTACGGTGCGCAAGGGAATGACGGCGGCGGGGACGGCCAACTTACAGGAAGGGAGGGAACGCAGGCGGGGATCGTGAGAGTAGCCACCGCTGCGTCTTTCAACAGGGAGCAGGCCAGACCGTAAGCTGCGCATGCGCACTTCCTATGGGTTGCTTCAGCTCACGGAAAACCGGCGCACGCATAGGAAGTGCGCATGCGCGGCCTAGCGTTTTATTATATTATATTTTATATACCATTTATAGCCTTATAGTGGTTTACATTCAGGTACTCAAGCATTTCTCCCTATCTGTCCTGGTAGGCTCACACTCTATAACATAACATAACATTGAATTTCTAGATCGCAGAGCCGTAAAGTTCAATGCAGTTTACAAAAGATTAATAAAGGGAGTACAATTAAGAGATCATCATATGGAAGGAGTCTAATTAGCTATAAACCTAGAAAAGAGGAATGCTTTTAATTGTTTTCTGAAATGCGGATATGAGTGGGATGAAGATCTAATGTACCTGGGGCAATAGGGGATTAAGTGACTTGCCCAGGGTCACAAGGAGCAGCGTGGGATTTGCACCCACGACCTCAGGGTGCCGAGGCTGTAACTCTAACCACCGTGCTAAGGTTATTGAACAAGATGAGTTCGTTGGGATTAGGAGAAACATTGACTGCATGGGTTAAAGACTGGCTCAGTGGCAGACTTCAAAGGGTGGTGGTAAATGGGGTTCACAGACAAAATCGCGCGAGACAACGGCACGCCGACATCTGAGCGCAGACAACTGAGCGCAAGGTTGACGGCGCGCCGAAGAAAAGCACTATTTTAAAGGGTTCCGATGGGGGGTGTTGGTGGGGACCCCCCCCCTTTTACTTAACAGACATCGCGCTGGCGTTGTGGGGGGTTTGGGGGGTTGTAACCCCCCTCATACTTGAAACTGAACTTTTTGCCTGTTTTTTAGTGAAAAAGTTCAGTTTTAAGTATAATGTGGGGGGTTACAACCCCCCAAACCCCCCCCCAAAGCCAGCGCAATGTCTGTTAAGTAAAGTGGGGGGGTTCCCCCCCACCCCCTGTCGGAGCCCTTTAAAATAGTGCTTTTCTTCGGCGCGCCGTCAACCTTGCCCTCAGTTGTCGGCGCGCTGTTGTCTCGCGCGATTTAGTCCCGTCACCGGTAAATTGTACTCCCTCCGAAATGTCGGAAGTGATCAGTGGAATGCCGCAGGGCTCGGTCTTGGGTCCAGCCCTATTTAATATCTTTGTACAGGACCTGCTTCAGAGACTTCAAGACAAAATTGTGTTATTTGCCGATGACACTAAACTGTGCAACGTAGTGGGCAGAGTAACCGTACCCGACACTATGACGCAGGACCTACTTTTACTGGAAAAATGGTCTAATATTTGGCAACTGAGTTTTAATACCAAAAAGTGCAAGGTTATGCACCTTGGTAGTGGAAACCCATGCAGAACTTACACCCTAAATGGTGAGACCTTAACAAGAACTGTTGCAGAACGGAACCTGGGAGTAATCAATAGTGAAGATATGAAGACTGCCAATCAAGTGGAGAAAGCTTCATCCAAGGCTAGACAAATGCTGAGTTGCATCCAAAGAAGTTTTGTCAGCCGAAAGCCTGAAGTTATAATGCCGTTGTACAGCTCCGTGGTGAGACCCCAACTGGAATATTGTGTTCAGTTTTGGAGGCCACACTATCAAAAGGATGTGCTGAGAATGGAATCGGTTCAGTGAATGGCCACTAGGATGGTCTCAGGACTCAAGGATCTCCCATATGAAGAATGCCTAGGTAAGTTGCAGCTATACACTCTCGAGGAACGCAGAGAGAGGGGTGACATGATAGAGACATTCAAATACGTTACTGGCCGTATTGAGGTAGAAGAAGACATCTTTTTCCTCACAGGACCTACGACTACAAGAGGGCATCCGTTAAAAATCAAGGATGGGAGATTTCATGGTGACATCAGGAAGTATTTCTTCACTGAAAAGGTGGTTGATCGTTGGAATGATCTACCACTTCAGGTAGTTGAGGCCAACAATGTGCTCGAATTTAAGAAAAAATGGGACAAGCATGTGGGGTCACTTCGGGGGAGTGTTTAGGGGGGAGGGTTATTCGAGTGGGCAGACTTGTTGGGCCGATGGCCCTTTTCTGCCGTCATACTCTGTTTCTATGTTTCTTTTTTTTTTTCATAAATCTTTATTCATTTTCTTATGTTACATCAAGTGTTTCAAATAAATTCATTAGAAACTTGAATATACACACTTGATTAATTTACAGATTAATATCAATTTTAACATTTCTTTAGAAAATCAATATTAAATATAGTTATAATAATATGCAAGAAATTTAAATTTATATAATTATTATTGAATATAATAATTCCCACCCCTCCCTCCCATCCAATTAATAATACATAAAATCAATTTTATTGAGAAAAATTCATTCAAATATTGATATATTATGTAATAACTAGAAATAAAATCCCCTAATGTGTCACAATTTAAGACATTTTTGAATAATTTGTCAGGTTGTGTGCTAATCTTCAGATTAGAGTTCGTTATCAGTAAAAAGTTCATGCAAAAATAAAAAGGGATAAAAAGTACATGAAAGCACCAACCAACAAAAAAAGCACAATTGATCTTGAGAATTGGACTGTAGAACATTCCTCCCCCCCCCCCCCCTTTACGAAGGCACGTTAGGAATTCTATGAGTGTCGGAGCTAATACCGCCACGGCCAGCAATAAGAAAAGGCTAACTCAGTTTCATAAAAGGGCTTGTTTAATTTGTACTACCCGACACGGCCTGTGTTTTGACTGGAAGCCTACTTCAGGGGTCAGAATAAATCGTGTGTCTTTGCTCTACTTGTGTGAAAGAACAACCATGTCTCATGAAAATAAAGCGGAACCTGAGAGAAGTGCTATTTGCTCCCAGACTCTTGTGTTTGGCTACGGCAGGGGTAGGGAACTCCGGTCCTCGAGAGCCGTATTCCAGTCGGGTTTTCAGGATTTCCCCAATGAATATGCAGTGAAAGCAGCGCACGCACAAAGATCTCATGCATATTCATTGGGGAAATCCTGAAAACCTGACTGGAATACGGCTCTCGAGGACCGGAGTTCCCTACCCCCTGAGCCCTGAAGCAAGCTTCCAGCCGAAACACAGGTCGTGTTGGGTCATTTCAATGAAAGGGTCCTACATTCTAGTTCTCAAGGCCAATTGTGCTTTTCTTGGTTAGATACCTGTAAAAAGTTAACAAGTGAGCACTTACTTCCTCCTATTTAGGGGGCTCAGAATGCTCTCATTTTAACTCAGGGCTCCTTTTATCAAGCCGCGCTAGCGGTTTAACGCATGTAATATCATGCACTAAACCGTCAGCCGCACTAGCCGCTACCGCCTCCTCTTGAGCAGGCGGTAGTTTTTGGCCAGTGCAGGGGTTAACGCGTGATGAAAAGTCCACTTGCATTAACCCCATTAGTGCGGCTTCTTGGAGAGCCTACAATTAGAGAATGGCATGGGAACAAATTTGCTTCCGTTCCCATGGGATCTCAATATCCCCGTCCATCCCCATGAGTTCTGTCCCTGTCCCATTCCTGCAAACTCTGCCTTAATAGCACAAGCCTCAACACTTATGATTTTAAAGTGTTTGAGGCTTGTGCAGATGAGGACGGAGCTTAGGCATTGGTGGAATGAGGCATTATGACATCACAATCTGAGCTCTAGAATGTTGCTACTTATGATTTTAAAGTGTTTGAGGCTTGTGCAGATGAGGACGGAGCTTAGGCATTGGTGGAATGAGGCATTATGACATCACAATCTGAGCTCTAGAATGTTGCTACTTATGATTTTAAAGTGTTTGAGGCTTGTGCAGATGAGGACAGAGCTTAGGCATTGGTGGAATGAGGCATTATGACATCACAATCTGAGCTCTAGAATGTTGCTACTTAGGATTTTAAAGTGTTTGAGGCTTGTGCAGATGAGGATGGAGCTTAGGCATTGGTGGAATGAGGCATTGTGACATCACAATCTGAGCTCTAGAATGTTGCTACTTAGGATTTTAAAGTGTTTGAGGCTTGTGCAGATGAGGACGGAGCTTAGGCATTGGTGGAATGAGGCATTATGACATCACAATCTGAGCTCTAAAATGTTGCTACTTAGGATTTTAAAGGGTTTGAGGCTTGTGCAGATGAGAATAGAGCTTGCAGTCATGGGACGGGGATAGAGAGATCCCACAGGAATAGTGATAATTTGTCTCAATGTCATTCTCTATTTACAATTAAAAAAAAAGAAAAAAGAAAAATCACAAACAACTGAAGTGGGATTTGAACCTGCTGTATATGGGTGTCTGTGTGGCCATTTTATTTTCCTTTCTCTGCTGCCACACTGACATCCATGGTTCTTGTCTCCCCCTCCCCTCCCCCTTTCATAATTTTGGGGTTTGGTGAGCTCATATTTTCCACCATGAATTTAGTGGTTAGAGTGGCTTATGGGCCTGGGTCCTTCTCTCTATGGTTCTCTAACCCACCCCCCAGACTAATTAAGCCACCTCTGTGCAGCTCTACTAGGCTTTCCTATGCCAGGCTGCCAGGTGCTGATGTTCTGGAGGCAGATATGTAAAGTTGTTATTACGGTTTTTATTGGGGGGGGGGTCAGGGATCACTTGGGCAGTGTTGGGGGAGTCTGTACTTTGTCCCTGCAGTGGTTATCTGGTCACTTAGACCTGTTTTTAGATCGCCTAAGTCACAACTTATAAGTTCCGTCTAGGAAATCTCGTTAACCTTTCAATTATCCCTGCAGGACGACTAAGTCCAGGTCGGTCCACATCCCGCCCTAACCACTCCTCCAAAAATGCCCTTTTGAGCTCAGGGCGCACAGTGGCATTCAGAGGCCTAAAAGGTCTCTGGATACGACTAAAAACCCATTTTGATTATCAGCGCTTGGACAACCTGTCTTTTAGGTCATCCGAGCGCCGATTTAGGCAGGTTTTTAGACGTATTTTGTTTCCATTATGAACCTCTTAGTGTGTGGGAAGCACACATTCATGGCAAAATGGTCAGGGGATGCCTCAGTGCACCCTGCAGTAGGCCATTTTTTGCTGCAGTAAGCAGCTTTGTAGAAGGGCCCAAAAGTATATTACCTTTTCTTTTTTTTTTTTAATTCCCTAACTATAAAATTCCAGGCCCTCTAAGAGTTAAGTACAATAGAATGGTTCATAGACAACGCCGCGAAAGACAAAGGCGCGCGCCGACAACTGTTCATAGACAACGCCGTGAAAGACAAAAGCGCGCACCGACAACTGAGCGCAAGACAGAGGCGCACGCTGAAGAAAATTACAGTTTTAGGGGCTCCGATGGGGGGTTTTGTAAGGGAGCCCCCCCAGTTTACTTAATAGAGATTGTGCTGGTGTTATGGGGGGTTTGGGGGGTTGTAACCCTCCACATTTTACTGTAAACTTAACTTTTTCCCTAAAAACAGGGAAAAAGTGAAGTTTTCAGTAAAATGTGGGGGGTTACAACCCCCCAAACCCCCCACAACGCCCCCACAACGCGGCGCGATGTCTATTAAGTAAAGTGGGGGGTTCCCCCCCCCACACACCCCCGTCGGAGCCCTAAAAACAGTAATTTTGTGCGGCGCGCACCTCCGCGCTGCGCTCAATTGACTGGGCGCAGATTCCTTTAGGAGTTAACTGAAGTACAATAAACAGTTCTTCATATGGGTTGCAATAAGTGTGACTTCAGTGGGTTGGGGGGGGGAAGAAATTAAAAAAAACTAGTTACCTTAAGGCAATTTCTTGTTCTGCTAAGGGCAGCCAAACTATTTCTTTTCTCCGACTGCAATCGTTCATCACTGAGGTAGGCATCATTAAACCTTGATATGAAACACATTGACGTGCATTTCCTTGCAAGAGCTTCATTTTTTAAAGGAACTCTGTTTTGCAGGCTTTGTCTTGTAATGACAGTAGGATGCCAAATCTTCAGCATTCTGTTTTGCATGGACATGTACAAATGATACCATTACTATGACAGATGGATCTGAAGCAGTTCAAATATTTTCAGTGTTTACTTTCTTGAAGTTGCTACTGGCACCCTTCTCAGTTAAAAAAAATGGCCATCTCTGCTCTTCCAGTACACTTGAACAGGTTAACTCGTTCACGATGGCTTTTATTATACCGTAGAATTGAATGAGCGTTGAAGCATTTACCTCGCTGGCCCGTGGTAAGAAGCTCTTCCACGGTTTAGCAAAACCCAGCGAAAGTTAAGTACTGTAGGTGCAGCTTATTGAATAAAGCTCAGTGGACTTTTTTGGGTGCTGATATCTATTCCAGTTAAGATGTTATAAATTGAAGAAACATCTAATATGGCACAATTTATGGTTTTTATGTAACAATTTTTGTTGTTATGAATGTAAAACCGTAAAGCGTCTAGTATCATGGATAGCACAGTATAGAAACTGTGGAAATAAATATATATTACCCCCCTTTTACAAAACCGCAAGGCCGATGTGCTGAATGCTCTGCGCTGCTCCCGGCGCTCGTAGGAACTCTATGAGCATTGGGAGCAGCGCAGAGCATTCAGACCCCGATTCTGCAAACTGCGTCCCGATTGTAGGCAGCTGTAGGCATCCTATAGCTGTCTAACCAGCCAATTGGGATGCATGTTGTACAAAAAATGCTTCCTAGGCAGGCTGCCTATATTGAAGGCGCCTCCAGGAGCCTATGGAGGCCTGCAATCCTGCCTAAGCTCGCCTAAGGCTAGGCATAGCCTTAGGCAAATCCAGGCGGCCGTACACATCTCCCTAGGTCAGCAAGAGACAGGTACAATGTTGGCAGACTAGATGGGCCATTTGTCCTTTATCTGCCATCATGTTGTATGAACCCAGTGGCCTTAGGCAGGAGAGTCCAGAGTAGGAGAAGAGAAGGACCCCTCCCATCCTTGGACACTGGATTCCCATTGTGGTATCCACCCTATGCCTGCTAGGTCTTACTCTGTCCCCAGAGCAGTGCACATGCCAAAACCTGATTCAACAGAAACAGCACACTTTAAAACGCAAGCAGACAATTTTGAGTATGTTCCATTCTTGTCCTCTAGAGGGAACAGGAGAGTAGATCTGCCTGCTCTACACCACACACACAACTCTAGCTCTGTTCCTAGTGGTCAAGTGCAAGCTGTGACTAGAACCACCAGAAAAGCCTTTTCACCTGGGGGTTTGGGGCGTGGCTGCAGGCTTTTACACCAGAAGGCAGAACAGCTAGAGGGCTGGAGGGAGAAGCAGCAAGAAAGGCAGGAACGCTCAGGGCTGAGAGGTCTGGATGGCAAGGAGCAACTGGAATACATGGACCTGGGCGAGGCTGGTTCAGAGCAGGAGGTGCCTGGAAACCAGGAAGTACAAGCCATGGAGTTGGAGCAATACCATGAACTGCCCAGTGAGATCCTGTCCATGGAAGTCTGTGGCGCTAAAGGTAAGTCAATTAAAAATTGCCTTATTGTATTGGCTGGAAGTTTGGGGACTTTGTTCTGAGAACTGAGATTGTATTTTTGGGCAAGCTTACCTAATACTTACTGCTGGTGATTCTTGAAAAGAACTTTGGCAGAACTGTTTGTATTTTCTGGTTTTCCCCTTTCTCTCTGTGTGGGAGAAGGGCTGGTGTGGAAGTGGGGGCTGCTCTGTGTCTTTTTGTGGTGAGATTTTTGAGGGCATACATGTATTTTTGTTTATTAGACTATCCTCCCTGGCCAGCACTTCTATGCTGGTGCCTAGTGCTGTAGCAGTAGAGCAGGCTGAATCAAGCCCAAGAAACTGTTTGTTTAAAGGTAATTATTTGAAGATAAGATAACCCAGAGAAGATTTGACGGCTTTGGGAAGCCAAAGCTGTTGTTTTGTTTTTCTTGCATTCCTTTAAATAGCATAACTAATGAAATTTTAGAACAAATCTCTTACATTATGACTGAGATAGCACAATGGGACAATCAACTTTAAATTGAAATTAAATACAGAAAAGACAAATTTTTTCCTAGCAAATCCAAAGGATAAAATAACTAGAACATCGCTTCACTTGAATGGTCATGACTACCCGATTTTCAAATCTATAAAAATATTAGGAGTCACATTAGACTCTCATTTATCCATGGTAGAACATACGAATTTAGTGGTGAAGAAATGCTTTTTTGCACTTTGGAAACTAAAGACCATCAAAAAATACTTTGATCCTCTATCTTTTAGATTAGTGGTGCAGGCATTGGTTCTATCTATGTTGGATTATTGCAATATTGTTTATTTGGGTGCACCTAAAAATATTTTGAGAAAATTGAGAATATTACAGAACACGGCTGTCCGTCTGATATTTGGGCTGAAGAAAAATGATCATATTAGTCCCTACTAAAGACTGTTTCCCTGGTTGCCGGTAGAGGCACGAGTAATATTTAAGTTCTCTAGTATATGTTTTAAGCTGATTTGGGGGTTGGCCCCTACCTATCTTTTGTCTCATTTCGTGCTATACAGCCCTATGAGGATAACCAGAAATTGTAATTTATTTGCCTATCCAAAAATTACTGGTTGTAGATACAGGTCTTTTCTGGATAGGACTTTTTCGTTTCAAGCAAGTTAAGCAGCAGTCCTGGTTAGGTAATTACATCAGTGGAGCCAGGCTGTCTTACGGCGCATTTCGGAAATAAATTAAGATTGTACTGTTTGATAAATTCATTTCCTAAATAGAAGTTATATTAATAACAATAATTCTACTCTGACTACTCTTAGGAAATTGTTGTACTCTTGCTATTTGTATGTTGTACTTCGCTGATTGTCCAGCTCTCTTTAGTGTAAATCGCCCAGAAATTGTCTGATTGTGGCGGTGTAGAAGAATAAAGTTATGTCATGTAAGCCAAAGCTGTTGTCTTGTTTTTCTTGCATTCCATATATTGAGAGACTCGAGCTGAAGTGGTGCAAGAAACTTGAATGATCTGCAGTGAACCAGAGACTGTTTAAAAGTATATTTTCTTTTTCCTTTGCACTTTGTATACTGATAGAAGGACCAGATCTCTGTGGCTTGGAACATTCTGACAGTATTGTTTTTTGACTGTTTAGCTCAGGGGTGCCCAATAGGTCGATCGCGATCGACCGGTAGCTCGCCAAGGCAAAGTGAGTCGATCACCCAGGACGTCAATTCTGCCATCGGAGAGGAAGTTCGGGCCAGCCAATCGCTGCCTGGCTGGGCGGAACTTCCTCTCCGACGGCAGAATTGATGTCGGGGAGAGGAATCCTGGTCGGCCCGAAGTAGGGAGAGCATGGGGCGGTCGGCGTCGGCTTTGGGGGCCTGTTATCCATTGGTGGCAGTTTGGGACCTGTTCCCCGATGGCAGCGGCAGTGGCTTGGGGAAGGGCAGGGAGAAAGAAAGAAAGGGGGCAGGCAGGGAGACAGAAGGAAAGAAGAGAAACAGAAAAAAAGAAAGGGGGCATGAAGACAGAAAGAAAGAAAGGTCAGGGAGAGAGGAAGAAAAAGTTGGGGGAGGGAATGAGGTGTGGAGGAGAGGAAGCATACAGGCTGAAAGAAAGATTGGATGCACAGTCAGAAGAAGAAAGTGCAACCAGAGACTCATGAAATCACCAGACAAGGTAGGAAAAATGATTTTATTTTAAATTTAGTGATCAAAATGTGTCTGAATTTATATCTGCTGTCTATATTTTACTATATGGTCCCCTTTTACTAAACCGCAATAGTGGTTTTTAGCGCAGGGAGCCTATGAGCGTCGAGAGCAGCGCTGGGCATTCAGCGCAGCTCCCTGCACTAAAAAATGCTATTGTGGTTTAATAAAAAGGGAGGGGGTGGGTATTTGTCTATTTTTGTATGGTTGTTACTGAGGTGACAGTGCATAGTCATCTACTTTGACCTCTTTGAAAAAACCCCGGAATAGGAATGATAATTAACAATTCTATGCGTACAGTGTGCGTTGTGTTTTTTTTAAATTTTATTGTTGGTAGATCATTTTGACTTGGCCATTTTAAAAGTAGCTCGCGAGTCAAAAAAGTGTGGGCACCCCTGGTTTAGCTGTTCAAACCCTTATGCGAGTAGCACATTTTTGAAAGGGAGACTTGCGAATAAACTGGGTCCTTGCGATGTAAAATATATTTCCCTGGTGGTGTGGTGCTTTTCCTTTTGGTTGCCTTCTTTCCTTGTGCCCAAGGACACATTGCCCTGAGGGTGCCTATGATACCATTCAGTTCCCCAGGTAAGTTCCAGAGTGGGGGTCTGGGATGGGAGGAGGTCGTGCTCTTTGGTGGTTGGGGCTTGTGCTCTAGGGCAGTGTTTCTCAGCTTCTTCAAGCCAAGTCCCCCTAAGCATAACAAATACCAACCAAGTGCCCACGCTCCGCCCTTGACCCTACCCCAATAATAATAGTGCTAATTGTAACGCAATTCTAACATCAGAGAGAAGGTTCCAGGTCAGCCATGCAGCGTGTGAGTCACTGCCTGCGTTCCTGCACAGAGTGCTGCCGGGGGAAGAGGGAACCAGTCTGGCTCCAACGAAGTAACAGGGTCAGCTTCGGGGGTGGGGGATGGTGCAACGGGTCGGCAGACAGGCAGGGAGGGATCCCCGGTGGTGGCCAGGCCACGTACCCCCAATAAGCGGCCCGCGTACCGCGTGTTGAGAAACACTGCTCTAGGGCACCAGTTTTTGATCCAGGGAGGGGGAATCGGATGGGAGTTGACCTGGGGTTGGGGGTTGATCAGAACAAGGAAGGGCATATTGGGGCCAAATTTAGAACCTGGGGGGGATTGGATCAGGGGGATGGGTAGCCCAATGATGGTGTGTGGCTAAAGATTTGAGCGGCCATGTCCACCATCAAAGCCCAATTGGAGTAAGCATTGGAGCCTGAGTTCTTTTGAACTTGGCCCCTCAGAGCTTATCACCTCACACTGAGGGCACACTATGGGCCTCTTCTATTAAACTGCGCTAGCAGTTTTCTAGCGCGGGGAGCTGCGCTGAAGGCCCGCACGGCTCCCTATGCTCATAGAGTTCCTGTGAGCGTCGGGAGCTGTGTGGGTCATTCAGCGCGGCTCTCTGTGCTAAAAACAACAGGCATGGTCGCCCTCCTTACCAAAAAAATAACTTTCCAATGCTTATCACTAACAGTGTGCATATAATTTACACGATATTAGTATTAAACACTGGGAAGTTATTTCTCAGCACTGTTCCTGTTGTATTCGCCTGCGCTGTAGTGCACAGCGCAGGGTTTCTGAGCATCAGCCTGCTTGGATGTTTGACACCTTCCCCCCCCCCTTCCTGGTGCATTATGGGACTTACAACTCTGATTTCAGTGGGCAGAGTCAGACATTAGAAATCCCGCATTGCTTTGGGACTATAAGGTCAAAACCAGGACTGGCCAAGAATCTTCAGCCTGGAACTGGGTAACTCGGCACTTCTGCTGGCTTTAGGCAAAATTCTAAGCGCAACAAAATTCCGTGTGTGCATTTGCTGGCCTGTGATCTGGGCAGCCTTATAAGAAGAATTTACCATGTGGAAGCCTCTGTTTTATTCATATAAATGACCTTTTAAAATTACCCCTTAGCGAGGAAAAGGCACTTATTTGTGAATTACAATAAGGAATATTTGAGAAGTTAGATGAAAATGTTAAAGCTCCTTTGGGTTTCTATAAATTGTGGACTTCGGAAGTTACCCATAGATAATACATGAAGAAAAACAGTGCTTTTATTCAATAACACCCATAATCACAGTAAAGCCGCTGCCAATCCTTCAGGCAGACAATTTCTGCCCAATTATGGAGTTCTTATTTTTGATGTTTTTTTCATTACATGGAAGTGCGGCCTTTATCACCATCATTCACTATGCCAGCAAGTGCTCCTGAATGCATAGGTCACGTTTAAGCAGATGTCAGATGATCCATTTTTTTTTTCATTAAAAAAAAATATATATATCACTTGAAGGTAGTATGGCAGAGTTTCAAAAATGGGAAATTTGAAACGGCTGACACTTATTCCGGAAAAACAAAACGCATTTCATTTGAGAAAAAGGCAGGGCTGGCCTTAAGCGGGGGCAACAAGGGTGGCCCTGCGCTTAACTGAGTCAACTGGCAGCTGACCTAAATGTAAATGGTTTTTTTTTCACTTCCCCTCCCTCTTGGTAATCGTGCTCCTGAGCACCGACACTCTATACCGGTGGTCTCAAACTCAAACCCTTTGCGGGGCCACATTTTGGATTTGTAGGTACTTGGAGGGCCGCAGAAAAAAATAGTTAATGTCTATTAAAGAAACTAGTCTTTAAGCCCGTTACATTAACGGGTGTTTTGTGTGTCTGTCTTTCTTTCTCTCTCTCCTTGGCCGCTTTCTGTCTGTCTTTCTTTCTTTCTGTCTCTCTCTCTCACCTTGGCCGCTGTCTGTCTGTCTTTTTTTCTGTGTGTCTCTCTCTCTCCTTGTCCACTGTCTGGTTGTTTTTTTTTTTTTTTCTTTCAATCTCTCTCCCTGGCCCCCTGTCCTTCTGTGTGTCTTTCACTCCCACCTACCTGTCTTTCAGTGTGTCAGTCTGTCAATGTCTCATCTGTTTGTTTGTTTTTTTTTTTTTTCTTTCAATCTCTATCCCTGTCAATTATCGTGCCCCATCCTACCTTTTTTTTTTATCACACGTTGTGTTGGGAAGGGCAACCGGCTGCTGGATTAGGTTAAACCGCCACTCAAAGCAAATCGTCATGCGCGCACGCGCCACGCGCTTTACAATTTCTCTGCCGGCCACGGAGCTACAGACGCATGGAGCCACAAAGATTGAAGTGCACATGCGCACCAAGGGTATTATTATATAGGATTACAATTCTGCACGTGGTAAAACACTTTATACTTTATAAATCTTCCCCCCCACCCCGAAGGCCTGCATGTCCCCCCTCTTTTTTTTTTTTTTTTTTGCAGCATCCTCTAGCTTCCCCCCCCCCTGGCCTCACGGTCTTAGTTTTAGCTAATTACCGCAGCCTGCAGAGAGGATCGCCACAGCACGTTCCCTCTGCCGCAGTCCCGCCCCTCCTCTGATGTCAGCAGAGGGAACGTGCTGCTGAGGATGACGGCAGCCTGCAAGGATCGCTACAGCACTGGCAATCCTCTCTGCAGACTGCAGTAATTATCTGAAGGTAAGAGCGGAAGACCAGGGGGGAAGCTGAAGGATGCTGCAAAGAGTGGGCAGCACTAGTATAGACTGCGGGCCGCAAAATAGTACCTAATGGGCCGCATGTGGTCCCCGGGCCGCAAGTTTGAGACCACTGCTCTATACCTCTTTCAGGGCACTACGGGACAGCCCTTCCATCTCATTTGAAATCTTAAGTCCAGAAGGGAACCCTCCAAACTGTTCTGCCCAGGGTTGGTCGCAGAAAAAGAAGTGGATTCAGTTAAGAACATGGGCAGCGGAACACTGTCCTGTTTGGGGGTTGGGGTGGGGGGCCCTGGAGTTGCACCCGGGTCCCAGCAAAATCCTGTGGCATCTCTCCTGATTCATCCATCCAGCCACCTCCTCCTGGTGCTGTAGTTTTAAATCTTCGGGCAACTGCTGCGCAGCGTCGAAGAGCAGGCCTGACCCCGGAAACAGGATGAAAGGTTCAGGGGCAGGACTGCGCGGTGGCTGCCCGAAGATTTAACCTTTTCCTATCGTGTGTCCCGGATGACGGGACATTCCATAAATGTCGTTGCCATCGTATGTCCCATGGCATGGGACATACAGTACACGACAGGAACACAAAATATTTGAATTTACAGACTTATGACTTATTTACATTATGTTTACAATAGCCATAAATGATAACGGTGAATAATACAAAACTTTGCTAAAATAATTACGATTGGAACCAGCATAACGTAAAATTTATTACGATAGGAAAAGGTTAAGGCAGAATGCAGGGACATGGGAGCGCGGCGGGCACCGAGTCTTTGGGGAGCCCATGGCGCTGCTTTCAGAATCTGGGCCTTAATGCCTACCAGCACCTAAGAATGCTAGGTGCGATTCTGTAAACAGTGCCTAGTGGTTGATTGACAACTGTGCCGAACAGCGCCTAGGATCAAAAAGATTAGAAAAATTGTCTAATGATTGACAGTTAAAATGTATTTCAGTGACGTGCAGAGAGAGGCACAAGTGGTTTGGAAACCCGAAAAAGTTGCATTTGCTTGGCAGTGCTTCACCCTGCCTGTCGCTGAATTAAATCTGATGGCTTCTTATTTTTTCCACTCCCTCGGGGCGGGCCTGGGGGGTCCACTCTCCTTTGTTATGAACGTTCATGTCATCTGTAAAAAGAAAAATACTTTCCCTTCTGACCTTTTGGCAATGTCCAGAGACGTAGCAAGGGTGAGGGGTGCCCGGCAGGTGGCGCCCTGCCCCCGTTCCTTCCCCGAACCCCATCCTGCTGAGTGCGTGCCCCCTTCCCTTCGCCCATGCCTTTAGTTGTTCGCCACCGCGACCAAAAACTTCAACGTACTCCTTGCGACCGTGTCCTCTCTTTCTCTGACATCACTTCCTGTACACAGCGCCTATAAGTGACGTCAGCAGGAGCTGATGCAGTTGTGAGGAGCACGCTGAAGTTGTTACTCGCGGTGGTGAACAAATAATATGAGGGAAGGGAAGGGCGCGTGTGCAGCAGGGACAGGAGTGGGAATAGGTGGGGGCAGAGAGGAGAAAGGGTGCCAGCGCCCCCACCATGATGGCATCCAGGGCGGACCACCCCCCCTTACTACGCCACTGGCAATGCCGCTCACAAATATTTTGAATAGAATCAGTCCCAATATCAATCCTTTGGGCGAGTGAGTGTGTGTGTGTGTGTCTGTACACAATACAGTACATTAAGAACATAAGAATAGCCTTACTGGATTAGGCCAATGGTCCATCAAGCCCAGTAGCCCGTTTTCACGGTGGCCAATTCAGGTCACTAGTACCTGGCCAAAACCCAAAGAGTAGTAATATTCCATGCTACCAATACAGGGCAAGCAGTGGCTTCCCCCATGTCTTTCTTAATAACAGACTATGGACTTTTCCTCCAGGAACTTGTCCAAACCTTTCTTTAAACCAGCTACGCTGTCTGCTCTTACCACATCCTCTGGCAACGCATTCCAGAGCTTAACTATTCTGAGTGAAAATTTTTTTCCTTAAATTGGCTTTAAAAGTATTTCCCTGTAACTTCATCGAGTGTCCCCTAGTCTGTGTAATTTTTGACGGAGTGAAAAATCGATCCACTTGTACCCGTTCTACTCCACTCAGGATTTTCTAGACTTCAATCATATCTCCCCTCAGCCATCTCTTTTCCAAGCTGAAGAGCCCTAACTGTTTTAGTCTTTCCTCATACGAGAGGAGTTCATCCCCTTTACCATCTTGGTCACTCTTCTTTGAACCTTTTCTAGTGCCGCTATATCTTTCTTGAGATAAGGAGACCAGAATTGAATATAATACTCCCAATGAGGTCGCACCTGGAGCGATTCAGAGGCATTATAACATTCTTGGTCTTGTTAACCATCCCTTTTTTAATAATTCCTAGCATCATATTTGATTTTTTGGCCGCCACGGCACATTGGGCGGAAGATTTCATCGTGTCTACGATGACACCCAGATCCTTTTCTTGGGCGCTAATCCCAGCAAAAATATAATAAAGCACAACAGTTATTCAACAAGAGAACTACAAAAACAATGACTGAAACCCCTGTTACTGAGAAAGCAAGGACCATTTTGCAGCATAAATACAGGTCTATTCTATATGTAAAACATCCCACATTCCACCAGCACCTCTGACATGCGTTTTGTGACCTATCAAAGTCCTAGTTAACATTTTGCCAGCAGTAGCTATTTACATTTGAAGCCCAATGATTTTATGATCCATCCAGAGTTGAGTTTATAGTCTGTGTCTTTATACATAACTAATGAGTTTATTGCTTTATGCTAATTACTAGCTCTTGCAGACCATATACCGTGCATCCAAAGTCTGCTTGAAGTGGTCTGTTCTAACAGGAAACCTACTGGAAGATATGTGTCTTTGTAACATTTTGCAGAGTTCCTGCAATTATCAGAAAAAGTAGAAGCAGCTTTTATGGAGGCCTAGCTGGGTTCTGCCATATTGTGAGTTATTTATTTATTAATCTGGAAAAAAAAAAATCATAAAACTCTCACACAACTAAACACACTGCAGCAGTTTGTGCTGGATCACCTGCAAAGATTCTCTCCCTCCCTGAGTTTTCCCTGCATTCCTTCCTGCCTTTTTCCAGTCCCTTGCTTTCTCTCCCTCTCTGAGTATTCCCTGCATTCCTTCCTGCCTTCTTCCAGTCCCTTGCTTTCTCTCCCTCCCTGAGTTTTCCCTGCATTCCTTCCTGCCTTTTTCCAGTCCCTTGCTTTCTCTCCCTCCCTGAGTTTTCCCTGCATTCCTTCCTGCCTTCTTCCAGTCCCTTGCTTTCTCTCCCTCCCTGAGTTTTCCCTGCATTCCTTCCTGCCTTCTTCCAGTCCCTTGCTTTCTCTCCCTCCCTGAGTATTCCCTGCATGTGTTCCTGCCTTCTTCCAGTCCCTTGCTTTCTCTCCCTCCCTGAGTTTTCCCTGCATTCCTTCCTGCCTTCTTCCAGTCCCTTGCTTTCTCTCCCTCCCTGAGTATTCCCTGCATGCGTTCCTGCCTTCTTCCAGTCCCTTGCTTTCTCTCCCTCCCTGAGTTTTCCCTGCATTCCTTCCTGCCTTCTTCCAGTCCCTTGCTTTCTCTCCCTCCCTGAGTTTTCCCTGCATTCCTTCCTGCCTTCTTCCAGTCCCTTGCTTTCTCTCCCTCCCTGAGTATTCCCTGCATGCGTTCCTGCCTTTTTCCAGTCCCTTGCTTTCTCTCCCTCCCTGAGTTTTCTCTGCATTCCTTCCTGCCTTCTTCCAGTCCCTTGCTTTCTCTCCCTCCCTGAGTTTTCTCTGCATTCCTTCCTGCTTTCTTCCAGTCCCTTGCTTTCTCTCCCTCCCTGAATTTTCCCTGCATTCCTTCCTGCCTTCTTCCAGTCCCTTGCTTTCTCTCCTTCCTGCCTTCTTCCAGTCCCTTGCTTTCTGCCATCCAGATGTAGGGTTACCCGATTTTCCTCAAAGGAAAATCCGGATCCATGGCCACGTTCCCAGTTCTGCCCGCATCACACCCCCCCCCTAACCTGTTCTTGCATCGGGACGGCATCTGCACATGTGACACAATGACGTCGCGCATGTGCACGTGACATCGCCTCGTTGCGTCTACGTGTTTGTGGATGCCTTCCCGACGTCGGAGGCTTTTCAAAACCCGTACAAAGTGGTGGGTTTTCGAAAAGTCATCCGGACCCCCGGACATGTCCAGGGAAATCCAGACATCTGGTAACCCTACCCAGATGTATGCATTGCTTAAAAATGTATTTTTTGTACTCATTTAAAACCTTTTTTTTCTTTTTCTATTTTAGGGGGCTTTGTTTTGGTGTTTTGTGTATTCATTCTTTGAATGTACACTTCCCCTTCCCCATTCGTGGTTTCCCTACTCGCGATTTCACATAATCGTGATTTTTTTTTGGGGGGGGAGGAGGGAAACCCCTCCCCCCCATATTTTTGTCTTCCCCCAGCATCCCGGCCTTACCTGGTGGTCTAGCTGGTTTTCAGGGCAGGAGCGATCTTCCTACGCTCCTGTCCCGTGCAGATAGCCATTAGGAAATGGCTGTGGGGAGTTCCCGTAGTCTCTCATTACATGGAAATGCTTTTAAAACAAATAGGGAGAAATCTTTTTGTTATTCAAAGAATAATTAAGCTCTGGAACTCATTGCTGGAAGCTGTGGTGACAGCGGTTTGCATAGCTGGGTTTAAGAAGGGCTTGGACAAGTTCTTGGAGGTCCAGAGTCTGCTTCTGAGACAGACATGGGGGAAGCCAGTGCTTGCCCTGGGTTTGGTAGAATGGAATGTTGCTGCTTGGGATTCCGTCAGAATCTTGTTACACTTTGGGGTTCCAGAATGTTGCCACTCTTTGGGATTCTGCCAGGTACTTGTGACCAGTGTTCCCTCTAAGCGGGCGGGTGTTGTGAGCAAACTTTTTTCACTGTGAGCTAAAAATATCGGGCGCCAGCAAGTTATGAGCCAAATAAATATGTTGCTTTCTACCACAGAACTTCCTTACGTTTGTATGGAATCTATCCCCTTTCAACTTTAGAGAGTGCCCTCTCGTTCTCCCTGCCTTAGCTACTAAGTCTATTCCCTTCAGTACCTTGAATGTTTCTATCATGTCCCCTCTCAATCTCCTCTGCTCAAGGGAGAAGAGGCCCAGTTTCTCTAATCTTTCGCTGTACGGCAACTCCTCCAGCCCCTTAACCATTTTAGTTGCTCTTCTCTGGATCCTTTCGAGTAGTACCGTGTCCTTCTTAAAGTACCAGTGCTGGACGCAGTACTCCAGGTGAGGGCGTACCATGGCCCGGTACAGCAGCATGATAACCTTCTCTGTCTCTTCAGTCCAGCATCTGCCCCTTCCATTCACTGTCTGTCTTTCCCTGCCATCTCTCCTCCTGCCCCCCCCCACCCCCCAATTTGGTCTAGCATCCATCATCTTCCTTCTGTTCCCCTCATGGTCTGGCATCTCTATCCTTCCCTCCCCCCTGTGGTTTTTAGCATATCTCTCTTCTCATTTCCTCCACTCAGATCTGATCATTCTCTGCTCTCTCTTCCCTTTTCTTCTCTGGTCTTCCTTCTCTATTTTCTGCCTCCATCTAAATTAAATTCTTTCTTACTATTTAGTCCCGTTTCCCTCTTTTCACTGTGTCTACACACAGCTTGTCACCCCTTTCCCTCACCCCTCCATTATCTTACTATTTTCTTCCCCCTTTATTTATCTCCTCCTTCCATCCAGTATGTGTTCTTTCCCCACTTCCATTCAGCATCTGCTCTCCCTTCTCAACTGACATCCATCTGCCTTCTGCTCTCTCTCCCTTCTTCTCACTTCCATCATCTGTCCCCTTCTCTCTCTCTCTCATCTCCTCCATTCCATCATCTGCCCCTTCTCTCTCTCTCTCTCTCCCCCCCCCCCAACTTCCATCATCTGCCCCCCTTCCCCTCACCTTTGTGGGTCACTTTCTTTCCCCTGAGGGTGGCTCATGTCACAGGGGAAGCTTTGGCCGAGCAGAACCGCTTGATTGACAGTGGAACTTACTTGATTGATGTCGATGCTGGGGCCCGTTGCCGTTTGAAGGGAAAAAAAAAGGTGGAAAAAAGGAACCTGTAAAGGCGAGAGGAAGGGAAACCTCCAGGACAGCTGCTTTTTGCCCTCCTTCAGCGGCCCAAGAGTTCAGACCAGACTATTGATTAGGGGCAGCTCTGTGCCGAAGTTAAAAGCATACAGAGCTGCCGCTAATCATGAGGTCAGTGATCTCTGATGTCAGAGAAAGGGCGGGACCGCCAGAAGAGGAAGCAGCGCAGACGCAGGGCTCACAGAAGAGCCGGGACCGCCGGAAGAGGAAGCAGCAGACGCAGGGCTCACAGAAGGGCCGGGACCGCCAGCAGAGGAAGCAGCAGGACAACGGTAGGAGCTTCTCCATGATGGGGTGGGGAGGCTGTGGGGGTGCGAGCGGTCCTTCGGGGTGGGGGTGTGAGTGCGAGTGCGAGCGGTCCTTCGAGGTGGGGGTGCGAGCGGTCCTGCGGGGTGAATCGGACGTCGGTGGGGGGGGGGGGAACTATGTAATAAAAAAGTTGTAAAACGCGCTCACACGTATAACACGCATGGTTATGCACGGTTTGTAAAATCGTGTATAACGCGCGCGTTATATGAGTGAAAATACGGTAATGTTTTGTATTTTTCTACAAAGCGTTGCATTTCGTGTAAATCTTCTGAGCTCTTGTTGGGATGGGCTAAAGGTCCTATTCCATGCAATGTATTTTCCTAGGAAGTTAAATCAAACTGAAAATGTTTTTTGGAGAATTTGAATTTTGCTCACTGACCTTTTCCTGCATAGGTTATGCTAACATGGCGTGCCATAATAAAGAACAAAATAGAAAGCCAATTCTTTCCTGACCTTTAATGTTTTTCTGTGCTTTTTTTTCCACCTGTACAGTAGTCATAATGAGATTAGGCTGAAGGGAAGAGTACGCTCTGTGATACAAGTTCAGTTTCCAGAACTGCTTATTTGTCGCTAATCTTTCAGTTAACAGTTTCAGAGAACTGCTTGAGAAGGCAGCTTTAAGTAACTTAAGCTTGTGAGTCGACAAGAAAAAAAAAAGAGAATCCGACGAGCCTGCAGTGAATTTCGTGACAGGAACGGCAGAGCTGATGTACTTGACGAAGGCACTTTATTCAGTCAATAAAATGCTGTCTACTAAAAAAACAGCAATTCAAATCCACAAGTACAGTGCATCAGTTCCTTTATGTTTTCTACTTATTAGCGCAGGGGGCCACGCTGAATGCTCCGCGCTGCTCCCGACGCTCGTAGGAACTCTATGAGCGTCGGGAGCAGCGCGGAGCATTCAGGATGGCTCCCTGCACTAATAACCGCTATCGCGGTTTAGTAAAAAGGGGGGGGGTAAGTTTGGTGTGACCATATATGTAGCGAATGTACAGTGACGCACAGTATCGCACAACTGTGAAGAACATGTGAAACCAGAGCACGAAACTGCATTTATCAGGTCTTTAGCAAGTACAGGTGGTCGTCGACTTACGACCGCAATTGGCTCCGACTGCTAGGTCGTAAGTGGGTCAGGACGTAAGTCGGCCTATGTTAAATGTAAGGCAAGAATATTAGACCGGGTAAGGATATTTTAATCATCTTAAAGCAATCTGTTAACAACATTTTCTTTCTTCGGAGAGCGGAAGTCGCGTCGTAAGGTCGAACAGTCGTAGCTTGGATAGGGTCGCAAGTCGTCGATGACTACCTGTATTCTAGAACCATCATCTCTAAACACATTGATTCACTCACCTGTAATATCTAAAACTGCAACTCCCTATACAAAGGGATATTGCAGAAAGAGATCAGACATCTTCAGTTAATTCAAAATACAGCTAACAAAGTCATCACTAATTCTAAGCAATATGATCACATCACCCCGCTGTTGAAAAAAAAGCCCATTGGCTCCCAATCCTGCACAGAATAACGTATAAAATTGCTTTGTTAATTTTCAAAACACATAAAACTTAAGGAACCTGCCTTTATTGACAAACTACTCATTCCGCACGATCCACCCAGAGCTCTAAGATCTACAACTTAACACCTATGCTTTGTACCCTCACTAAAGATTATTATTCCTTGTCATCAACAGCAGATGAATCCAGAGACTAGTGGGATTACATCCCATCAACCAGCGGGTGGAGATAGAGAGCAATGAGTTGTCCTTAGATATATCTTGGATGCCTCCTGGCCAACCAGTAACATAGAAACATAGAAAATGATGGCAAAAAAGGACCTCGGCCCATCTAGTCTGCCCACACTAATGGCCCACCCCCATAGAAACATAGAAAATGACGGCAGAAAAGGGCCACGGCCCATCTAGTCTGCCCACACTAATGGCCCACCCCCATAGAAACATAGAAAATGATGGCTGAAAAGGGCCACGGCCCATCTAGTCTGCCCACACTAATGGCCCACCCCCATAGAAACATAGAAAATGACGGCAGAAAAGGGCCACTCTATCTCCAGCAGGCTGATGGATGAATTCCTCACAGCTCCTGGATTCTGTGGTGGATCTTGAGCCAGGCTTGGCTACAGCTACTGGCTTCAGTTTCCTGGATCAGAAAAGAGAAATATTCCCGTGGTTTAGGTCTCAGATGAGAAATATTCCCGTGGCTTAGGCCTCAGATGAGAACTATTCCCGTGGCTCAGGCCTCAGTTGAGCTGCAGAATGTTGGCTGTACGGTGCCAGCTTTGGGGGGCAACACCTGGGCTCTCCCAGGTCCCTGCCCCACCCTACCCCCTGAAGAACCTGGATACCTGAATCACATAAGCTCACTCGTTCTGTGGGAGTGGAGCTACAGAGGTCACCATTCTCTTCGGAGAGGCACCGGTAGGAGGAGTTTATTTGGGGTTTTTTTTTGTTTGCTTTGTTGTTGTTTTTTTTACTCCTTTCCAGCATAGGGAAGCTACGGTTGTTTCGGCCTTAGTTGTGCGCGGTCATGTTTGGAAGTTGATTTTTCACCCTCCCAGTTTTTCAGGAGTGCAGTTAGTTACTCCGTTCCTTCCCTGTCTTTGGATTGGGGGGGGGGGTTGTGTTTTGGAGTGGAGTGCTGCCATTAGTGACACGGGAGGGGTTTCGCGATGCTGCACCGATTCGGGTTGACTGTGATGGTATGGGTGAGTGTAGTGTCATGGCGGCTGTGCTTTGCTGGAGTACACTGGTTGCAGCTATGTTGGGCAGCAGCAGGCTCTGAGGGCAGTCGGCCAAGGCTCTTCCCTCCCGCCGTGGCTCAGGGGAGGGGGGTCGTGGCTGGAACTGCCGTTGCCGCCGCCGTCAGTCTTTCTCATCTCGGAGGAGTGACACCGCCTCCGAAAGTGGCCTTTGCCTCCACTGACCGGCCGGCCCCAGTCGTCGCCGCACGGGTGGTGGGTTGGCCTTGGCCGGGGTACCATTTTGCTTGTAGCCTAATTTACCTTGTTTAGTCCTGGCCAGCTGACAGCTGTGGCTAGGCTATTTGCGGGCTATTTTACAGCTCTTTCTCTCTTGCTTAGAGTTTATTCTTTCCACTCTTTCTTGGTTCATACATGTGGAGGAGTGGACTACAGGTTGGATCAGCTACCTCAGTGCCTGAGGTTGCTACTGTATCTCCTTGGGACTCTGGGAAAGCCACTTGACACTTCGTGGCCCGGGTACAGAATAGTGTATGGCTACAAGGACATGCTTTGCCTCTCCTCTGGCATTCTTCTTGACTTTGGTCAGCAGTTTGCCTTCTCTGGGTGCCCTGTGGACTTTGTGCTTTGAGAGGGCTTCAGTTAAATGGGGAGTCACGATAGGATGCTGCTTTGCACTCATACTATTTGTGGAGGGGCACTGTATCTGTGAATTCCGCAGTGTTGTGCTCTCAGGCAAGGATTGCTCCTGCTCAAATGTGCTATGGGGGTTAGCCTCTGTATGATCGTGGGATACATACTCTCTGGAATTTCGTATCTCCTTGGACGTGTGCTGCAGGGCAGGATTTGGGGGACGGGGATTTCACGTTCGCTTGTTTGCCTCTGTATGATCGTGGGATACATACTCTCTGGAATTTTATATCTCCTTGGACGTGTGCTGCAGGGCAGGATTTGGGGGACGGGGATTTCACGTTTGCTTGTTTATTTCCCTCCCTACATTTGGACTGCTTTGGTACATCTCACTAGTCTCTGGATTCATCTGCTGTTGATGACAAGAAAGGTAAAATTATGTCCTTATCTGATAATTTTCTTTCCTTTAGTCACAGCAGATGAATCCAAAGCCCCACCCTGTTGCGGGGTTTGTCACTCTCTGACGCGGTTTGCACATACCTTTCAGCTGAAATTGCATTCTCGAGTTTAAAGCATCAGTGGTTCAGGTAGCATATGTGAAGGAAAGGAGTTGCATATGTTTCATATGGCTCATGCCTTTGATGTGCTTTATTTCAACTCCTTTGAGAAGACCTATACTGGTTGGCCAGGAGGCTGTGCATCCAAGATATACCTGAGGACAACTCGGTGCTCTCTATCTCCACCTGCTGGTTGATGGATGTAATCCCACTAGTCTCTGGATCATCTGCAATTATCAGGTGAGGACATAATTTTACCATATCCGCCGTACGGCAACATTTTCAGGAACTTCCCCATGATCTGGAATTCATTACCAATACACATTAGGGAGGAAAAAAAAAATCTAGATAAATTTTAAAGGGGCACTGAAATGTTTCCTCTTTAAAGACACCTTCGAACACTGATCTTCCCCCTTTTTGCCTAAAGATTCCCAGTGACAATGATGCTGTTCCCCTTCATTCCTATTGTTTTCTCCTTTTAATGTTCTCTTCTCAGATTTATTGTGTTATGTCTACGTACTGTATTTTGTTTGTACATGTCTTTGTTTTAAATTTTGTACTCCCCCAGTTTTATTATTGCATATGGCCTAGAATCCAGGATAGACGATCAATCAAAGCACAGAATAGGAGAAAGCTCTTGTTAAAGCAAATCGATTACTAATGTTTGCCACGTGTTTTTTTGACATTGATGCATGCTATCTACACCTATGGCCCCTTTTATTCCTATCATCAGGGCGACAACTAGCGCATGCTAATGCCTGCTAGTGTAAATTAATCCCCAGATTCTAAACTGCATGCTATTCTGAGATGTACATGCAATTAAATTGCCTAACGAGCTAATAATTGGGTGCTAGCAATCAATTGTTGACATTAACTTGCAAAAAAAAAACTAAATCCAAATAGCAGCAAAAGGTTCCACAAAGGAAATGAAGCAGCAAAACAACAAAAAGATTGTGGAACAGACCCAACGTGGGCCGTGTTTCGGCAAAATAAAAATGACTTCCTCAGGAGTCTTATAGGGTCCTTGGCTGTCTTAAATATAAAAACATAAAGGTCACAAAAAAATCCAAGTAGTTAATCTATAATAATAATCCTCTTAAGCAACATTTCATATGGAATCCCCAAAGAGTAAGCAAGATTCCGGAACCCCAAATAGTAGCAACATTTCATGTGGAATCCCCAAAGAGTAAGCAAGATTCCGGAACCTCAAATAGTAGCAACATTTCATGTGGAATCCCCAAAGAGTAAGCAAGATTCCGGAACCCCAAATAGTAGCAACATTTCATGTGGAATCCCCAAAGAGTAAGCAAGATTCCGGAACCCCAAATAGTTGCAACATTTCACGTGGAATCCCCAAAGAGTAAGCAAGATTCCGGAACCCCAAATAGTAGCAACATTTCATGTGGAATCCCCAAAGAGTAAGCAAGATTCAGGAACCTCAAATAGTAGCAACATTTCATATGGAATCCCCAAAGAGTAAGCAAGATTCCGGAACCCCAAATAGTAGCAACATTTCATGTGGAATCCCCAAAGAGTAAGCAAGATTCTGGAACCCCAAATAGTAGCAACATTTCATGTGGAATCCCCAAAGAGTAAGCAAGATTCCGGAACCCCAAATAGTAGCAACATTTCATGTGGAATCCCCAAAGAGTAAGCAAGATTCCGGAACCCTAAAGAGTAGCAACATTTCATGTGGAATCCCCAAAGAGTAAGCAAGATTCCGGAACCCCAAATAGTAGCAACATTTCATGTGGAACCCCCAAAGAGTAAGCAAGATTCCGGAACCCCAAATAGTAGCAACATTTCACGTGGAATCCCCAAAGAGTAAGCAAGATTCCGGAACCCTAAAGAGTAGCACCATTCCATGCTACCGATCCAGGACAAGCAGTGGCTTCCCCCATGTCTTTCTCAATAACAGACTATGGACTTCTGCTCCAGGAAATTGTCCAAACCTTTCTTAAAACGAGCTCCAGCTGAAGACCTCTTCCTCTGGTAGCCAAAATTTCTCATTAAGCTTAGCAGCCAACTGCAGCGTCCCCAGTAGATTAGGCCAGGTTGGAATGAATTGACGGCTGCTTTAATATTTTCAGTTTTTGAAACTTATTTACCGTAATCCCTTGAAGTGTTTATCTTGCATATCAAGATTATATTATTTTATTACGCCATAATGCATTTAGCTATATAATTCTGTAAGCCATTTTGATTTTCTCTATGAAGGCAGCAAATGCTTCTCCAAAATAAAATAAATAGGATTTTTTTTGCTAGTGTGACATTAAAAATGAAAAGCTATAACATTCAGTAACGAAATGCTAATGCTGCATAGAAAAGACCCTGAAACAGGACAGCAAAATGACTAATGCGAGGTCGTTCTCACAAACCATATTACATCCAATCTACTTAATAAACCACAAATGCCAGTGGGCATTGCAATTTCTCTGCTGTATTGAATCCTCAAGATGATAGCATAACCGTTTGGAAGCCTATAAAAATTAGGCTTATGGAAATCATTTGATTAATTACAATGATGTGTAAGACGGAGTCAAACTAAACAATCTGACAAGGCAACGGGACTTTGGAACAATAGGAACATAGGCCGTAAATTTTGCGAATCCTTTAAGATTTCTCAAACATTAGCAGTTTGACCGAGAGAAACGAGTGCAAATGGCTTAGTTGTGAATTCATAGGGCAAAGTACGAAGAGCCGCAGTCGCAGCTCCCTCTTGCCCTGCAGAAATCATCTTGTGAATGTTAAATGCAGCTGTGAAGAATCAATGTGCTATTACATCTGAAACTGTGGATATGATCACTGTTAAAGCAGCCTGACATTGTATTCCCAAGGAATAAGCCTGATAGACTATAATTTCTGTAGATGCCAATATTCTGAGTTCAAAAGGAAGCTTGTGAGCTTGGTCACCTACAGTGCTGCTATATATTAATATTCAGATTTCTGTCACAGCTTTGACTCACTTGGCATTATCATTGCAGCATTATATAAAACTAACATCTTGGGAAACCAAATGTGCTAAATTGCAAACTATGGTGTGCTGGGTTATTTATTTATTTATTTATTTTTTGGGGGGGGGCACGTGCGACAAAGATAGAAAACGTTATTTGTCATTTTACTGCGTGCTATTTCCTACAGGCGATCTTGTTTACAAAGCTGATGCAAGATCACTGATAAAAATTCATGCAAATGAACTCGTTAAGGATTAGCTAAATGTGACCACCCAGGAAAGTGCCTCTCCTGCACAGTACGAGGTGGGAGGTTCTCCTGGGAGTCTCTATAGTGAAGGGAGCTGGTTAGTTGCCTTAGGTGGGCGGGGTTAAGGAGACTGATACAGTTGGGGATGTTATGCAAATGTGATTGACAGGGTTTATGCATGGGGGTGGGGTTAGGAGGAAACAGGGTTCTCTGCCTCACGGAGCACATGGTCATTGGTTGCCCAAAACTCCACCAGGACCCAGTGATGTAGCAAGGGTAGGAGGTGTCTGGAGCGGTGATGCCCCCCATGCCCTCCTCTCCATGCCCCACTTCTTCCACACACACACACATGCACACACTCCCTCTATGCCCCCCATGCACACACTCTTGTCCTTCCTTCCCACCCCCGTATCTCTTTAAAACTTCACCAGCATGAGCAGCTTCAGTTTCATGACCCGGAAGTGATTTCAGAGGGAACCAGGCTGGCATGAGCATCAGGCCAGAGTAGTTGCTTGCACTGGCAAAGATTTCAAGAGGTATGGGGGTGGAGAAAGAAGGGCACAAGCTTGGCATGGTGGTTGAAGAGGTGCCAGTGCCCCAACCGAGACAGTGCCTAGGGTGGTACACCCCCCACCCCCCTTACTATGCCACTGCCAGGGCCCATGAGGATGGGTGGGGGTGGGGTTATCCTAGACTGGCACTGCAATTGGGAGCTGAGGTTGAGTGGGAAAGAGTAAGGTCCCCCCCCCCCACCCCGAGCGTGGAACAAGGGAAGACCTGTTCGGATACAGAGGTGGGTGAGGGGAATCGCACACCTGTGTGAAGAAGGGCAGACAGGAAGGTCTGGTCCTGAGTTAGTCCAGCAGGATGCTTGCCTGGCGAGAGTGCCGTCAAACTGCAGCCCTGGATTGCCCTGCCGGATGGGATGGGGGTCGGAGGAGAATAAAGGACTGCCTGGTCTTTGGTAAATAGTTTACCTGTTGAGGATTTCTTGTCGTGTTATTCACCTCGGAGATGTGCTGTGGGGAAACGCCAACGGAAAAGAGAAG
This sequence comes from Geotrypetes seraphini, assembly GCF_902459505.1. Lineage (NCBI taxonomy): Eukaryota > Metazoa > Chordata > Amphibia > Gymnophiona > Dermophiidae > Geotrypetes > Geotrypetes seraphini. Next base: position 172,749,049 of record NC_047092.1, read on the forward strand.
CATTTTGATTTGTTATCTCTCTACATTGTTTGACTCTTGCAGTTCTTTTTAGTAAAAGTTAAAAACGTAAGAGTTGCCATAGTGGGACAGACCAAAGGTCCATCAAGGCCAGTGTTCTCTTTCCAACAGTGGCCAACCAGGTCCCAAGTAACTAGCTAGATCCCAAGTAGTAAAACAGATTTTATGCTGCTTATCCTAGGAATAAGCAGTGGATTGCTCCAAGTCCATCTTAATAACAGCTTATGGACTTTACCTTTTTTTTAAACCCTGCTAAGCTAAGTGCAATGAATTCCAGAGTTTAACTATACATTGAATTAAGAAAAATTTTCTCTGGTTTGTTTTAAATCTACTACTTAGTATCTTCATTGCATGTCTCCTAGTCCTACTATTTTTGGAAAGAGTAAACAAACGATTCACATCTACCTGTTCCATTCCACTCAGTATTTTGTAGACCTCACCCCTGAGCCATCCCTTCTCCAAGCTGATGAGCCACAGCCACTTTAGCCTTTCCTCATAGGGAAGCTGCTCCATTCCTTTTATCATTTTCTTCACCCTGCTCTGTATCTTTTCTATTTCCATGAGTGCATTTTTCTTAAGACTATGGTACAGGGACAGAAAGATGACACTTTAAACCCCTTGGACTGGACTTACAGGATTCAGCCCGGTCCTGGATTGCACCCAGCTTGACAACCTGAACTCTTTTTTTTTTTTTGTACATCCTGGTTCAGGGTAACTATCTTGAAGAGCTTAGCCAGTGCCCACAAACTCTGTGAGTGGGATCAGAGATACCTAAATACTGCAGTGTAATAAGGGAGGGAGCAGTATGCCCCTGGCACCATTTGGGGATGGGGCGCAGGCCTCCACTCCACCCCCATTCCTTCCCCCCCACTGTCGCTTCCCTTCCCCCATACCCCTGTAACATTCCTGGTGTGAGCAGTGATTCCCCCTCCCCAAAGATGCTGTCATGCCAGCGTCAGCTCTTCCTCTGGTGTCACTTCCTGGATGCACGCCTAGGAAGTGACATCAGAGGAAGAGTTGATGCTGGCACGACAGCAGCTTGGTAGTTGTTGCTCACGCCGGGAATGTTACAGAGGTACGGGGAGGGATAGGGAAGAGAAGCGGCGTGCAAGACAAGAGGGGGTGGAGAAGGAGAAGGTAGTAGAGGAGAAGGGTACAAGTTTACTCTTTCCAAAAATAGTAGGACTAGGAGACATGCAATGAAGATACTAAGTAGTAGATTTAAAACAAACCAGAGAAAATTTTTCTTAATTCAATGTATAGTTAAACTCTGGAATTCATTGCACTTAGCTTAGCAGGGTTTAAAAAAAGGTAAAGTCCATAAGCCGTTATTAAGATGGACTTGTTGGTTAATAAGCGGAGTTTGAACTGTAATAGTAGACAGGGAGCCAATGAAGTGACTTGAGAAGGGATAACGTGAGCATAGTGACACTTGCGGAATACAAGGCATGCGGCAGATTGAAGGGGAGAGAGATGGCTCAGCAGAAGGCCTGCAAGAAGCAAGTTGCAGTAATCTAGGCAAGAGATTTTGAGAGAGTGGATGAGGGTCATGGCTGTGTGCTCAGAAAGGAACGTCCAGATTTTAGCGATGTTACAATTATATAGAAAGAAGCGACAAGCTTTGGCGATCTGTTGGATATATGAAGAGAAGGAAAGAGATACCATACATTTTCTTCTATACCACAAGTTTTGACAAGGATTCAATGCAGTTTACAATAAGATTTCTAGTCAGTGATCATTTCGAACTTTGGCAGTTGTAATATGTATCTGGGTGATGCAGATGCTATGGGAGGCTATTCCAAATTTTGGACCTTTATTTCTTTATACATACATTTACGGTATATCCTGTATGTCCAAAATCTATGTGGGTTACAACATCACGCTCATAAAATACAAACAATACAATTACTCAATCACACAACATACTGTAATTCTATTAACTTATAACATTCATCATACAGCTTATAAAATAAAACCACATATGAACTAAATCACTCCTAAATCCTGGAAAGCATTTCTAAAAAGATGAGCCTTCAAACTCTTATGAAAGGATAAATAAAAACATAATCAGACGGATCACATCCAGGATAGAATTCCATAACTGGGGTCCAACCACAGAAAAAAAGTGTAAATGACTTGAAGATTTAGATATAGATCCGGCTGGAGGAATGATCCGGCTGGAGGAATATCTCCAATACTAACGCAACAACATAACATAACATAACATTATACTTATAGACCGCGTTACCAAAAAGTTCTACATGGTTTACAAAAGATAATAAACATGAAACATAATTGTATATTTGAATTTGTCAGCTAGTCAGGTATTTGGAGAAAAGATAGCTGTTTTCTAAAATGTCTGTAAGAAATAGCTGTGAGCAACAATGATCAAAATTATTTTTCATGAGAAGCTGCCTGAGATGCTAAAGAGTGATTTAGGAATTTCTTGCTTTTTACAACCTTTTACAGAAGGGAAATTGAACAGAGCATGAGTTTTTCTACTGCATGTAGCAGACCATAGACTGATTTATATACCAAAATCAAGATCTTAAATGGAATTCTCCATATTATCGGGAGCCAGTGAAGCTCAACAAGCAAAGGAGAAACATGAGCATGGTGAGGAATCCCACCGATCACTCTGGCCGCGACATTCTGACCCACTTGGAGGGCCCTCAGTGATTTCCTTGGCAATCCGCACGAAAGGGAATTACAACAATCCAAATGTGGCAAAACAAAGCATTGCATGACTGCTTTGGAATTTGTGCAGCTTCATTCGGAGTACCGGCCAACTTAAAATGTTGCGTCAATCTCGAATGGAGAAAAGAGTTTGTAACCACGATGTCTGTGATTAGTCCTTTGGAGTTCTCCTCACAGACAGCTTTGTGGACCATGCATGCTATTTTATACTGAACTAGTCTTTAAGCCCATTACATTAACGGGTGCTAGAATAGATGTGTCTGTCCGCCTTTCTTTTTCTCTCTCCTTGGCCGCTTTCTGTCTGTCTGTCTTTCTTTCTGTCTCTCCTTGGCCACTGTCTGTCTGTCTGTCTCGCTTTCTGTCTGTCTTTCTTTCTTTCTTTCTGTCTCTCTCTCTCCTTGGCCGCTGTATGTCTGTCTTTTTTTTCTGTATGTGTCTCTCTCTCCTTGTCTGTTGTTTTTTTTTTTTTTTCCTTTCAATCTCTCTCCCTGGCCCCCTGCTCTTCTGTGTGTGTCTTTCACTCCCACCTACCTGTCTTTCAGTATGTGTGTCTCTGTTTCTGTCAGTCTGTCAATGTCCCTGCCCACTTTCCCACCTACCTTTTTTTTTTTTAATCACGTGTTATGTTGGAAAGGGCAATCGGCACACAGGAAAGTAAACTTGCCTCGTAGCTCCCAACGTGTATACACGCCGAACGCGCATGCTCCAACATTTCTCTGCCGGCCACGGAACTACGGATGCACGGAGCCACAAAGATTGAAGTATAGTTCCCTTAAGAGTAGGGTAACTATTAAACTTGCTTCGCCGGAAGATTAGTCTGGCAGCTGTATTTTGGAGTAGCTGCAATCTCCCGCATTCTTTATCCATAATGCCACAATACAAGGAGTCAGAGCTTAATGGCCAAAGCTTAGAATAGCGGGCTATATAACACTATAAACAATTATAAATTTCCACACTAATAAACAAAATTTTGAGAATGCTATCTTCAGAATAAGTGGCCTCTGTCTGCATTACTTTTCTGCTGACAGCTTCAGGCCAACTTTCACCTTGTCATCAGTCTCAAAAGATTTATCACTTCCTCTTCTCAGAAGTATTGCACATTCCATTCAATTCACCGCAAAAAAATATTTTGAAAATTTTTTGAGATTGAAAAACATATCTGTTAGTTATAGTGCTGATATAGGAGAGGCCCTGCCAACATGGCCATGTTTAATCTACTGTGTCAGTATCCTGAATCTTTATTGAAGTTTAAAAAGCAATGGCGGATCTATACTTTGAACTGTGTGCAACCCAATGGACTCAATCATGAGAAAGATTGGATGTCGGCTGTCTGAAATAGAGGATTTAGTCCTTGCTACACTGCTTTGTCAGGGATGGAGAGTGGGCATTGTTGCACTAACCAATTAGATCATCTGTATTATGGCATGCTAACTAGTTAGCCCAAGGATAATGCAGGAGCCCTGACCACCTACAAAATAGGGGGCAAAAAGTGCTCATGCAATTAAAAAAAAAAAGTTCATGCTCAAATGGCAACATTAGCACATGAACACTAATACAGGTTCCACATGCAATTGACTTATACTTTATACGAGGGAAAGACCTCAGAAGCCCGCACCATGCACAGAAAATCAATTCTAGCAGTGGTATGTTCAGCAGGACAGGTTTTCTATCATAGGTCATAAAACCCTCACAGCCACCCGATTGACAAAACTTATTTTTGCTAGTGTATTAACACCCAACTCTTTCAATCGGTAAAGCCTTGACAAAAAATGCACTTATCTGTTCAGAAATAAGAGCCCGACGGGACCCGTTTCGCCCAATTATTGGCTTCTTTGGGGGACTTTTTGACAGCTGAACAGAAAAGAAGAAAAACATATGCTGCAATTTCATTCAGAACATTGGCATACAAAACAATTGTCTCAAAATTTATGAACGAAATAGTACTCACTGCATTCAGTATAAACACACTCTCATCAAAAAATGGCGCCGGTGGCGAAAAAACGCCACGCATGCGTATTTAAAGACACTCCACAATGACGTCACTCATGTTTCAGAAAAAAGAGTGCCAGCCAATATTTCCGTTCAGACCACTCGGTTTTAAAGCACTGAGCTGGAATGTCCATCTGGCTTCTCTTTGCAAAAGTCTTGTGTGACGATCACCTCCTCGAACGTTTTTAATTACTTTATCGATGCACATGCATCTTAACTCATGAAAAGCATGGGAAAAATCCAGACAGTGTTCAACTATAGGGGCACTTATTCTCTTCAGCTTCAAGTTGGAACGATGTTCGCACATCCGAGTTCTAAACGGACGGATTGTCTTACCCACATAAACCTTCCCACATGGGCAAATGATGGCATAAACAACGAATTCAGAGTTACACGTCATAAAGTGCTGTAAATAGTACATCTTGTGGTCAACAGGATTCGTGAATGTGGACCCTTGCACAGTTATGTCACAAATACTGCATGAGCCACACTTGAAAAACCCTGGTGACAAAGGGGATTTCTCAACGGACTTCACGCAGTACATAGAAGGACTTAACAGATCTTTTAAATTCTTGTCCCTGGTGTAGGCAATTCTCAAAGGGACATCTTGAAAAACGGGCAAAGTTTGTAGAATTTTCCAATTTTTCTTGATGATATTCGCAGGGATACATCCTTGTGCAGTGAACCTCATAACACAAGTTTGTACCCCGTCATTACTCTCACTGGATTTGTTGCCCGCAAGCAACCAGTCCCGGTTGTAATATTTAGCACGTTTCTGTGCAACTTTTAACACCTGTTGGGGATATCCACGAGCACCTAACTTGTCACTAAAAATTTTTGCTTGAATCCGATATTTACTAGCAGTGGAACAATTCCTCTTGATCCGCAGGAATTGAGAAAATGGCAAATTATTCCTTAATGCCACAGGATGACAACTAGTATACTCTAAAATCGTATTCCTATCTGTAGGTTTAACGTGTAGATCTGTAGCGAACGAGTTCTCTAATTGTGTCACAATCACATCCAAAAATACAACTGAGGCCACAGAGGATTTCATCGTAAATTGAATGCATGATTCACACGAATTGAGCCATCTATGAAACTGATGCAATTCTTGTTCTGTGCCGCTCCACAGCATTAATACATCATCTATGTATCGGAACCAGTGGAAAATTTTCCTTAGAAACGGGGAACAATCAATCCACTCGCGCACAAATGCTGCCATGTACAGGTTGGCCACTGAGGGGGCAAAAGTCGCACCCATGGCCACACCAGTTTTTTGCTTATACAGGATGCCATCGAACATGAAAAAATTCTCCTTCATAGTGATTCTGGCTAGATTCAACAGAAAGTCCGTAGGTATTGGATGAGGTCTCACTCTCCCCTCAAAAATATCCCTTAATACAAGTAATGCGTCGTCCTGGGGGATGGAAGTATATAACGAGACGACGTCTAAGGTCACTAACACGAACGGAAAGTGGCATGCCTCTACTTGTGCCAGTTTATTCAAAAAATCTGCGGTATCCTTTATGTATGAGGGTGCTTTCACCACCTCATATTTCAAAAATTGATCCAGAAAAATTGACACTGGTTCCAACAAGGAATCTCGAGACGACATGATTGGTCTTCCCGGAGGCTGCTGCAAATTCTTGTGGATTTTTGGTAAAGTGTAAAACACCGGGATTGTGGGCCATTGTTTATTTAAAAACCGGTGGTCCTTCTGTGTGATGAAACCAGCAACCAGGCCTGCATTGGTGAGTTTTGAAATCTCTCTCTGGAGTCTAGTGGTGGGATTCAAATCCAATTTCTCATAGACATCGTGCTGCCCTAATTGCTGACATATCTCCTGATGATAATACTTTCTGTCAAGGACTACCACCGCACCGCCTTTGTCCGCTTTCTTAATGATAATATCCTTATCATTCTGGAGAGAGGATATGGCTCTTCGTTGCGCGAAATTAACGTTCCCTTTGACCTTGTGCCGGGCTCCATGCCATTCGTGAATATCTCTCAAAACACATTTTTTGAAAGTGCTGATAACAGGATCGACAGGGCCCGGGGGAACCCACTTTGAATGGGGACTCACGATGGTACGGTCATAACTCTCCATTTTATCATGGAAAAATACACGCAACTGGATCATCCTCAAAAATTTCTCCAAATCTACCGAAAACTGAAACCAATCAAAATTTGAAGACGGAACAAATGAAAGTCCCTTAGACAGGAGACTAGATTCATCAGCCGATAGCAGCCGATCGGAAATATTAATCACCACTGGTTGGTTTTCGCTTGCGACATTAGCACATGGCCATTAATGCACAAAAATACAAAAGAGGCATTTTTACAGCCGTGGTTAAAAAAAAAAAAAAATGGCCTTAGCAAGGACGTGCTAAAGCTACTTCTCATCACAGCTTAGCAAAAAGGACCCCCTAAATGCTGGTTTATGCATATCTAAAACCTAAACACTGGTTCTAAAAAAAAGCAGCTTAAGGTCTTACAAATTTAGAATGAAGGGAGGGACTATGGGAAATCAGCAGAAAGAAAGAATCGCAACCAAAATTTGTGTCGAAAGTGCTGCAGGAATGTTGCTCTTAAAAACCTACATTTGACAATCAGGCAGTGCTCCTACACTGCCTCTTACACTCGTTTTCTTGTGCATTTTTTTCCCCCTTACTGATGATGCAGAAAATACATCCTGGAGCAAACAACGCACCGCATTATAATTGCACAAGTAACCTTAATTTAAATCTTCAGCCACTACGAGACACTTTCGTAGCTCCAATTTTCACAGTCCATGTGGAGGAGTCCCAACCATGCTGCAACAGATATACTTTCCAGCTAACTAAGAGAGATTTGTTAGTCTCTGGGGGAAATTTCAGTCTGAGCCTCTTAACTTGGAAACCGTTCATGCGATAACTGAGCTAATGGGAAGGGTCTAGCCATAGCCTGGTTATGAGCCAGTTCTGACTGAGCCAAAAACCAAGAGATTCAAGAGGCAACAGCCCAGCTGGCTTAAGTGCTGGCGATAAAGGGCACCAAAATCCTCAGCTTCTGGTATTATGTGCTGTAATGGTTGAGCCTTATTTCTCCTTCCTCTCTGCAGGTCCAGCATCTCTCCTTTGGTCCAGTGACACTCTCCTTTTCTTTCACACCCCCCAGAACAGTCTCTCTCTCTCCCTCCCTATAGCTCTCTAAATGGTGTGCAAGCAGGCAATTACATCAGAGGAGAAAGGGTGCAACAGAGGAAAGACCCATGGCTTGGTCAAAGGCAACCTGTCCTCAGGCTGCTGCTGCTGGCATACTGCTTAAAGGACCACAAGGAAGGGGAAAAGGGAGAAAGGAGAAGTAGCGATGCTGGATCCAGGGAAGGAGCGGATGGAAGAAAGAGTACCTCATCCAGGAGGGGGAGGAGAGAAGGGAAATGATGCTGGAGTAAGGAGGGAGAGATGCCAGATCTGGGGGTGGGGTAGAAACAATACTTGGGGAGTGGGGGTTGGGGCACTGACGCAAGCTGACTGGGCATCGCTATATCTTCAGCCTTCCCTGTCCTTCCCTTCTTCCCCACCACCAAATTCGTTCCCCAATAAACACTACAGCGAACGTTTATCTTCTTGTTCTTCCTTTAATCACGTGCTCCTGATGTTTCTTGCATTTTGATATATCTTCCAAAGTCCTTTGGGATTCAACTTGCATAAAACATGTTCTTTTCCCCCTACTGGCTCTCTTCATTAGACCAGCTTGTCTGCTGAGAGAAGCAGTTTCAAAGTTAAGTGCATCTGAATTCTTACGAGTAATGAGATCTAACCAGTCACTTTGAAAAGCAGGCCGAAGAGAACTTCATCAATTCAGATAATACGGAGTAGCATCCTTGTTAAACTAAGAATGTTATAGCAAATGTATTACCATGAGAACAGAGGACTGGGTAAAATGCGGACCTTGCGGAACTCAACCACATGCCCTTAAAAATCAGCTTCCTGCAGCATGGACAGCTGTGGTTTTGGGTTATAATTTCAGTCCAATTGAGCTTAAAGAGCTCCCCTTCCTCTTGCAAAGGCCAAGGATCAGGTTTAACAGAACACCAGGCTCTGAGGTAGTGGCCCTAACCTCTAGGCTATGTCTTGGTTGTTTCTCACCTAGTCTCCCTTTGTAATTTAACTATTTCAAATTTAATAAATATTTCAAAGGGAAACAGATCCAGTTACGTAGCGAGTGTAGGGAGCACTCGGGGTGGAGGCGTAGTTCCGTGCCCCCCGCTACACGTGTGTACCCCCTCCCCTGCTGCCCAAACTAGGATCTTCTGACAACCCCCACCCTGTCTTCTGATCATCCCTCCCACAAAATCCTGGTGGTCTAGTGGGCTGGGAGCTATGGATCAGACCCCTCTAGCTCAAGAACCCTCCACCCCCAACAACTCGCCCCCCCCATACCTTTTGTCAAAAATCAGGCAGGAGGGATGCCCATTCCCTCCTGCTTTGAAGGGCTGCCAATCAGGACCTTAGGCCCCTTCCAGTGCATCCAGAATGCAGTGGGAGGGGAAAGGGCCACCATTTTGAAGAGATGGCCCTTTATGGCAGGAGGGAGTGGGCATTCCTCCTGCCTGATTTTCAATGAAAGGGAAGAAGATAGTGTTGGGGGTGGAGGGTGCATTATAATATAACCCTTCTAAAGATTTTGCAGTTTACATGGGCAGAATCGTATTCATTTTCACATATATGGGATAAAAATTTTGTCAACATGTTTCACTGTTAGTTTTTTTCAAGACAACAACAAATCCCCATTATTCAACCGCCATGACTATCGACCACTCTATTCGAATAGAGTGGTCGATAGTCATGGCAGTTGAATAATGGGGATTTGTTGTTGTCTTGAAAAAAACTAACATTGAAACATGTTGACAAAATACTTATGGGATATGGTGAACATTAAATAGACAAAATACTTATCCCATGTACTTATCCCATTATTGACCCACAAAAGCTAAGTACAAATATTTCTATATTTAAAAAACATATTGAATATTTATGAAGAAATCAGGATTTAAATGATTTGAATACAAAAATTGAGTAAAATATTTGATCTAGTGACGAAGCGACATGTTAATCACTAGGTAGATGAAAAGTTTGAGCCTAATGTGTTGTCTCTGAGGATCGGGGATCTAATAATCTTAGATGAGGTCTTTTAAGGGTGGTGATTTTAATTTACGCCATCTAAATAAAGTGCAGTATTTTTGGACCTCTCCTAATACGATTTCTGCAAAAGTGCCCATAGAATTCCTATAAGCATCTGAGCAGTGTTGGAGCTTTCAGTGCCCCGGGCTGCAGTAGAAATTACATTACATTACATTAGTGATTTTTATTCCGCTTGTACCTTGCGGTTCAAAGCGGATTACATAAGTTTCAAGTTTCAAATTTATTAGGTGACTTGATTAATCGCTTAATCAAATTTCTAAGCGATGTACACATTAAAATTTACATTTGTTAGGGAGCAATACAATACAATACAAATACTTAAATAAGACTAAATTGCACTCAGTTTAACATATTCTAAACATTGGGTAAGGAGGGATGAAATACAATTCATAAAGTAAAGAAGAAACATTAAGGGAAGATACAAAAGGGTAATAAATAACAAAGGTATAACAAAGTAAAATGGAGTGATAAGATAATAAAATTAGGTTGCGAAGGCATCTTTAAAAAGGAAGGTTTTTAAGCAACTTTTAAATTTCCCAAATTCCTTCTCCTCCCTTAAAGAAATAGGGAGGGCATTCCAAGTCTCTGGTGCTGTACATGAAAAGATAAATTGTCGTCTCGTATTGATAATTTTCAGTGAGGGAATAAGAAGAGAACTGGACATTTCCAGGAGGGTACATGACATTGGAGAATACAGGTTGAGGGTATAGACATAATAACATTGGAAGATAAATCAGGTTACATTACATTACATAGCAAATTGTCCGTTTCCATACGTTGGTAGGTAATCGGTTTTGGTAGGATGATTTAGGTTCCAGGTAGCTTTGTTTGGCTTTTTTGTTGTCTACCGTTGCTTCGTAAAAGAGGGCCTCATTAAGAAAACTTTCTTTAAATGTAGACAACATTGTTTAATTCGCTCATATTGTTCCAGGGACCATTTTACAGTGGTTGTCCAGTTGTTGATTCTTTCATGACAGGACTATTGTAATTCTCTCTAATCGGGTATTTCGCAGAAATTAATAAGCATAACATAGCTGCATAATTCATATTTAGGAAGACAAAATATTATTACGCGTCTCTGCAATTTCATTGCTTGTCTCCGAAGGCTCGTATTTTGTTTAAGATTTGCCGATTTTGTTTTTAAATTTTTAGAAGGTGGTTGTTCCGAGAATTTACCGTCTTCTAGGTGATTACGAAGGGCTCCTTTTGCTAAGGCGTGCTAGCGCTTTTAGTACGCGCTAATCACCTTGCTAAGCGGAAAATACTAATGCCAGCTCTATGTTGGCGTTAGCGTGTAGCACGTGCGCTATAACTGCTAGCACAGCTTAGTAAAAGGAGCCCTAAATCTCGGCTCTTCTTGCTATAATGTAGGTTATATTCTTTTGAATTTTCCCTCTGTGAATGGTCTTAAGGCTTAAAGGCTTTCATGAAAATTCTTTCCTTTACCAATTGGCAAAAATTAGAAATTCTTATCTTTGGGTTTGTAACCAATTGAAGACAATATTTATTCTGTAAATATCTTTTATAGTTAAGTTTGTGGTTTTTTTTTAACATGTTTTATCCCAATTTGATCATTTTAATTGGTTATCCTGTTCTGGACCTATGTGAGGGATAAAGTGGACTATAAGAGCCCAAAATAACATGATAAATGACTTGAGTATTTGAATGTAAACCACTTAATTAATAAGCGGTATATAAAAACTTACCCCCCCCCCCCAGTTTTTTTTTTGTTTGTTTTTTTAGAAAACCGTGAGAGTTGGAACTGTTACCGCTGCGGCTGGCGCTAAGAACCACGAGGTGATAAAATAAGTAACATAGGGCTAGATTCACTAATCTGAGATCCGTATTCGATCCGTGTCCGATTGCAGGCAGGCCAACGAATTCACTAAAGGCCTGCGTGCAAATGGGGGCGATCGTTAGCACGCCCCCCCACCGACCGCACGGTTTGCTGGAGAGCGATCCTTGAGCATGTGCAGACCATCTTCCTTGACTGTAGATGGTCTGCGCATGCACTGATCCTTCGTGCCCATCAGAGGGTTTTTTTCTTTCGATTTCTATCCCGTTCTCCCAGAAGCTCGGAATGGGTTACAAGTAGATGTTCACAATCATTTGAAAACATACTAGTCATGACAACAAATAGGTTCCAGTAGACAATAACGGAGCTTATTCTAGAGACCAGACTGGTCATAGCGAAGAGTACTAGGAGAAATATATTGAGGAGGCAGTTTTTAATGGCCCGATTGGCGGAAGAGGAAGGTCTTTACTGCTCTGCGGAAGGTCATTAGTGAGTCTAGCGACCTGACATGACCACATTACAGAAGCATATCTCAAATCGCATTGGCTTCCAATCCCAGCAAGAATACAATTTAAATTCTATTGTCTACTATTTAAGGCTTTATACGGAGACAGTCCAAGCTCATCCACAACACCTCAACCAGACATAGGAAAACTCACACCCCATTCTCATACCCCCCCAAATTAAGGAGTTCAAACGGAAAAAAATATATGATGGCCTCCCGGCCACTCAAGCAGCCCAACTAGACAACCAAATCGCCAATCTACTGACGGCATCCCTCGACTACAAGACTTTTAGAAAAGAAATAAAGACCATACTCTTCAAGAAAACTCTGAAAAAAAGAAATAATACCGCAAGTCTCAAACTCCGCCTCCCACTAAAGCCAACTACCCCAAACAAATAACCTTACTCATTTCTTACTCTCTTTGAAAATGACCAAATTTCTTTTTTTTTTTTTTTTGATATGTTCTTGTTGTAATACTTCCTTGATAATTCCTTTGCAATCCGCCTTGAACTGCAAGGCATGGCAGAATAGAAATCCCTAATGTAATGTAATGATCTGTGTGGGTAGTTGATTCCATAGCTGAAGTAGGAAATGGCTGTAGGATCTTTCGTATGCTGTACTCATTCGGAGGGATCTCCCTGCGGGCATGCTGAATCTTTGTTCTGCTTTGGAGCGGAGGGGGCAGTTAGGGGTGTATACTTTACTGTTTTTTTTTGTTTTTTTTTTACTTTGCGAGCCTGTGGTTTTAACCCGCTTTAAATACGCAGGTTAAAACCACGGGCAGGCGAGTCGGAGCTGAGAGGGGCAGAGAGCAGGGCTTTAGCCCGTCGCTAGTTTTTTTTGATCGGCCAGCCAGTCGGTGTGCCAGAAGAAAGTTTAGTGAATCACGTCCTTCCTGCTTTGCATGCCGTTTCCCCTCATTTGCACGCACGAATCGGGTCCGAGGGAAATCGGGTCGCAAAGGGCTCGCAAACTGATCGGTTTGCTTAGTGAATCTAGCCTATAATATTTAGATATAAAAAGCCAGTGGCAGCTGGCATTAATAAAAATGCTGACTGCCCTATCCATTTCTGCTGCCACAGGATGAGAATTTATTTTGAGCAGGTCTGCATATTTCTACAAGAGTGAGCAGATGCTAGTTTTGTCACAGACTTGGCAAGTTTCACAGATCTTTCTGGAAACATCCATCTTGTAGAGAAGTTTTGCATCCAGAATAGGGTGGTGCAAAAATTCAAGCCGCTTAAATTTGCTGTCGCGGTCCCGGCGCTTTCTGTTTTCATTTCTGCTTAGTTTCTTCAACCCAGAGTGGTTGAGATAAGGAAGTTGGTGAGAGCATTCGAGTGTTTTGCATCCTCTTTTTTTCTCTCTGGCAAGTCCATTTTGTCCTTATCGCCCATTGCAGTGTTGTAGCTCCGGCAAAATTCAGTGATTTTACTCTGCAAATCATTCCAGTCATCTGCTTGTCTGTAATTTGCAAGATGCATTTTCATTTTTTTCTGTAAGGGAGAAAGCTTTTCCAAATGTGATGTTGGTGCCCTGAATGCAAAACTTAGGGCTCCTTTTGCTAAGCTGCACTAGCGGTTTAGCACTCTACACGTTAACGCCTCCATAGAGCAGAATCTCGAAGAGAGCGAGAACTCGAAGGCCTTGAGCATGCGCAGATGCTCAAGGCCCAGCAAAAAGAAGATGACAGATCTTCGGGCACCGGCATGTCCTGTGCGTTGGTGCCGGTGCCAGATGGGGGTAAGCAATGTGTTCGGGTGGGTGGATGGGATGCCAGATCGCATGGGGGGGAGGGGGAGGGGGGCGACGCAAGTGGGGGGGATGGAAGATCACGTGGTGGGGCCTTTGTGAGCGGGGAAGCAATGCCGGTTCTCAGGGGGGTAGAACAGCGCCGCTGGCCTCGGGGGGTGGGTGGGAACATATCAAGCGAGTTTCCCTTAGTTCCTATGGGGAAACTTGCTTTGATATACGAATACTTTGGTTTACGAGTATGCTTCGGGAACGAATTATGCTCGTAAACCAAGGTTCCACTGTATTTATGTGCAGCGCGGGGTTAGCATGCGCTAATCTTTAGCGCGCGCTAAAAACGCTAGCACAGCTTAATAAAAAGAGCCCTTAAAGGAATTAAATTGTGGCCATGTGGTATTAAAAGCATCTCACTTCCACGGACTGTCTTATTTCCTTGTTCTCTCGGATCTTTTAGACAACTCATGAAGGCAGCATATTGGAAGTCATTAATTAACAGCATGCGTTGTCTGCTGCAGTGCTCATTTTGTTTGAGACAGTGCTCACTATTAGTGAATTCCCCTTGCATTATTTTAACTGTTAAAACACTTCTCTATTTGCACACCGAGCATGGTTCATTCCCCACGGATTCTATAAACTTGTATGTCCAACTTTAAGCTCACCCCCCCCCAATTCTATAAAAACGATAAAAATTGCATGTGCAAATTTGTACCTGTCCCAATTTGCACATGCAATTTAATTGAATAACGAGCCAATTCCTGGCAATAATTGGGATCTTGATGAAAAATGATTATGGTGCTATTTGGTTCTAATTAAAATGCATGCACATAAATTTAGGTCCAAGATCTGCGCCTAAACTTTACATGCGAGTCAAAGCAAGGGGACTAGGTAAAGTTCAAAGAACAACGACCAAGATGATAAAGGGGATGGAACTTCTCTCGTATGAGGAAAGACAAAAAAGGTTAGGGCTCTTCAGTTTGGAAAAGAGACGGCTAAGGGGAGATATGACTGAAGTCTACAAAATCTTGAGTGGAGTAGAACGGGTACAAGTGGATTGATTTTTTTTTTTTTTTTTACTGCATCAAGATTTACAAAGACTAGGGGACACTCGATGAAATTTACAGAGTAATAATACTTTTAAAACAAATATAGTTTTTTCACTCAGAGAACAGTTAAGCTCTGGAACGCGTTGCCAGAGGACGTGATAAAAACAGTTAATGTAGCTGGTTTTAAAAATGGTTTGAACAAATTCCTGGAGGAAAAGTCCATAGTCTGCTGTTGACAGACATGGGACGGTAGCATGGAATGCTGCTACTGTTTGGGTTTTTGCCAGGTGCTTGTGACTTGGATTGGCCTCCGTGAAGACGGGATACTGGGCTAGATCTGACCTAGTAAGGCTATTCTTATGTTCTTAAGTGGGCAGATAAACAAGAAAAAGTTGAAAAATGATTTAAAAATGGTCCAGTGACGACAATGGCTTCTCTGGTGATCGTATGAACTAGAGTTCTGAAGAGCCAGCCAGCTAGTTGAGGATCTATAACAAAAATATATAAGAGAACCTTTGGGGGATGGTAGTATTATATGTGCTGAATGTATTCAAACAATGTAGCATGCAATGAACTGAATGCATAGCCCGTAATACTTCCATTTATTCTGCAGCATTTGATAAAGACTAGGTTAAGTTTATGCACTATACAAGCAAAAGACATTGAAACTGATGGTCTTTCATTCACTACCCTGTCGCAGACATGTCTTGATAAAAACATTAGTAACATTGTAAGACTAAGTAAAAACTGGCACATTTTGCATTCTACTTGTTTCTAAATTTTTGAGGGGGAATACATTCCTTTAGCATTTGGGGAAGATAAGCATTGATGACGAGCACATATCTTTCTTTGATCTCGTTTGTGTGCCTATCTGATCAGGGCTGATATTAAGAGCACGCATCCAAGAAGATTGCCCTAGGCCCCAGGAAGCTCCCAAGCCCTCCTGAAGCTAAAAGAGGCATAGCCTTCAGGCACGTTGTGGACCCCCCCCCCCCCTTCTTCAGTTTCTGCTCTGGTTCCCATCATTTTAACACCTGCTCTGTTCTGTATCTAATACAACTGAAAGCTGCTCTGTCTTAGAAGAGCTGGCCTCATCTGCCATTACTGTGAAAAAACCAATTTCATTCATTTCCTCTGCTTTTTTATTTTTTTCTAAAAATATAAAGACAAGGGGGGCATACAATGAATCTGCTAAGTAGTAAATTTAAAACAAATTGGAGGAAATACTTCTTTACTCAATGTGTAATGAAACTCTGGAGTTTGTTGCCAGAGAATGTAATAAAAGCAGTTAGCTTAGCAGGGTTTAAAAAAGGTTTGGCTAATTTCCTAAAAGAAAAAAATGTCCAAGAGACTTTATTAAGATGGATTTGGGAAAATCCACTGCTTATTTCTAGGATAAGCAGCATAAAATCTGTTTTACTCTTTTGGGATCTTGCCAGGTACTTGGGACCTGGATTGGCCACTATTGCTAACAGGATACTGGGTTTAATGAACCTTTGATCTGTCACAGTGTTCTTTGTAAAACTAAATTGGCATAAATCTGCAAGACTTCATTTTCAAATTTTGAATTTACAGAATTAAGATAATTTGACATCATATTTTTGGAAACTTTTGTTGTACTTCGCAAAATCTCAGAAAAGTTTAAATTTGGAAACTCCTTATTCCCTCAAAAAGATAAGTGGAGATTTGAAAGTAATTTAAGGAGCTCACAGACCTTGTTAATGCAATTCCTGTTTCTCTGCGCTCTACTTTCAGGACTCTCAGAAAGCTTTACTACTAAGAAACCAGTTTTATTTTTTTTTCATTCCACTGCGTGTGAAGCACTACCTTTTCTCCATATGTTTCATATGAATCTGTTATTTATTTAGATTTAGGTCACACTTTCTTTATTAGCTGTAGACCTAAGGTAAGTAACATTCATGTACAGTAGGCATTTTCCATATTTAGTTAGTTTTTCAGAGATTTTCTTCTGATCCAGCACATCATTTTTGATGAAAGGGTTATCACCATAGGCCATTTTTGAATGGAAGTGACAGCGGGGAGTACAGAATGCAGCAACTAGCTCAATGGAATATTCAACCCAAAGGAATTTTGAGTAATGGGAGGCTGAAAATGAATGACTGTATGTCACAGTCTCTTCGGAAAATCAGACAGATGTGGTTGATTTGGTCCATTGCTTTTCTCCTGCAAGATCATAGCAGACGGGTTCCACCCATCAACTTTATACGTATAAGCAATTTTTATTGAAAGAATAGAAAGTTCCATCCAATGCATATTCAAAATTATGAGAATAATAAAATAAATAGTGCACCAACAGAACAACATGGAAATATCTAAACATAAGTGATGTGACATTTTAGAAAAATATGCCCATCTATGATTTATATAAGCACAAAACAAAGCAGATGGAAAATAAACAAATAGCCATCCAGTCACTAAATATTTTATTGAGAGAACCCCAGGCTGAGTTCTGTTACCTTTCCAGATAGTGGTACCAAATATACATAGGTTTTTATGTTCTGTGGCCAACATAAAAAACAAAAGAGCAATAATACCAAAGAAAAGTTCACCACACAGGTTGAATATTGGCCACGTAGATTTTGATCTTGTGGATCATGATTTATTATAACAAATACTGCAAATTACAGTGCACAACAAATTATAACTTTTTCTGAGGAAAGAAGCAAATGAGGTTTACTTTATAGAATTTGACCTCTTGTGTATGGAAATAGCCTCAGTTTTCTCCTATCAAGTTTATCAAGTTTATTCATATTATTTGATTGAACGCTTTACCAAAATACAAAGCGTTGTACAAAAGGTAAAAATATGATTTTAGAAAAATCACATATACATAATTTGTTACCAGACGTACTTGGGTATTTGCTTTTTTAAAACCACGGGAAACAGTAGGAAAGAGGGGAGGAAATACAATTTTAAAGAAAAAGTACATAAAAGGGAAGTACATAAGGAGGGTAGGAAGAAGAGGATTGCTGGCAGAGATGGGGTCGAATAAGAGAACTGTTGAAAATCTTAATTTAGGAGATGGCTGAAATCATAAAGTATTACATCTTAGTTGGACATTGTATTTTCAGTTAAAGGCATCTTTAAAAAGAAATCTCTTTAAACTGCTTTTAAATTTCTGCAAATCTCGTTCAAGTCTTAGATATAAGGGAAGAGAATTCCAAGTCATTGGAGCAGTTACGGAAAAAATAGAAGCACGGCGTGTTCCGATAATTTTCAAAGAAGGAACATTAAGGGTAAACTGTGAAGATGATCTAAGAACTCTCGATGAGTTCTGTGGAATCAAAAGCCTATCTATGAATGCCGGGGCGTTGGTTTGTATAGTCTTGAAGACTAGAAGAGCTATTTTATATGTAATCCTATATGTAACTGGCAACCAGTGAGCTTTTTGCAGTAATGGGGTGACATGGTCAAATTTTTTTGAGCCTGAAATTATCTTTATTGCTGTGTTTTGTATAAGCTGAAGACGCTTTATGTCTTTTAAATATGCCCCTTTTAATAAAGAATTGCAATAATCTAATTTAGATATTACTAGGGAATGAACTAGTATATTAAGGGAGTTTTTATCAAGGAGGGGGACTAGTGATCATATCATCCTCAACTTATAGAAGCAATTTTTGACCAACGCACTGATGTGTGAACGAAACGTAAGTTTATTGTCTATTAGCATACCCAGAATTTTAGTGGTGTTAGTTAGTTTGAGTGGCTTGTTATCAATTGAAATCGGGGCAATAAGTTGTACCCCTTCTTTCCCTGAGAAAAGCACAGTAGTGGTTTTATTGATCACTTATAGTTTTTGAGCAAATCACAAATATTTATAGCATGAGAAGTCATAATGCAATGCATTGCGCCAATTTAACTAAGAAGCAAAACCCGGACACATAATCGACGATTTAATCTCAACTGTGCTGATGAAGCAATAGGCCCACAGAGAACTGCATATTCCAGCTCCGCCTCTCTGGAATTCGTTTCCGGAGAATGTGCTGAAATCAGCTTAGCAGGGTTTTAAAAAGGTTTGGATAATTTCCTAAAAGAGAAGTCCATAGGCCATTATTGAGATGACTTGGGGAAATCCATTGCTCATTTCTAGGATAAGCAGCATAAAGTCTGCTTTACTACTTGGGATCTAGCTAGGTACTTGGGGCCTGGATTGGCAACTGTTGGAAACAGGATACTGGGCTTGATAGATTTTTGGTATGACCCAGTATGCCAATTCTCATGTTATTATATTCTCACTTCAAAATGACTCATTGGGCTGTTACTTGAGAGAGAACAGTTTTCTGGCTTGATGTGACCTAAGAAATTAGGTCAGAAATGAACTACAAAAAAATTCAAAGTTTTGTTGAAAATGCATTATTTTAGGCATGCCTTAGATCAGTGGTTCCCAACCCTGTCCTGGAGGAACACCAGGCCAATTGGGTTTTCAGGCTAGCCCTAGTGAATATGCATGAAGCAAATTTGCATGCCTATCACTTCCATCATATGCAAATCTCTCTCATGCATATTCATTAGGGCTAGCCTGAAAACCCGATTGGCCTGGTGTTCCTCCAGGACAGGGTTGGGAATCACTGCCTTAGACCAGGGGTGTCCAATGTCGGTCCTCGAGGGCCGCAATCCAGTCGGGTTTTCAGGATTTCCCCAATGAATATACATGAGGTCTATTTGCATGCACTGCTTTCATTGTATGCTAATAGATCTCATGCATATTCATTGGGGAAATCCTGAAAACCCGACTGGATTGCGGCCCTCGAGGACCGACATTGGACACCCCTGCCTTAGACGATTGAACTTTATCTTTAACAAGTGTTTTAATTCTGTAAGGCTTTTTAATAGTCACTTCACACAGATTAGCCATAATCCAATTTGAGGAAGAAATATCTTTCAGGCCCTCTTTTACTAAGCCATGGTAGAGGAATGAAAAAAAAGTGGAAAATCGCTGGACTAAGTATACAGCCATTGACGGAGACTGCCCCAACTTTGTTGGTTGGGCTGAGAACTTTTCAGCAGCCTCTCATAATTCTCGTAGGAAGGGAGTCGGCTGAATGAATTTGGATTATTGATGCAGACTACCAAGGTGGAAGACTTAGCTCAAATAGAGAAGGCTCCAGCTCATTAGAGTAGAAATGTTCTGGACTTGACTTTTATTTCTAATTGTTTGCTGTGGTCTTATGATTTTAAGGTTAGACGGGTATTTGTATTCTATGATCTGATCACTTTTTAATTCCTGTTTGTTTTATGTTGAGGGGGAACTCTGGTAGGGAGGAGGTGACTAGATTTGGAGGTTTTATGGGATACTGTTTTCAATCATGGATTTCATGACAGAAGTGCTGATGTAGAAAAGTTGGTGGCAGATTAAGACTGCTCCTTTGAGGTCATCTGAAGGATGGCTAAAGCTTTGAATAAGCTGTTTTCCACTCTTTATAGATAGCAGAGGTGCCTACTTAAACAAAAACTGAGCAATTCTATAATGTACACACTAAGGGCCTGTTTTACAAAGCCGCACGGTAACAGCCCCAAAGCCCATAGAGATTTAAAGGGCTTCGGGGCTGTTGCCACGCGGCAGCCACTAGCGCGGCTTTGTAAAACAGGCCCTATGAGTTATTCACCGATTATGTGTTCAATTCATAGAATAATTATAGTAAATAATTGCCACTCACTATCCACATCAACGTAACTAATTAATTCAGTCTTCATCCATTCCTCACAGACTGTTCACTTATCCATACTTCAACGAGTACTCTAATTCATAAGGTTTATGGAATAATCTTTAAGGTGACCTCAGCGGCTACACTCTAGCATCATATTTCATGTAAAGCTAGAGCCATACCGTAGCCAGCCTCCTCATCGGTCCACCGTATATTTCTTATACTTGGGGCCCCAAGCTTAGATAAGATAAGTTACTTTGGGTCTTAAAATTTCACTAAAATTAAAATAAGTATAAGAAATATACGGTGGACCGATGAGGAGGCTGGCTACGGTATGGCTCTAGCTTTACATGAAATATGATGCTAGAGTGTAGCCGCTGAGGTCACCTTAAAGATTATTCCATATACCTTATGAATTAGAGTACTCGTTGAAGTAAGGATAAGTGAACAGTCTGTGAGGAATGGATGAAGACTGAATTAATTAGTTACGTTGATGTGAATAGTGAGTGTGGCAATTATTTACTATAGCTATATTATCGCTTCACTCAGAAGAAGAAAAAAAAAATTTCTATATTACTCTATAGGCCAATATAGACTGTGATATTCATAGAATAATGTCATATATATTCACATACAGTATATGCACACATATGCCAAAAGTCTGTATAAGTGCTGTTCTTTAAATAAGCATGTGCCTTGCACAGCATGTATTTTATAGGTTGGAGTACACAGAGGTGGAGTCTGGGAAAAACATGGGTGGTCTGCTCTTCTGATGTAAATTTCTGTTTTATGAAAACAGGAAGATGCATCTGAAGGCGGGACTTAGCAGAGGGAAGGACTAGAGTTGTGCGGGGACAGAAATCCCACCCGTCCCCGTCAAAGTCCCACCCGTCCCCACTCATCCCCGTGAGGAATCCCTCCATCCCCACCCGTCCCCGTGAGGAATCCTCTCCGTCCCCACCATCCCTATAAACTTCAGAAATAGTTATTTCATTTAATTATGCTACTGAATTAAAGGCTCTGGTAGAAACCCATTTACATATAAGCAAAGAGACTTTATTAATTTGGAAATATTAATTGGGAAGAATACATACTTTGTAAACGGGTTTCTACCAGAGCCTCTAATGTTTATAAATTTTTATCAACACAACTAATATTTTATCCTGAAGCAAAAAAAAAAAAAAAAAAAAGAAATATAATTTTTTTCCTACCTTTGTTGCCTGGTTTCTGCTTTCCTCATGTTCTCATTCAATTCCTTCCATCCACTATCTCTCTTTTCTCTGCGTCTTCCATTTGCTCTGTTACTGTGCCTCTCCCTTTCTCCCCCCTTCCAAATTGGTCTGGCACCCATCTTCTTCCCTCCGCTCCACCCATAGTCTGGCATCTCTGTCTTCTTTCCTGCCAGAGTCTTCGCCCCAGTCTCTCTTCCCCATGTCCTTTCAGCGTCCTTCTCCCCCCCCCCCCGTGTTCCCCATGTCCTTTCAACATCCTTCTACACTCCTTTGTCTTCCCCATGTGCTTTCAGCGTCCTTCTCCCTCCTCAGTTTTACCCATTTCCCTTAAGTGTCTTTTCCTCTCCACTCCACCTTTCCTCCCTTTCTCCCTCCCTGCCCCTTACCTTCGTGGCCCGGTCCGACAAACCTCCCTGCCCTAAATCCAGCTGCTGTAAGAAGGTAATTTAGATTCACGGCTACAGAGCAGGGAGGTTTGTCGGACCGGGCCTGTTATCGGTCGGTCGGGGGAAAGCGCCACAAAGGTAAGGGGATCTGGCTGGCTCTGCACCCCCCCCCCCTAAGGCTGCCCCGGGGCGGACCGCTCCCCCTTGGTACACCACTGCCTTGAATTTATCCTACCTGCCCTGCTGCAGCACACAGCCGACCGGAAGTCTTCCCGATGTCAACGCTGACGACGGAGGGAGGGCTTTGCTTAAGCCCTCCCTCCGACATCAGCGCTGACATCGTGGAAGACTTCCAGTCGGCTGTATGCTGCGGCAGGACAGGTAGCGAACAGAAGACGAGCCTCGCGGCTCGAGTGCATCCAACCCCGCAGGAATCCCGCGACCCTAGGGGGCGTCCCCACAGGATCCCCATGACCCTAGGGGGCGTCCCCGTGGGATCCCCGTCGTCCCCGTTCCCTTGCAGCCTGTGGGGGATTCTGTTGAAGTGCTATTAAGGTAAAGATATTGTGGGAGGAGAGGGGAAAGGAAGACAAGGTGCAGGACCCCTGGAATTACAGTAATTCAGTTTGAACCAATACTGCAAAATGATCATGATGGAATTGATAACTGAAAATGGCAAATTACCAATTTCTGGGTCAAACCATAATAATTATGTCTTTGTTGTGTTAAGCTTCATATGAGTCTGAAGACCTACCACCATTTTCGAAAACAATTGAAGACATATTAGTTTCCTAAATAATGATGATATGTTTTTTTAAAAAACTTTAACCGCATAGAACTTACAAGGTTATGCTGTATAGAAGTTATCTGTTATGTTATGTTAAGTGACGACGATTGCAATTTAGATATACAAGAGTTTATATTAGCTAGACTGGGGTTACAGAGACTCAGTGGAGATGCTGGGCAGGAAAGTATAGAGGACACAAAGAATGCTGAACATGGGGAAAGATAGGTACACAGAGATGGAAGATGGATGGTGAGCATGGAGAAAGAAGAAATGTCAAATGGGCAAGAGACCCTGGCGAATGAGTTGAAAAAAGAGAGGGAAAAAGAAACCAAAATCTGGGATCAACATGATTTGAAAAATAAAATGATTGCTGACAACAAAATGTAGAGCATGGAGAAAGAAGAAATGTCAAATGGGCAAGAGACCCTGGCGAATGAGTTGAAAAAAGAGAGGGAAAAAGAAACCAAAGTCTGGGATCAACATGATTTGAAAAATAAAATGATTGCTGACAACAAAATGTAGAAAAATAATGTTATTTTCTATTTTGTGATTAGAATATGTCAGATATGAAAAGTACATCTTGCCAGAGCTTGTGTTAGATATGGCTGGGGTCCTAGCAACTGGTGCCCATTTCACATCTCAGTCAGCACTAATATCTAATCTGCTATTTCTGTGTTACACATATCTAAGCGGGTTCAAGGTGACTTACAAAGAGAAGTGAGAGGAAGCGGAGAGAGGCAGGGAGAGAAGGAGAGGCAAAATGGGAGAACATTTGGGCAGGGGAAGATCTGAGATGTTCAAGTGTCGAAGAGGTAGTTTTTCACTTTTTTCCAGAATGTGGTGTAGTTGGGTTCCGTTCTGGTCGTTTCAGTGAGGTCATTCCAGGTTTTCACTCCTAGGAAGGTAAGAATGGAGTGAAAAATTCGCTTGTATTGGAGATTCTTTATTTAAGGAAGGTTTAGTAGTATCCTTTTAAGGGTTCTGTGGGAGGTAGACCATGCCTTTGAGAAGAGCTGGATGAGTGGAGCTGCTGAGTTTCCGTGAATTATGTGGTATATGATCCATGAAGTTTTAAATTTTATTCATGTTGGAATGGGTAACCAGTGTAGTTGCTTGATGAAGGCTGATATCGAGTCGTATCTTTTCAGGTTGAAAATTAGTCTTACAGCTGTGTTTTGTATGAGTTGCAGTGCAGTGTCGATTCCCATATAGGCAGAGTTACAGTAGTCCAGCTGTGGTAGCATCATCGACTGTACAATCAGAGCAAAGTGATGTTGATGAAAGTATGGTCTGATGAGTCTTAGTTGCCTCATGGGTGAAGAGGGACTTTTTCCGGATATTAGAGATTTGAGCTTCTATGGTTAGCGTGGAATCAAGAATGCAGCCTAGGATTTTGGAGGTTTTAATGACAACGAGGGTGTGGACCGGAGAGTGATGCTTGTCGGTGGTGTCTGTTGGGCTGTGTGGAGGTATATAATATCTGGATATTCAATACTGGGAGCTGCATATGCCCAGAAATTAAATAACCAGGGCTAGGTCAGCCAACAGCTGGAAGCAGCTTGCATGTTACTTACTCTGCAGGATGAATATTAACCTCAAAAATATTTTTGTTTGCTATATATCTGTTCAATAGCACTCTGTGTACTGTACGTTCTAAAAAGGAGAGAATGCATTATAGCCAGCAGGAGCAGGCAATCAGAGCAGTGTGCTTTAATTTGATCACAGAAGTAGCCAGATCTAATGTGGTCTGAACAAAACCTAGACCTTACGAAAAAAAGGAGATGCCAATTCGTATTCGGTTATTATATGGTAATTGAAATAGATTACTAGAACGCTAAGCATGTAGCTGACAAGGTTCACAGGACAAACATTATGAGGACATTATGGTCTTTTGACCAAGACATGAAATAGTAATGATCTTTGGATAATGTGAATCAGAAGTCAATTATGCGGGGAAGCAAAATGGATACAGTATGACAGAATCTTTGAAGTTTCTCAGCGGCATAGGAGTCCTTTATCTGAACTGGTAAAATGTGTAGTCGCTGCAGCATGACATGGGGTTTTAGGCTGTGGTGGCTGCATTTTTTGGATGTGTTCTTGTTATTTTTCTTAACGCAGGTCATGGGAAGATAAGGAGGGAGAGCTGCAGTGAGAACCAAACCCAGTTTCCCAGGTCCTTAGACGGCTGCACCAACCATTGGGCTACTTCTCCACTCAAAGTATAGTACCTGCAGAGAGTTAACACGGGTAAATACTCCCATGTAAACAGTGTGTCGGCTAGTTAGCATGCAGTTAAGTGCAACATCCTACTTGGATAATACTTCCATGCTCATTTCTGCCTTTGTCAAGCCCCCTGATCAGGAAAGGAGTGGAAAACGAAGATGAAAATGTTATAATGCCCTTATATCTCTCTATGGTACGGCCGCACCTCGAATACTGTGTGCAGTTCTGGTCAACATATCTCGAAAAATATATAGCGGAATTAGAAAAGGTATAGAGAAAGGGTGACAAAAATGATAAAAGGGATGGGAGAACATGGTCAAAAATGGCAAATAATGTTGGATGTGCTAAGGTTGGATATCTTGGAAGCCAACACATCTAAGTAGGTAATTTAAAAACAAACAAACAAAAAACTGGATGTCTTACGGTGTTGCTGATTTAAAAAAAGGGCCGTTTCTCCACCTCCAACTTTAGACATTTTGCGGAAAATGTCCCAAAGTCAGAGTTAGACACACAATCGAAAAGGGGGGCCTCCATGATATCAAAAGTGTACATGTTGGGAAAAACACTGATTAGTCCAAGATTTTGTTGCTAATACTGCAAATTTGTTCTACTGTGGGTGATAATTTTTCCAAGTATATCTACATACCAGCCTCATTTTTATCAACAAATAAAGTACTGTGTGGGTAGGAGTAAGTTCACATCTGGTCCTGGCTCCACCCACTTCTTGTCCTGCCCCTTCCTCGCCCTGCTCCTGGTTCCACTTCCTTTTTGTCTACAAATTAAGCCCTGACCTTTACACATTTATCAAAACCAAAAGTGAAATTGATGCTATCTGTTCACTAGTTGGAGTTGGTTCATCAAATAATGAGAACAGAAGTTTTACGGATTAAAATAATCTGCAAATATCTATTCAGCTGTAGAGAATGTTGTAGTAGGTGGCCTTTTACAACCTCTGAATAGTTGTCGTCTCCAAGCCTTGCACCTCGAGTCCTTAACCTAGGGTTACTGGATGGCTTTTCAAAACCCAGCACTTGGTCTGGGTTTTGAAAAGCCTCCTCAAATCACGTCGGGCAGGGAGGAAGTTTGCGCATGCCTGACAAGAGCAGGGGCGCTAGGGGCGGGTTTAAGGGTCTGGATTTTCCAATTGGAAAATCTGGCAACCATACCTTAACCGTATAATATAAATTCCGAGGTAGTGCTAGACAAGGAAATTGCTGCGTACAGATGGTCGTACCTCAACAGAAGGCATGGCAGATGGCTTTTAGTCAGTGGACTATTGCTCCCAGTCAAACCGTGTTGAATTGTTTTATTGTGTTGTCCATGGACTTCAATAATTCCTTCATTCTTAGGGTTGCCAGATTCGGAAAAATTCGGACCCCTAGACATGCCCCCAAGGCCACCCAGTTCTGCCCATCCCTGCCCCATAATGCCCTAATCCCTCCCCAAGGCCCCCCCCCCCTCGCTGCCTGCTCTCTGCCCAACGCGATTTGAGGAGACTTTTCAAAACCCGGACAAAATGCACAGTACAAAAAAAAAGAAAAGAATTGACATCACATACACACGAAAATATTCTTAGTGTGAGCTTTTGTGAATCAGTCCTTTTATCACTGAACATCCGATATGGAGAGGGAAGGCACTGACGCACAGCAGAATATGTAGTGGCTTTTTTAGCTCCTGAGTAGCAGTGGCTGTAATCACTAGTGTTCTTCCATTTGCTTTTATTTTTTGCTAAAGCTCCTCTTTGCCAATCATTTTAAGAGCTATACAGTTCTATGCACACGCTGATCGAACAGACTGTTTCTGTGCAATTATAAACTAGCTCGAACTTGGGTTGCATGCTTCATCCTCATATAAAACACCACGGAGATAGCATCAGTGAGTTGTGATCTCATTCACGAAAATGAATTGGAAAAACCTAAAGAACGGGAAGATAATTGTGCATTGTCACCATAAGATTTTGACATTACTTCTGAATTAGAATGAAACTGTACATTTTGATCCTAATAAGGGATTAAGTTTCTGTGTGTATTTGGTTCACAATAACAGCACTCCAAGCAATGCTTTACCCAGTTGTTAGTCATTTTGGTTTGAGTCACTCAGATTGAAACCTGTGCCTAAGAAAACACCTCAGACATGTTATAATTGCCAGGTAAAATATTCTGTCATGTTTTAATTCTTAATTAGTTACTGCTAAATGACGTTAGGATTGACGTAAAATTATATATCACATCAATATGAATAACAAAGTGTTCTATGATCAGGGCCGGATTTAGATGAAAAGAGGCCCTAAGCTATTCCACTTATGAGGCCCTTTCACCTCCCATTTTTAAGTTTGTAAATTACATGAGAGATAATAAAATACATCATTACTGTGATATATATCAATATGTTAAATGAAACATGTTGCTATTGGTACTAACCTTTATAAAAAATGTGACACGGATAACAAATAAAAAAAAGTCGAGAACACTTATTTGGACATTTATTCTCAGCACCATATATAGTACTTGTAACAATAACTAATCAAACATAACACACAACATTGCCCCTTCCTATGTCCATAGTGCCCCCAGTGCGTCCTTCCTCACCTCACTCCCCCTCCGATGCCGCCTGCCTCCCATCCCCCTTCCATTGAACACCCCCCCCGTGCCATCCTGCCTGCCTTCCTTCCATTAAACCCCCCCACCTCCCCTCCGATGCCAGTCTGCCTGCCTCCCATCCCCCTTCCACTGAAACCCCCCACCCCACCCCCCGATGCCAGTCTGGGCCGCCCTGTCCTGATGGATCCACGTTTTGCCTCTCTCCCCGCGGGGCTGGGCTTTGCCCAGCTGTTTCCGGACTGACGTCTTTCCATCCCCGATCCTCCTCCCAGGGCGAGAAAAAGAAAGGGAGAAGCCGAGTCGGCGCCCCGTTGCGGCCGGAGCCGGTTCCGATCCCGAAGCGTAGAATTTCTCCTTATTTTCGGTTCAGTGTTTTAGTGTTCACTGTTTTTAGAATAGTGTAATTTTAATTTTGCTAACAATTTGAATGTAGGCCCCTCTTGATCTTGAGGCCCTGGGCTGATGCCTAGTTAGCCTATGGGAAAATCCGGCCCTGTCCATGATTAATGTTACAATTAATACTAAGTAAGTGGCAGTGATTAGAAACATATTATGATGACTTATATAAATCAGGTTTAATAGCCTGCCTTTTCTAAGAAACGAATAGCATTCTGGAAGGGGTATTTTCAGAGATACATGTGTTCTTTAAGGTTACTGAAAAGATGCCCCTTTGGATCGATCCTATTGATTTTCCAGAAAGAGAAATAATGAACAAAGGATCAGGTTGTAACACTGCTGCCAACACCATGGTGCAGTGGCCCCAGCCCCCCCAATTACAGCTGATTCCAAGCATGTCTTTGTGCAACTCTATCTCATCGCGGACCAATGTCTTGCAGAGAGGGACTGGGGAGGTCACTGGAGTGCACAGGAGTTGGATACAGCCATTGACTAGTTTCATTTTCAATAAAATTTTTATTAGTTTTTTGTGGGGGCTTTTTTCATATTTTTGCATACAAAAAATTGGGCGCAAAGTTAGGTGCTAAAAAGTTATGTGCTAATTTTGAATTCTATAACAGAATTTGAGTGCCCAGATTCCACAATAAAATACTAACATAACACGGCATTTACATGCTAACATGTAGGTACACCCATGTATGCCACGGGATACTTTAGGGGCAAATTCTATAAACGGAGTTCTGATTGTAGGTGGCAGCAGGCGTCTAACCAGCCAATCGGGACGCATGTTGTTGTTTTTTTTTAAAATCCTCCTGAAGCAAGTCGCTTACATTGGGAGGCGCCTCTGGGAGCATAGGGAGGTGCGCAAGCCCACCTAAGGCTAGGCGTAGTTTGGCCTGGAAGTAGCCTTAGGTGGACCTAGGCGGCTATACGTATTTCCCTAGGCCAGCATGTGTACAATATAGGCCAACAAAATGCTGGCCTACATTGTAAGTAGACGTGGCTGCTGAGTTTATCGCGGCAAGGGATCTCTAAGTTTAGCGGCCGCAGCCACCCGTTCCCCCCCCCCAAATGATTGTGGCAGGTGGGATTCCCAGCCCCTCCTGCTGGAACCCCCCTACTCCCCTGCCGGACCCCACCCTACCCGAAACCTCCTGGACCCCCTAACCCTCCCTGGACCCCTCTCTAACCTTGGTTTGATGGCTGGCCAGATGTGTCCTCCCTCCGTCCGGCAGACCCGCCTTCATCTGAATGGCGGGCCTGCTCTTTCTCGGTGCATTATGGGATGCACCACGGAGGGTCCTAGGGCCTGATTGGCCCAGGGACCTTAGGCTCCTGGGCCAACTGGAATCTTAGGTTGGCCCAAGGCCCTCCTATGGGCAGGGCCTTAGGCACATGGGCCAACCTAAGATTCCAGTAGGCAGTATACAAATCCCTTTCCCTTATAATGAATTGCTATTTATTATATTTTTGGAAAATGATGAGTAAATATAAAAATTAGAAAAAAACTTTCACAATTTTTTTCCAGTCTGTTAGTTATTAGTTTCATAGGGAGTCCTCTTGATTTTGTGGTGTTTGAAAGTTAAATAACCATTTCTTGTTTTATGGCTCCACCTCAGACTTTTAAACTTCCATCAGCATAGGAATTGCAAACTGATTGATAGCTATATCTTTATTGCATCTTAGAGCTTAAGAGGGGACATTGTAAGCCACTTAGAATTGAATTGGATAGTCAAAGGATGAATCATAATAAACAAAATATATTTTAAATATTTTTGAGACAAAGGTGGCGTGCAGGATGTTGAGGACTCTATATTGACCCATGGAACTCCAGGAACTTCTAATAGGTGGCCCAAGGAGCAGGTTACAGGGTATTGCAACCCAGTAAATAGCACTTCTGAAGCAATGTAAACACTCCAGGCAATTAATGAATCCTTTTACTCACAAAAATGAAAAATTCTCCCAAGGCTTTCAATTTAAATTATTTGGGACATTCATACAAAATATCAGCAAGACAGCTTTGCCAACTCCCAGACTAGCATTGGCATCTTGACATGTAGCTGACTTTGCTTGAGTTGTACAGCACTCAGCTTTTTAATGAGCTGTGCTACAGAGTACCATGAAAATGAGCTGCTTTGCATACATTAGCATGCAATACAGCTTACTGCTATGGCCATATTTTGTCTGATTTAGGAGCCAGAAAATAATGCATGAAGGCTTGTGATAACCACAAATTTCACGTGTTAGTTCCATTTAGCTTGTGATAATACTGTAAGTTCATTATGTAGTAAAAGTAGTTATTCTATATCAACTCATTGCAGCTAAGTAAACAGACTCTTTTTGTCAGTGCTGAACACCATGGTAACATGCAGTGGCATAGTAAGGGGGAGCAAGGGGGGTGGTCCGCCCCGGGCATCATGTTGGTGGGGATGCCAGCACCCCTCCTCATCTCCGCCCCTCCACCTCTTCCCACTCCGCCCTCACCACATGCACACCCCCTTCCCTTTTAGGTGTTCACCGCCACGAGCAACAACTTGCGACCACGTAAGCTCTCCAACTGATGCCACGAATAGGACGGGTGCCACAAATAGGGAGTGACATCAGAGAGTCGCCAGGGTCACGAGGAGCATGTTGAAGTTATTCATGGCAGTGGACAACTAGAGGTACAGGGGAAGGGAAGGGGGTGCGCATGCACAGAAGGGGAAGCATAGAGAAGGAGCAAGAAGGCGGAGATGAGGGCGGGTGAGGGGTGCTTCTCACCCTCACTAAGCCACTGGTAGGCTAAATGTGAAAATATTTCTTTCTGGATTTTGGTTAACAGTGATTTTGTGTGGACCGATTGTACATGAATTGGAAGAGGAAGAAGGTGGGATTATTTATTGGTTAGGTTTATGTTTGTTGAGAGCTTCTATACCGCTACTAATGACAGGGAAGTCAATTCAGAGCAGTTTACATGAGCTTCTGTACAGGTGTTACAATACATGAGGTTCTGCAGAGATGTTACCATACAGAGTTACAAAGAGCTTCTGCGAGGTGTTATTATACATGGGCTTTAAACCGAAATACACGGAGCTCTGTGGTGGTGTTACAATACGGAGTTATTTATACCGGCATGATTATGCAATAATTACTTATGTTACTGCCACATTGATCAACCTACTTATATGCCCACATTTATACCAAATCAATTGCCCTACGTATATACACAAATCTTACTAGGTTTACTATTGCAGTTAAATACACTATATTTACACACCTCCTAAGGAAGTTGGCCATTTCAACTAAATATAATCTATTTACGTGCATCCTTGAAATTTCTAGTTTCCTCTCTGTCAACTTCATGATTTCAGTTGAAGTAGTCCGAGAAAAGGATAGTCTATATGGGGCTCATAATCAAAACTTAAAATGTCCAAAAAACAGCCTAAGTAGGCACTTGGATATCCTAATAGCAGGGACGTCCAAGTGCTGACAATCAAAAACAACTTTCTGAACATGCAGCAGCACTTCTAAGCATCCAGAGAGCAAAGGGGCATGTTGGGAGGTGTGTTATGGGCAACAATCGGGTGGGCTTCAATCTGGACGTACCACAGCCATATTCAAAGCTTCCCTGGAGGGAACTTAGATGCCAGCAGTTAGACCTGTTTTAGTTGCGCCTAAGTTCTACAAAGGTGCCCAAACTGACAAGAAAACCACTAGAGGATTTAAGGCATGACTCTCCCTTACTCCCCCAATGGTAATGACCCCTCCCCACCACCCACAGAGTGAACCCCCCCCCAAAAAAAACTCCATAAGCTTTCCATCAACTGATCACCGCAGAGGAATCCCCATCAGCTGATCTGGTTTCGGAGATTCCTCCCCGTATCAGGATCAGCTGAGCTGCAGAGCCCTGACATATCCCTAATATCCTCTGACAAACTCTAACCCCCATATCCCCAACATTCCTGGACCCCCTCCCACAACCCCAGAACTCCCCGTACCTTTGGAAGAGCAAATGGCAGAAGGGAAGCTTACTCTCTCTTGCCTAAAGGGCAGCATGCTGCAAATGATGAGGCTTCCCCCTCCCAATGCATCTTGGGATGGAGGAGCCGAAGGCCCTGATTGGCTCAAAATGGTGGGGGAGGTACAGGATGTCAGGGGATATTGGGGGAGGTATGGGATGTAGGGGATATCAGTGGGAGGGGTGTAGGGCTCTGCAGGTCAGCTGATCCTGGCAGTGGGAATCCCCATCAGCTGAGCCGCCAGGAATCTCCACAACCGGCTCAGCTGATGGGGATTCCTTTTGCCTTGATCAGACAAGGTAGTTGGTGGGTACGTCTACAAAACTTGCTTTTGTACGTTTTTCACGTGGACAATTTTATTTTTGAACATGGGCAAAAAAGGTAGATGTCCTAAGGACCAAAACTTATACCTAGCTTATTTTCAAAAATAAAAGATAGACGTTTGGCAGTTTTGAAAATGGACATTTTTCCTGCTAGGTTTGTGGACGTCTTACACAAAATGTCCAACCTCAGACTTATGTCAAGTTACCTAAATGGCTTGTCATTTATCACTGGAAATTTGTTGTCAGGGTTCCAACTAGAGATATATTCAACTGTATGCCCCAACATTTGTTAATGTTTCACACTAATACCGGAATCACTAGCTTAAATAGAGGGCGTGTTGCCTTGTTTGCTTGGGACCAACGCGGTTTTGGAGTTTTGAAAAAGTTAACTTAAGCGTTGCCTAAGTCACTTCCCTGATGCAGTGGGTGCTAAAGTTCTGCCCCACGAACCAAAGGCCTTGTTGGATATTGATTACAAGCAACGGAGCCAGTTTGGCATAGGATGTTTGAGCTAAGTACCTTGGACAATATATGAATCATTTTTTGTTTGAATCGTCACAAGTTTGAATGAATTGAATGAACTTAATGTTTTGCTATGAATTGAATAGCAATTTAAAATGAACTGTGGGCTTATTTCAGCTGAAGTAACTTTGTTTTGAAATACTTTTTAACATTCCAGCACTTTTTTTTTTGTACTTTCTGCTCTTTTTCTATGAACTTTTAGCTTTTTTAGTCTTTCAAGCACTATAGCACTTTCAACTTTGATGAGTTTAAATGAAATGTAGGATTGTTAAGTTTAAAATAAGGAGTTAAGATATACTTGAAACATAACGAAATAAATTGAAATGCAAGAAGATAGTTAAATTGATGCTCTAACAGAAGTTGGTCTCGAGTCTCAAAAAATGATATGCTGATTCTTAAATTAAATTAATTTAAAATAGACTATAAGTTATATGTTGATTCTCTACTAAATTAATTAAAATTAGATCAAAAGTTATGTTATTTAATTAATTAAAGTAATAAAATAAATATTTTGGTAAGGAGGTGGGGAATTAGGCTGTGATGTTATAAGGAGGCAAGAGATTAATTCATTCTTCTCTTGAATAGTTCCAGTTGGAAAGATTTACTCCTAAGTTTGAGGCATTTCCCCGTAATAATTAATTAATAATTGAAATATTTAAAACAATTAGATTTAAGGTTTATAGTAAATTTTAATAAATAGCTTTGGAATTGGTGTCTCTTTTTTGAGTTCTGTGAATGGTTTTTGTTATTTGTTTATTTTCCCAAAGTGAAATGGACAGATTGCCAGTTCCACTTTCTTGTACTATCATTTTGGTAACCTTAGATGTTAATGCATTATATACAAATATTCCTCAAGATAGAGCATTCTAAGTGATTGATTTCTTTTTTTTATTCTGAATCTAATATTTTGGGGGTTAAATTGAATATACTGAACAGGATAGTAGAATTGGGTGTTTATAACACTAGCCAACACTCATTTTGATGTCTCAAATGTTAGACCTGTTTCTGGGTATATTTAACCTTCTGATTCCAAAAATAGCACCAGTTTTCTCCTATCAGCTCTAGTTTTTGAGATACAGAACATGTGCCACATACCACTCCCTCCTGCTAACAGAGGCTACCCTCGCCAGGCTTGAACCATACCCTACACTCCCCCCTCCTCCCCCTCCAAAAAAAGCAGGAGGGATCCTACTTCCTCCTGTCACAAAACAATACAAGTGGGTATTTGTGAGACTAGTTCTTCAAGATGCTAAAATTCCCATGCTTTGATGTACTGCTATATTATATCCTTCAAGTTTTGACTAATTTGGAGTATAATAGAGTTTTCTTTACTGTCCATCCTTGTTATTTTAATGCCTACAGCATCAAAACTAACTCTCTTCCATGCATGTTTTGAGTGGGTTTGTTTCTCTATGCAGAAGCAGTTTGC
Organism: Geotrypetes seraphini; assembly: GCF_902459505.1. Lineage (NCBI taxonomy): Eukaryota > Metazoa > Chordata > Amphibia > Gymnophiona > Dermophiidae > Geotrypetes > Geotrypetes seraphini. Next base: position 172,783,599 of record NC_047092.1, read on the forward strand.
CTGTATAATTTTAACTATAAGTAGTATAAAGGAAGGTTATTGAGCCATGGATTTCAGAATGCAACTTCTTGAAGATGTGCTCAAAGTGGGTGAGAAAAATTTATAGAAAGAGAAAAATCAGATGTGATATAGCTTCTGGTTGGAAACCACTGTCTCAGTTAGTTTTCTGTATCAGTGGTGCAACAGGTCATGACTGCTGTGGGAGTTCAAAGAAGAATGGAAAGAAAAGAAAACTCCCCATTCTATCCAAGGCAATCCATCAAACAAATGTTTGATGCTAACCAATTATATAGTAGGCTACACGCCTCTTTGCTTGGCCAATAACATCAAGTACACAAAACACAAAGCAGTTGGGGAGGGTGTGTGTGGAGGGGAGGAAGTCTGCTGCTTTCCAAAAGCTTTAAATTGAAACTTTCATATTCTGTTTCATGACTCTTTTATGAAGTCTTTGAAAAGCTACCTCCTGAGATAAAAATCCCTTTCAAGTAATGAGGCTTTTGGGTTTCCAGACAACTGTTGCTTTATAACATTCAGGTTATCTCTGCACAGCCCACTGGTGGTTATAAATTACTGTTATATATTCCAACTTCTGCATGGTGAAACATATAGAAAAGCTCTAGATAATTCTTTTAAGAGCTTACGACATCAGAAAATATCAGACAGTGGGGTGGAATTGTCTGATGATAACAGTTCCTTAAAGAGTCACCATAAGCTTTGCACTGCATTATAGCATCTTTTATCGGAGAAGGACCATTTTTAAAGTGCTTCCCCTGAAATCTATATTTGCTATGAGAGATGAAGATTGGCAGTACTTTTGTACGGCTTTTATGTCATGCTGCAAATCATAGTAGCATCAAGCTTTTAGAGTAACATTGTCTGCTCTCAGCTAGTTTTAATTTCCTAACATCACAGAACTGCCTCAAAGGCATGCACTTTACTATTGTTTTACCCATGACAAAATTACAGCTAGAAAGGCATTTTGAAGGGTGTCATCAGATTCAGCTGTTTATTGGATTGTTTTGATGGTCAAATCAAATGTCAGAATAAAGAGATAGAAGCCTGCTGGTTAGAACAGCAGACTTTGAACCAAGGAAGTTAGGTTTCAAATCTTGCTTCTCCTAATGGCATGTCTTGAGCTTGAGTTCTTAACTCTTCATTGTCTCAAGTACAAAACTTAGAGTTTCTCATTAAAGTGCAGTAAACATTTTACAGTGGCTATGTATGTGTTAGTATCAAAACCTAACACACAGTCAGTGGCACCCCCTGCCCTCTTCTCTGACCCCCTCGCTCCTTCCCTGCCTCCTGCGCACCTTCCCTTCCTCCCTTCGCAGGTGTGAGCAGCATCTCCATTCTCCATGGATCAGCAGGATAGCAACAGCCACACATGTTGGTGACGTCACAGCTGACGTTGCCGTTCGGCCCTTGTCAAAGAGCTCAGAATGAACTTTAAAGTTCTGAGCTCATGTACTAATTCCAAACCCTACAGAATAACATAAATCCTTCAGTTACTTTTTTAACCACTGCAGCGGTTAGAAGCCAGTGAGCCCTTGTCCATTTTACTAGTGTTAATTGTTTCATTTTCAATAGTTTAATGCGATCTTTATTTACCCTAATTACCACGATCTTCATTTTATTCATTGCCGCGATACCTACTAAATTGCAGCGCTCCTCTGGCAATTATTCGCCGAGATCGCTACTTAATTACAGTGATCATCAATAAATAATTTCCGCGATGGATAAAAAAAAACGGGCTTAAAAACCTGCGCTGCCTGTGTAGCAAAAATGTCAACTACCGACAATCACGACATTTGTTTAAAGTGCTTGGGTTCTGATCACGATTCTGACTCCTGTCAGCACTGTGTCAGCCTGACCAAACAGTCCTGAAAGGCTAGAGAATTAAAGCTGAAACTGCTTTTGTAGAACCTACAGTATGAGCCCTGTACCTCCCAACAGCAAAGTTTGGCGGGCCTTGCTCCAACCGTCCTTTCAAAGCACAGTGAATATAACTCACCATCACCTCGATCTGCACCAAAGCAACCAGTCTTCACGGCACATAGCAACGAGTTCTCACTTCGATCAGCGTCAAGGACAAGAGCCTCACCATGCCCAACATCAGGAGCATCAACAACGTGCATCGGGGGAGGAGCATCGACGTCATTCATCACATCGGGAGAACCACCATTCACCATCCCATTCAAGTACCTCCCATAGACGTCATTCAAGTACTGCCCACAGACATCTCTGGACTCCAATCAACACACCGTTCTCAAGATAGAAGACACATTACATCAGAAAAACTGTCATCTTTCAGCACTATAACTACAAGCAGTCAGGATAGTGAGGATAATTCTCCCTTCCCAGCTGCTTCTTCTGTTCATTCTCCAAAATTAATTCAAGCAGCAAAACGTGCTGTGTCTCCACAATTAGCTAATTTGGCTAAAAGAAAATGCACCAAAAAACCCAAGCATTTATCTCTATCTCTTCCCTACCTTTCGGACTGTGGAATTTCCATGCCAGACCCCTGGTACCAGCTTGTCAGGTTGCTACAAATTTAACACCTCCTCAACCCCACCCAATATTCACTGAGCTGTGGAGACAGTTCTAGAGTCCCCCTATGGCACACAATCCCCAGATTTAAAACAATCACTTCAACTGTCTAAACCAGTTTCTGAGCCTAATGCCATTATTACGGCTACGTGACACCCTACTATCGGCAGCTGCACTGGCTACCAACGGAAGCCCGAGTAAGGTTTAAATTTGCCTGCCTCTGCTTCAAAGTACTATACGGCCTGACCCCAAGTACATAATGGACATTTTCGCATTTTCTAATAACAAACTCAAGAGAAACACACACCCAAAACTCATTTCCCCTCCAGTCAGAGGCTGCAAAATGAAAAAACACCACGAGCACCTTCTCTCTCACCAAGCAGTCCTATGGGGCAAAGACCTAGACCAACTGCTTTCGCCCACTACATACGGGGAATTCAGGAAACGCCTAAAAACATACCTGTTCCAGAAATACCTAAACAATTGACCCGCTCTCCCTCTCCCTCCCCCCTCCCTATTCCACCTGAACTTACAGCACTGTTATAAATATAATCTGCTATCTTCATCTTATCGTAACTCTACGTTGCTATTTATCCCCAACAGGTCCTGTCAGACATTACCTACTGAAATGTACATATTACATTTTCGCTCAGCAAATTGCATTTCTATACTATTGCCTCCTGAGGTCTCTGATCTCTGTATTTCCTCTGAATATCTACTTATTGTATTTCGCTGAATGTCCAGCACTCTTGATTATAAACCGCCTAGAAGTCGCAAGATTGTGGCGGTATAGAAGAATAAAGTTATTATTATTATTATTCTACTTCGGAGTCTCCGCCACAATCTTCTTCAAACCAGACAACACCTCCTGAAGAATTTTCTGATCAGTCTCCTCCACTTCCAGAAAACCAAGGCCCATCAGAAGATACCACTTACCCTATCTTCTTACAAAAAATTGCCAAGCAATTATCATTGTCTAGCTCTGACAAACCAGATCCAAGGAGCAAATATCTTAAAGCTCTAAAATACTTAGAGGTCCCAAAAATGTTGGTTGTTCTGCTGATTCACAACCACCTACTGGAACAACAGACAGCCATTTGGCAAGAGCCCTTTACTTCTATATCAACAAGAAGGGGCATTGAAACCAAATATAAAGTATATACATCATTGGGTCATAACAAACTACAACTTTCACACCAGCATTCCATAGTAGTGGAATCAGCGCTGAAATGCTCAAAAAAGCACAAGAAATTACTCGAATGCTCCTCCTGGAAAGGACCACAAATTATTAGATGTGGTTTCCAGGAAGGTTTTTCAAAATGCAATGTTACAAGCGCGTATTGTGAACCATCAATTTCATATATCGCAATACCTATTTGACTTATTGGAAAAATTAGAAAATCCAACAGCATTGTCAGACCTTCAAGAACGTACAAAATACCTTATTTGTACCTCTTCAGATGCAAGATACTGCATCTAGGTCAGCAGCCATTTCAATAGTAGCAAGACGTATGGCTTATCTTGGAGCATCTGGTATCAGGGAGGATGCACATGACAAGTTGGCCAATGAACGAAAAGCAAGAAAAAAACTGCAGACAGAATGTACAAGATGCAGGCTATGTTTATTATATCAAATATAAATGCAGTTAATGTTACCACCCTTTAAACAAACCTAAGGACCCGACACGGTCTGTGTTTCGGTAAACACGCCTTCTTCAGGGGTCCTAATAAATATAAATAAAGATTGCTAAAGATATACAGTCACAGATGTGTAAAGAACATAAAAAATGGACATATGGTGTGATAAGAAAAGCAACTGATAAAAACATACTGTCATGATTAACTAATAACATAAGTGATGTAATAGAACAACAATAGTGTGTAATGAAAAACTCCATGTGATATACAAAGACCAAAAAATAAATGAAAAATGTATAATACATGACAGATCTAGATACACCAAGGTGCAGTGAACATGTGCATACAAAACAAGAATAATGGCATGAAGAAACAATAAAAATTCATACATGCAAAAGTGCTATAAAGTGGACATAAGTGCAAAAATGCAAAATGGTAGATGTAAAAATAGAGGTGAACAGCTAATATGAAAGAATAAAATAGATAAGAAAAAATAATATAAATGTATAAATGAAACATACCAGAGTTGATAAGGTTTGAATAAAACAGCAATATAAAATAATAGTAAACTAAAATATAAAAATCCATCGTTAAAATGTATTGAGATAAAAACAGTTACTTTATTAAAAAGTTGGTATAAGGAGAATGATGGGGCTGACATAACGAAAGGAAAAGAGGGGTATTAAAAATACAATATAAAAAATAATATCTAATACAGCTGAGAAACTGATTACTACAATGTATATATCTGCCATCCCATGAATGGGAAAATTGGAACAATACCCCTCTTTTCCTTTCGTTATGTCAGTCTTGCATGCAGGACCATCTTGAGTGGAAATGTGCTCCATGCAACATGCCCTCTAGAGCTCCTATCCTGCCCACTGTGTTGTAGCCAAGAAGGGAAGGAAATGAACAGGACACAATTTTGGATCCCCCTCCTTCTTTGCAACCTGTGCTTCCACACTGCCTGCACATAGTTCTCTACAGCTCTTCTCATATGGACCTACTGTTACTCCCCCTGCAGCAGAATGCACCAGAAGGGTCTGGGACCCCCCTTTCCTGAAGAAAACAGAGATCAAACAAGGGGGAGCACCTGAATTTGAGGTGCAGGAAATCTCCCTACCCAGGCTGGGAGTCACAATACTAGATATCTGGGGCTGTGGGTTTTCCAGAAGCAGGGTGTTATGTTTAAGGTCGGCTACACACCAGGGAGCACTCTGCCCTCATTACCCCTCATACACAGCAAGAACCCCCCCCCCCCCCAAACATCCCCCATCATAGAAAGTACAGTTACTTACCATAACAGTTGTTATCCAGGGACAGAAGGCAGATATTCTCAACATGTGGGTGACGTCATGCACGGAGCCCTATAGCGGACAGCCTCACAAGCAATTTGCTTGTAGAACTTCAAAGTTCGCGAGTGCCACACCGCGCATGCACGAGTGCCTTAACGTCTGAGTTAGAGCATGCATCTCCTCAGTTCAGCTAGCTAGCTAAGAAGCCAACCCGGGGAGGTGGGTGGGTGAGAATATCTGCCTGCTGTCCCTGGATAACAACTGTTATGGTAAGTAACTGTACTTTATCCCAGGAGAAGCAGGCAGCATATTCTGAACATGTGGGTGACCTCCAAGCTAACCAGAATGAGGTGGTGGGAGTGTTGGCAATTTAGGAGAACAAATTTTTAAAACTGCCTGGCCAAAAAGGCCAGCTCTTCTGGAGAAAACATCCAGACCATAATGAGAGGGGAATATATGAACCGAGGAGGAAGTGGCAGCTTTGCTGAGTTCCTCAATAGGAGTAGATTTAAGGAAAACTACTGAGGCCACCATGGCTCTAAATTTATGGGCTGGAACTCGACTCTAGATGTAGACCAGCCTGAACACAGGAGAAAAAAAATGCAAGCAGCAATCCAGTTGGAGATGGTTCGCTTAGTAACTGGATGTCTCAACTCGTTTGGACAAATAGCTGAGGAGAAGATCTTCGTGGCTTAGTCCTTTGGAAGTAGAAAGTCAAAGCACACTGACAGTCCAGAGTATGAAGAGCTGATTCTCCAGTATAAGAATGAGGCTTTGGAAAAAAAACACTGGAAGGAGAATGGATTGGAGGAATGAAATTCTGAAATTACTTTTGGTAAGAATTGTTGATGTGTACAAAGGACCACTTTGTCATGATAGAAAACAGTGAAAGGTGGATCTGCAACTAGAGCGGGGAGCTCACTGACTCTGCAAGCAGACACGAGAGCAATGAGAAAAAAACATTGTCTCAGTGAGGTAGTTGAGATGAGCCAAGGACATTGGTTGAAATGGAGGCTGCATCAGTCGAGGAAGAACAATGAGATCCCAAATCACTGGAGGAAGTTCAAGAGGTGGTTTGACATTGAAAAACCGTTCATAAACCTGGAAACCACAGGATGAGCAGATAAAGGTTTCCACATCAAAGGCAGCAATTGCACTGAGATGGACTTGAATGGATGTTGATTCAAGGCCTGATTGAGACAAATGCAACAGATAGTGCAAAGCTGAAGGCAAGGAAGTAGACTGAGGCTCCATGTGATGAATGATGCACCAAGCATAGAATCTAGTACATTTCTGATGGTAGCATTGCGTTGTGGTAGCCTGACAATGTCCTTGACAGAATGTGGAAAACCGGAAAGGAGTTATGTTGAGAGGTACCAAGCTGTCAGGTGTAGAGACTGCAGGTTGGGATGAAAACAGAGACCATTGACTCTGTGCAGAAGGAATAGCTCCCTGCAGGTGAGTTGAAGTAGAAGGGAAAATCACTGTTGTCTGGGCCACCGAAGAGCTATGAGAATCATGATGGCATGATGTTGGTTGAGCTTGACAAGGGTCTTGAAAAAGAGAGGAAATGGAGGAAATGCATACAGAAATAGATTTGTCTATTGCAGGAGAAATACAGCTGCCTCCAGTCGGTGAGAAGAACTGAGGCAGTTAGATGTGGGGAAATGCAAGAAATCTATATGTGGAGTCCTCCACTGAGAAAAATGGGATAAAGAGGCGAAGAATGGATTGGCCATTCGTGAGATTGCAGAAGACGACTGAATTTGTCTGCCAGATGGATGTTATCGCCTTGAATGTAGACGGCTTGAAGAAAGGTGTTGTGATGATTTGGCCAGTCCCACACCCTTTGAGCTTCCTGGCAAAAGGGGAAGAGATGTTGTGCTCCACTGCTTGTTGACATAGTACATGGCGACTTGGTTGTCTGTACAAATAAGGGCTACTTGATCATGGAGAAGATGCTGAGAAGCTTTGAGAGCATGGAAGATCGCTCCGAGTTCCAATAGATCAATACGATACTGATGCTCCATGCTGGGCCAATAACCGTGAGTACGGAGACTGTCTGGATGAGCCCTCTGAGCATAGGTCGAAACTTCTGTCGTGAAGACTCTCTGGTGAGGGGGTGTTGAAAGCAGGAAACCTCTGGAGAGATTGGAAGAGAGCATCCACCAGTGGAGAGACAGTCTCAACGAAGGAGTGACAATGAGGCATTGAGAGAGTGGGTCACAAGCCGGTGCCCACTGAGTCTCCAGGATCCACTGAAGAATTCGGAGACTGGGAAAAAGAGTCATGTGAATGGTAGAGACCATGTGACCTAGTAGAACCATCATTTGCCTCGCTGACAGTGAGAAGAAAGATAATACTTTTTGACATAATCGAAAGAAAGTATCCTATTGAAGAAGAAATGTCGTCAGTCAAGAAGTGTCCAGGACGGCTCCAATAAACTGTGGTGTATGAGAGGGCCGTAGCTAGGACTTTGGAAAGGTGATCTTGAAAGCTAGACTTGATAGAAAATCAAATAGTCCGTTGGGTGTCTACGATAACCCCCTGTTGCGATGATGCTTTGATGAGCCAATCATCCAGATATGGAAAATTCTGAAGGTCGGGGTAGCGCAGAGCTACCGGAAGTACAACCAGGCACTTGGTGAAAACTCGTGGAGAGGATGCCAGGCCAAAAGACAGGACTCTGTACTGGAAATGAAAATTCCCCACCCTGAATCTGAGAAATCTGTGAGAGGCTCGTGGAATGTGAGTGTAAGTCTCTTAGAGATCTAAAGAGCATAACCAAGCTGCGTAATCCATCAGGGGATACAGGGACGCTAGAGAGAGCATTTGAAAACTTCAGTCGAAGGGAGATCTGGTGAAATTTGAAGAAATTGAAGTGAGTAACCCTTCTTGATGAAGGCAAGAACCCAAATGTCTGATGTAATCTGCTCCCATCATTGATAGGAATTATGGAGATAACCTCATGTGAAAAAAGGCGAGGCCAGAGGCATGAAGATTGAAATTATGCTCAGCTCTTGATTGTCAAAAAGACTGTGGAGGCTTAAATACAGCAGGAGTCTGGAGATTTTGCTAAGTGCATTGTAGAGGCTATTTCTGAGGTGGAGGCCTGGAACAAGCCGGAATAGTGGATACTGAGGTGGAGAAGGCTTATAATACTTAGCCCCTGGTGGTTTAGGGTTAGGACTAATCAGAGAGGTAGAAGATCACTCATGCTCTGAAAGGCATTTGGCGGCAGCTGCAAGGGATTAATCAAACAACCATTTCTCTGGCAGGGAATATTGGCCAGTTGGTCTTGAAGATTGGAATCCATGTCCACAATCCGTAACCAATTACGACGTCCCATTCTGGATTGAAATTGCAAAAGCATCGTACGTTGCCTTGACCCTGTGTACTCGCAACTGAGACAGGGTATGTGTAGCTGGTGAAACTCAGGCAAACGATGATGTGCCCCCATAGAAGTGTGAAAAAGCCGATGGCCAAAGTTATCCATGGACCGTCCTCTCCCAGGAGGGACTGCAGCGTAAATCTGAATGGGATGAGTCTTCTTGAGAGGATTCTACCAGTAAGGATTGGTGGGACAATCGAGGTTTGTCAAACCCTGTATAAGCAACCATGCAGTACTGGGATTCCATGTGCGAGGGTATAGCCCGGATGGAATAATTCCAAATTCTTCAGAAAAACCAGGTGCAAAAAAGAGTCAGAGGAAGCCTCAACGACTCTTTTAGAGCCTTACCCATATCATAGAAGTATGAGAAACCTGAGTGCCTCGACACATGCCTCGTAGTGGAGTATGAGGATTCCCAGCAGCATGCCTCGAAAGAGGGGTCCGGGGCCTCAAAGTGGAGTGGAACTAGGCTGACGAGGATGTCCAGCACAAAACCCCACCTGGGCTTGGAAGGTTCTCCCAAGAGCCTCGAAGAACGAGGAAAAGAGGGATCCATATTCTGCCTCGAACAGAGGTGCCTAGATGGAGAGGAGTACCTCGAGGCAGAAACAGATTGAGGCTTCTTGACTGCCTCGAAAGCTTGACAGCTAGAGTACGAGGCCTGGATTGACCAGGCGAGGACTCACTTGAGGATGAGGCACGAGGCCTCAGAGACGTAGAAGGTTGTGCCTCGAGAATATGCTCAGACCTGCTTGCAGGGAGCAAAGTCGAGGCAGGAGCATATTGAGTAAACACAGTGCTAAGCTCGTTGTGTAGAAAAAGTTCCAGCATGTCCTGGAAAGTTGGCACCGTAACCAATGAAATTGGTAATGAAGGTGAAGCAGTGCGCTCCATAGAGGGCGACCTCGAGGATGAGTATTCCCTATAATTGGATGCACGCATCAAAGGAGGTCTCGTAGAGGCCATTCAGGCAGACGGTTTCATGACCCTGAAAAGTTGCTGAATCTGGACCCAACATGTCTTGAGAGCCCCTTTCTGAAAAGTAGCACAGCGGGTGCAGGACTTAGGATGGTGGTCGGGTCCTAAATAGTTAAGACAAATGGTGTAGGTCAGTGAGAAAAACCCGCAGTTATACTGACTACAGCGTTTGAATCCCGGAACAAGCCAGGATATGAAAGAAAACAACGGCCGCAGCCGAAATGAAGACTTGCGGCTAGGGCCGCAGCCCAAGCCAGTCGAAAGAAGAAACAAAGGGTTGTTTGTTTGTTTTTTTTAACCCGTGCCACACAACGACTTGAAGGAAAAGTGAATAAATAACGAAACAAAGCTGTGGTGTGAGAAGGCAACGGACAACAGGGCAGCGCTAGAAACAGGTGCTTCTCAGCTCAGCGGAAAAACAAGAACTGAGGAGACATGCGCCCTAACTGGGGCGGGAAGGCACTTGCGCATGCGCAGTGTGGCACTTTCGAACTTTGAAGTTCTACAAGCAAGTTGCTTGCGGGGCTCCGTGGATGACCTCACCCACATGTTGAGAACATGCTGCCTGCTTGTCCTGAGATAAAAAAAAAGGTACCAAGACCAGAGGTAGACCAAGTGTGAAGCTGCCGCCCTTCAGGCGTCACATTCAGCCAGGCTGCCACTGAGGTAAAAACCGCTTTCCCGCCTAGCTCCCTCGCTGCCTGGCCATTGGCTGGCGCCCTCCCTTCTCTCGCGGACACGCCTCTTTCCCTCCCTCCCCGGGCCAAACGCTTCCCCTCGTGCGGAGGAGGGAAGTGTCAGTTGGAGCGCCCCCTCACGCGGCCGCTGAAAAGTAAAAAAAAAAAAAAAAGCGCTCGAATCCTCCGGCCACCATTTCAGCATGCTAATCGCCTCCTAAGATTTCTGTGCGCTTGCCCAGACTAGGTCTACGTGTTTCTGAGCGACGCGCCAGGCCCGAGGATAAGGCCACCCATCCCGGAGCTCTCTTTCTGTACACCCGTCGGTCTTAGCTGTCAAAGGGGAAGGGGGGCTCCTAAGAAGCGGTTAATCAAACGCACGCGGCAGCAACCTCCCCGCTCTCCGGCTCAGCGCCGGTTTTCAGCAAGGGGGAGGGGGGGGGATTGGCTGCAGTTCTCCTCGCCACCACTAGGTGTGTCTTGGTACCATTTTTTTTTTCCTCCTAACAACAAACTGTGAAATTCAAACCTGGATTGGGGGAGTAAAAGAAAAAAAAACACGAAAAAACCTAGGGATCTCGGTGTGTTAGCGAGCGGTGCATCCAGGATCCCCCCCTTAAAAAAAAACAAAAAACCCACCCTAAAAGAAATTTCGCCTAATTTACCCAATGCCTTGAAACCACAGGAGCGGACGTCCAAACCGAGGCATCGAAAAGGGCAATTGCAGCCCGTGGCTCGGCGCCGTTCTCTGATTGCAGCTGAGGAAAGAAGGGCTTGATCGGCGCCGCCGAAATCCCGGGGCTGAATGAAAACGAGCCCCCCGGATGCCACCAGAGGCGTAAAGTCGGGGGAGACGGATTAAAAAACGTTGCATCCTCGTCGATGACAGCGGCTGCTGCACCAGGGTAAATACTTTGATGCCTTTTTTTTTTTTTTTTTTTTTTTTGCAATGCTACATTTTCCCCCACCGTGATATGCTCGTAATCGGTATCTTTTTGAGCCGGTGTCGAGGGAGTATTTCATAATTCTCTGGCTAGGATCTTGATTTATTTCCCCCCCCCCCACCAACCTCATCTTTAGCTCGGTGGGGGGGGGGATGTGATTCTTACGGTGACAAATTAGTGGGGTTTTCTAATCAGAACAGCAAAAGCATTTTGCACGTCTGTCTTAAAAAGAGTTTGCAGGAAATGTGTATAATATGTTTGCAAAGAAAATGGCATTTTAGTTCCTAGAACTTCACCCTTGCAAAAAGCATTTCTTGGCTGGGTTCGGCTATGGAGAATCCCACGGTGGAACCCGCACAAGAGCTGCAGAAAAGCAGACAATTCTTGGCCAAAGCTGCCCTCATTGGACTCAAGGAGCCCTTGAGGTGTATGTGCCTGTTGCCAAAAAAGGGGGGGGGGGGTTCTTTTTTAGCAACAAAGAGGCAACACCTGGGTTATAGTTACAGAATGCATGTCATTTTCTGGACATTTTTCCCCCCCTCCATTCTTCGCATTTGCAGCACTGCAAAAAATATAGATAACTTCAGGGATGAGAGACTATTGCAACTCTGTTAAGGTCCTCCAAACAGCTGATCACCTCCAAACTGATTTATAAGACTTTGCAGCCCTCTAGAATGCTTAGGCTTTGTGCAATAATGGGGATATTTTCAGATGTGTAGAGCTGCTGAGTTATGGGTGGGAAGTACTGTCTGTCTTTTTTTTTTTTTTTTTTTCTTTTTCTTCCCCCCCCCTTCTTCTTCAATCTTCCTTGCACCGGAGATTGCATTAGAAACGTCATCTTTTCTTGCAAAGGAAAAGCCAGTTCTAAGCAGGTTTAATCAAAGTGAGTCTAATAGATTTCTAATTAAAGCTCGGATTTGGGTCCATTTTATGGTTGCACGTCGTTCCTGAATAATTGTGCTAAAAGAATTGTTTTTGCTGAAGCGAAATGCTGTTATCACCGTGCACGATCACTAAAACTGTGGTCTCTGGTTAGTCCACTTTTCCAAAATCAGATTAACGACCTTATTTGTCCCATTTTTATTTTTTTTTCTATAAACACAAAAGTGGGAAAGAAAACCTCTATGGAACATCAGCCTGCAATCATTTGTGGTTTTTTTTTTGTGGTTATTTATTTTTTTAAGGGCTCTGCCATTTAAAATGCATTCATATTTCATGCTTAGGAGAAAATATTCTATTTTATATGCTTAAATGCATTTTAGAGAGTGTTAACAGGCGCTTGAAAGTGCTTGCAATTTCAACCTTTAAACTGAACAGTCTAAATTGCAGCACAGAACATAGGGAGGTATGCAGACATAGTATCTGCACCTGCACTAACTTGCTTCCTAAGAGAATTGAAAATAAAATAAAAAGAGGTTGAGCAGCATTTGAAACCTGATGTTTGGCTTTTTCTGCGGCAGAGAGAATTTTGCACCATGGGATGCATGATAGTTACTGATGCTATAGGAGGCCAACCATATCCTTTTTCCACGTTTAGGTAGCTGGCACAAATGCTGTTTCTGAAAATGACACGTGGTTGTGGTGTAATATCTTATGCACTGGTCCTAGGTGTAAGAGGGAGACACTCAAAGAAGCTGAGTGGTGCACAGTAGATGCTGGAGCCAGTATAACTGAAAATAGCATAAATGTCTGTCCTGTTGTGCTTTTTTTTTTTTTTTTTTTTAGGGGGGGGGGAACGTGCACAGCCGTTTTGTAGAAGAAAACACGTAAAATCTGTTATCCCAGGACAAGCAGGCAGCATATTCTTGACTGATGGGTGACGGCACCGATGGAGCCCCGGTACGGACAATTTTAGAGTGATTGCACTCTAAGAACTTGGAAAATTCTAGTAGGCCGCACCGCGCACGCGCGAGTGCCTTCCCGCCCGACAGAGGTGCGCAGTCCCCAGTTTCTTAGTTTCCGCGGAGCTAAGAAGTCGCACTTTTCAATGGCTGTTGAAAAGATTTTTTTCTGTCGCCTTCCCGCTCGCGAAATCTTTTTGGAAATTATATTTCCTTTTTTTCTTTTATTATTTTCTTTAAAAAAAACAAACAAAAAAAACAGTTTTTTTCTTTTTTCTTCATTTCATCGGTTTTGCCCCGGCGGGGCCTACTGCCGCCATCGAGGCCTCGGCCTTCGATTTGGCAGAAGCCGTTTTTCCTTTCATGCCCCCCAGCCAGGTTTTAAAAAGTGCCAGCGGTGTGCACGGCCTATCTCTCTTACGGACCCGCACAATTGGTGCTTACAGTGCCTGGGTCCAGAGCATCAGGCTTCTACTTGCACCCGCTGTGCCACTTTGAAAAAACGTACATTAAAAAACCGACAAATCCAACAACGTTTGCTTTTCGGTGCCGATATGTCTGACCCTGCGACATCGACACCGGCATCGGCACCACCTCAGTCGGCACCCACTTTGTCGACGCCGCGCGACACCGTGCCGGCGTCGCAACACTCAGGTAAGCCGGCTAAGAAGCCATCTCCGTTGGAGCGTCCTCCGGTCTCAGTAGCAGCGAGTCCAATCCTGCCGACCTCGAGGCGCCCACAGAAGCGCTCCGCTCCTATTGAGGTGAGCCCCTCGACATCGGGTTCCTCATCCTCGGAGCGTAGAGCGGCACCACAGGTACCGCAGAAGAAAAAGGCGGTACCGGTGCCTTCGCTGGACGAGCGGATTGCTGCTGTCCTGCAAGTGCAACTTAAGGAGCAGTTGCAACAACTCCTTCCCGCACTTTTGACACCGAGCCTTCCAGTCCCGGTCCGGTCTGAGCCACCGGTACTGACAGTGGAGCGCCCTCCTTTATCGGCATCCACTTTGTCGGTACCGGTTCACACTGCTTCCTCGACTTCGATGCCAATCTTAGCACCGGAACCGAGAGCTCAACACCAGGCGGTGCAGACTTCGGTACCGACGCAGCATGTCACATCTCCTGGTACCGTGTCTATGAGGTCGGGTAAGTCGGTGCGCAAAACCCGACACCTGGAACCCTCCACTCCGGAGTCTCGAGACCGTGGCTCTCAGATTCGGGACCCTGATTTGTGGGGTGACTCTGAAGAGCCCTTTCTGTCTGAGGGTGAGTGTTCCTCTGATGAAGAGGATCATCTTGTTGCTGATCCCTCTTCTAAGCAGAATTCCACATCTTTTACCTCTTTCTTAAAAGAGATGTGTGAATCTCTTTCTATTCCCTTGGAGGCTGAGTCGAAGAAATCCAAGGCATTCCTTGATGCTCTGGACTTTGACCAGCCTCCAAGGGAATTTCTCAAACTTCCTCTCCATGACATCTTAAGAGAGACTTTTTATAAAAATTTAGAGACTCCCCTGACTGTACCGGGAGCTCCTCGTAAATTGGACTCCTTATACAAGGTTATCCCTATCCCTGGTTTTGACAAACCTCAGCTCCCGCATGAGTCTCTTTTGGTGGAATCCACACTTAAGAAATCAGCGGGAGCTAGTGTGTATGCCTCAGTCCCTCCTGGCAGAGAAGGAAAAGCCATGGACAAATTTGGCAAACGTTTATATCAGAATGCCATGTTAGCCAATAGGTCAGGGAACTACGCTTTTCATTTTTCATTTTATTTAAAGCACCTCATTCAAAACATGGCTGCTTTTGAAAAGTACCTCCCTGACCGCAAGAAATCTGCATTTCATGCCTGCTCTTCTTCTCTTCTCCAGTTACGCATGTTCCTAGTTCAGTCAATTTATGACACATTTGAATTGACTTCTAGGGCCACGGCTATGTCTGTTGCCATGCGTTGGTTGGCATGGCTCAGAGTCTCAGAGCTCGATGTAAATCATCAGGACCGCCTAGCAAATGCTCCCTGCTTGGGTGATGAGCTCTTCGGAGAGTCCATGGATTCCACTACACAAAAGCTGTCTGCCCATGAGACTCGGTGGGATACTCTCCTGAAGACTAAGAAAAAGACTCCACCTGCTCGGCCTTTTCGCCAACAATCTGCCTACCAGCGCCGCTATGCTGCCCATCCCTTGCCACCGGCTACTCAACAGCCTAGACGTCAGCGTCAGCAACAGCGACAACCACCTAGGCCAGCTCAGCAGCAACAGGTGAAGCCTCCTCCACCACAAAAGTCTACCCAACCCTTTTGACGTGGTTCTCCAAAGCATAGCCAGTATTCCACCATCTGCCAATCTCCCTCGACCCATAGGAGGACGTCTTTCTTGTTACACCAGCCGTTGGGAGAACATCACATCGGATCAGTGGGTCCTCAACATCATCCGCCACGGCTACTCTCTCAACTTTCAGACACGTCCTGCACAAAGTCTGCCAAGAGAGTCTGCTTTGAACACCTGTCAGTCTTCTCTCCTTCTTCAGGAGGTTTAATCCCTCCTCCTCCTGAACGCCATAGAGGAAGTTCCTCTAGATCAGAAGGGGCAGGGATTCTACTCCCGTTATTTTCTGGTCCCCAAAAAAACAGGGGATCTCAGACCCATCCTAGATCTTCGCGATCTCAACAAATGCTTGGTCAAGGAGAAATTCAAGATGCTTTCTCTGGCAACTCTTTATCCTCTTCTCCATCAAAGCGACTGGCTATGCTCCCTCGATCTCAAAGAGGCATACACTCACATTCCGGTCAATCTGGCTTCCAGACAGTACCTCCGCTTCATGATCAATCATTGTCATTACCAATACAAGGTGCTGCCCTTCGGTCTTGCCTTCTCTCCAAGAGTGTTCACCAAATGTCTGATTGTGGTGGCTGCCTTTCTACGCTCTCACCACCTTCAAGTCTTTCCTTATCTGGACGATTGGTTAATCAAGGCCAATTCATCTCAAACAGTGCTCCTGGCCACCAACCAAACCATCCTGTTTCTACAGCTTCTGGGGTTCGAGATCAATCTACCCAAATCTCATCTCATCCCCACTCAGAGACTTCAATTCATTGGAGCGGTGCTGGACACAGTCCTCATGAGAGCATTCCTGCCGTCCAACCGTCTTCAAACTCTTCAATCTCTATGTCAGCAGGTGCTTCCACAACGTTCCATCTCTGTCAAGCAAATGATGATACTCTTGGGTCACATGGCCTCCACAGTTCATGTCACACCCCTCGCACGTCTTCACCTGCGCACTCCTCAATGGACCCTAGCTACCCAGTGGTCCCAAGCGACGGATCCTTGCTCACGACACATATTTGTGACATCATCTCTTCGTCAGTCTCTACAATGGTGGTTGATATCCTCAAATCTTTCCAGAGGTCTTCTGTTTCATCTACCTCCTCATCAACTTGTCATCACCACCGACGCCTCCCCTTATGCCTGGGGAGCTCATTTGAACGAATTCCAAACTCAAGGACTTTGGACAGCCCAGGAAATGAAACATCACATCAATTTCCTGGAACTCAGAGCGATGTTTTATGCCCTCAAGGCCTTCCAACATCTTCTCTTTCCTCAGGTCCTCCTGCTGTGCACAGACAATCAAGTTGCGATGTACTACATCAACAAGCAGGGTGGGACAGGTTCTCGCCTCTTGTGCCAGGAAGCCCAGAAGATTTGGGCTTGGGCCACAGATCAACTATTCCTGAAAGCTATCTACATTCAGGGAGAACAGAATTCCTTAGCGGACAAGCTCAGCAGAATTCTCCAGCCTCACGAGTGGACACTCGATCCTTTAACTCTTCAGTCCATCTTCGCTCAGTGGGGCACTCCTCAGATAGACCTCTTTGCAGCTCCTCACAATCATCAGCTGCCCCTATTCTGCTCCAGACTCTACTCCCCTCACCGTCTGGCAGCGGATGCATTTCTCCTCGATTGGTCCAATCTGTTCCTGTACGCTTTCCCTCCTCTGCCTCTCATGTTACGAACCTTGTTCAAGCTCAAGAGGGAATGAGCCACCATGATTCTGATTGCTCCACGGTGGCCCAGGCAACATTGGTTCTCCCTTCTACTTCAACTCAGTTCCAGGGAGCCTTTCCTTCTTCCACTGTTTCCTTCTCTGCTTACGCAACATCAGGAGACCCTTTTGCATCCCAACCTTCCGTCTCTGCACCTGACAGCTTGGTTTCTCTCGGGCTGACTTCTCATGATACTCTTTTGTCTCAGCCCGTTCGTTCCATTCTGGATGCCTCCAGGAAACCGGCCACTCTGCAATGTTACCATCAGAAGTGGACACGGTTTTCTTCCTGGTGTCTTCTTCATCATCATGATCCCACTTCCCTTGCAGTGGAGACCTTATTGGATTATCTTCTTTCTTTGTCTGACTCTGGCCTCAAGTCTACTTCCATCAGAGTCCACCTCAGTGCTATTGCTGCTTTTCATGAGCCAGTTCATGGAAAACTTCTCTCGGCTCATCCCTTGGTGTCCAGATTCATGCGGGGTCTTTTCAATGTGAAACCACCTCTCAAAGCCCCTCCGGTAATCTGGGATCTCAATGTGGTTCTTTCCGCCTTAATGAAGCCTCCTTTTGAACCTTTGGCTACCGCTCCTTTCAAGTTTCTCACTTGGAAGGTACTTTTCCTTATTGCTCTTACCTCTGCCAGGAGGGTCAGTGAGCTACATGCACTAGTTGCTGATCCACCTTTTACAGTCTTTCATCATGACAAGGTGGTTCTGCGTACACATCCAAAGTTTCTCCCTAAGGTTGTCTCGGAATTCCATCTCAACCAATCCATTGTTCTGCCTGTCTTCTTTCCGAAACCTCACTCTCATTCTGGAGAACAAGCTCTGCATACTTTGGACTGTAAGCGGGCTCTGGCTTACTATTTAGAGCGTACTAAGCCCCACAGATCAGCTCCCCAACTCTTTCTGTCCTTTGATCCGAATAAATTGGGACGTCCTGTTTCTAAACGTACGTTGTCTAATTGGCTGGCAGCGTGCATTTCTTTCTGTTATGCTCAGACCGGACTGACACTGGAAGGTTCTGTCACGGCCCATAGAGTTCGAGCTATGGCAGCATCTGTGGCTTTCCTCCGCTCCACGCCTATTGAGGAAATCTGCAAGGCTGCTACTTGGTCCTCAGTTCATACTTTTACATCTCATTATTGTCTGGATGCTTTCTCCAGACGGGATGGACACTTCGGCCAATCTGTTTTGCAAAATTTGTTTTCCTAATGGCCAACCTTCCCACCATCCCTCTTTTTATTAGCTTGGAGGTCACCCATCAGTCAAGAATATGCTGCCTGCTTGTCCTGGGATAAAGCACAGTTACTTACCGTAACAGGTGTTATCCAGGGACAGCAGGCAGATATTCTTGCGTCCCACCCACCTCCCCGGGTTGGCTTCTTAGCTGGCTTATCCTAACTGGGGACCGCGCGCCTCTGTCGGGCGGGAAGGCACTCGCGCGTGCGCGGTGCGGCCTACTAGAACTTTCCAAGTTCTTAGAGTGCAATCACTCTAAAATTGTCCGTACCGGGGCTCCGTCGGTGCCGTCACCCATCAGTCAAGAATATCTGCCTGCTGTCCCTGGATAACACCTGTTACGGTAAGTAACTGTGCTCAATGTTAATACTCCATGTTTTCCATTAAAAGACATACCAAATGTTAATTTGCATGAAGAAGAGTATGTCTCTAATACTACAACCTGTGTTACAGAAATGAATATGGATGGCTAGGTGGAAAAATAAGTTTTAGAATTAGCTTAACTGTAGTGTGGCAATAATTGATTCACCACCTCTATTGTTGGCAATTAACTGAAGCAGTGTAGTGGTGAAATTGTAGCACACTGTACAAAATGTATCAGATAACAGTTTGATAGAAATGACTGAGGAAGAGCTAGAAAAATGTAGGGGTTATTACATAAATGCAAGAACAAAGAAAATTATGGCAGATAAAGGCCATATGGCCTATCCAGCCTGCCCAGTTGTGCCATCTACTAACTCTGCAACTTGTTGCCAGAGGGTGTAGTAACAGTGGCTAGTGTAGCTGAGTTTGATAAAGGATTGGACAAGTTCCTGGAGGAAAAATCCATAGTCTCCTATTGAGATATATATATGGGGGAAGCCACTTCTTGCCCTGGGATCGGTAGCATGGAATGTTGCTACTATTTGAGTTTCTGCCAGGTACTTGTGACCTGGATTGGCCTCTGTGGAAACAGGATACTGAGCTACATGGACCATTGGTCTCACCCAGTATGGCTATTCTTATGTTATCCCTAAGAGATCCTACATGCTTGTCCCACACTTTCTTGAATTCAGATGTCCTCATCTCTGCCATCTCCACTAGGAGGTCATTCCACCCATGCACCACCCTTTCCATAAAGAAGTATTTCCTTAGATTACTTTTGAGTCTGTCCCCTTTCTACTACTTATTCACCAAGGGCAAGCAGATCATATCATCTCGCATGTTGGTGACATATCCATAGAGCCCTGGGTGTGTTTGCTTAAAATTATTTGTATCATTTTAAAAGTTGAAGACAGTGTCCCATCATGCATGTGCAGGACCAGCAGTCTATATTTATCTGTGGTGAGAGAGCAAAATGTGTAGTTCCTCTTTCCCTTTTTTCCCCCGCCCCTCCATCCCATTATCCACCATATCTCTCCCTCTCCTCTGTTTTCAGACCCATTATTTCTTCCCCTTCCCCTCCCCTCCTCAGTCCGGCATATGCCCCTCCCTTTGGACCCTTCTCCCTCCCTCCACTTCTAATAGTTACTACACCAGGGAGACCCCCAAAGGTCGGCATGCTTCCCTCTTCTCACCACCATCATCTGGAATCCCCCTAGTCTCCCGGTCTCACTTTAAAAACTAATTACAGTCTGGAGGATTACTGGTGCACTTTCCCTCTGCCGCAGTCCGCCCCAGACCAAAACAGGACATTAGGTCAGAGGAGGGACGGGACCACGGCTGAGGGAAAGTGCACCATCAATCCTCCAGAGGAACTAATCCAGTCATCTTGAAGCTGGTACATTGGATCATTTATTGTTTTTCTTGTCCTCTAATTCATAATTTTTGGAAATGTATTTGGAGTCAAATTAATAACTTACTTGAGAACCTAGTAGCACTTTCAAATGATACGATATTATTTGGTACATCAATGAGGAAAAAGAGACAAATATCCTCCAAAAATAATAAACTTTTACTCATAATGACAGGAGTTGCCATTCAACAAATTACAAGAAACTGGAAAAATTATGATAGATTAAGTTATAGTTTTTGGTGGAATTCACTGTGTCATATTTTTTAAATGGAGAGGATATTAGCTATTCAGCAGGGACGTTATAAAAAATTCATTGGTGTTTGGAGCCATTAACAAATTATTGTAAGGATTGATTATAAACAATTTATTTCTTCCCTTTTATTTATTGAAATATAGGGTGGGGGAGGATGGGATTAATTTTATATTATCTGAAATTATAAGGATATATTGGAGGGAGGAATTATATTATGATTTCAATATATGTAAGATTAATAAGTGATATTAGAGTGTATATGATTGTATTATTATGTACTTGTTGAAAGTTTAAAAATGAATAAAGAATTATAATTAAAAAAAAAAAAAGTGAGACCGGGAGGTGAATCGGGCAGCACTAGCTCGCGGGTCCAGACAGCTTCTCCCTCCTTCCCTATCACTGGCACAAACCATGCAGAGCGAGCCATCAAGCACTGGTTTGCTCAACGAAGCTTGGGGCCTTCCCTCTACTGGGCTTCTCCTAGTGATGCAACTTCCTTTCTTTGCGAAAAAGGAAGTTGTGTTATAAGGAGGAGCCCAGCAGAGGGAAGGTCACGAGTACAGTCCAGCAGCCCTTTGTAGAGATCGGCTTGCTCTGCAAGGTGTGCCAGTGGCAGGGAAGGAGGGAAGCCAGATGGAGCTGCTGGATCCAGAAGTGAGGGGGGGGGGCTGGTGCCACTGAACCCACGAGCAAGGAGGGGCTGGGCTGGAGCCGCCAGACCCGCGATGGTGGGATATCGGGAAGCTGTGGTGGGTGGGAGAACAAGGCTTTTTACCATTCCACAGAGTGATGAAAAGGTTTGTCCCTATGCTGGCGGTGAACAGATATAGATTTTACCCGTTCTTGTGGTTTTATTGCGGTCACCCCTAGCCACGGGAACGGGTCACGTGTCATTCTTTATTTTTCCGCTCTCCTTAAAGAATGACAAGGGGATGGGAACAGTGATGAATTTTGTCACCTTGTCATTCTCTAGTAAGAATAGAGCAGCTTGTTAGGTTGATCACAAGCACTTTTATTCATATACTGTGGGAGTTGCTAACCTTTGGTACTGAGATACTGCAGATTAGTGACTCCCATGGTAAATTAAAGTGCAGCAAAAGCCCAGCTTTTATCTCACCTTTTTACTACACCCCGAAATGAAACACGGAAGAGGCGGGTTGATTGACTTGTAGGCTGGAGAGAATTTTAGGGTAAAAATGCTGTCTGATGCTGGTCAATAAGTCTGGGGAAAATAAAGTAAAACCTTATGATGGGAAAGAGGAGATGAGGGAAAGCCTGGATGGTGGGAGGAAAGGATAGGGATAAACTGAAACACGAAGGCAGTCAGGGCAGTGATTAAGACAGAGGTGAAAAGAAGCTTTAGTTGTGGGAGGCAGGCAGGGAAAAATACAAAACCTGCTGAGGGATGGAGAAAATAAAAACATTTTAGAATGAAGCTCTGAAACATCTTACTTGTTAGCAATGATAGCGGGAGATTGCATTTGGAGAGCTACTGGCAGAATGGCTATGGTCTTAATTCATCAGTTCAAAGGGTTTCTTTCTTCCTTACATCAGTTTTGTACAAAACATAGAACATTATCAGCAGATGAGGACTGCATGAATAGAAAGCCCGAGAGCCTGTCTCGATGGGCGCTTCTAACGCAGAGCTGGAGGTCCGCGAGAGCGCCCGTTGGGATGGGGGGGCAGGGTTGCGAGAGAGATTAGAGTAGGGGGTAGGATTGAATCTTCCCGCCGCAGGGAAGACTGTGGATTGGTCGGGGCCGCAGCAAGGGGGACGACGGGAGGGTTGATAAAGAGGGGGGAGCTGGAGGACTCAAACGGTCACCGGGTCCTCCAAGACAGCTTCCCGCCCACTCACCCGCTATGCTGAGTTTTTGAGGGAATGGATAGTGTGGGTGGCAGTATCCCGAGCTACTAGCTGCTGGGCTCATCAAGGGATGAGCGGTGGGCCAGCGCGGAGCCGTGCATGGTGGGTCGGATGACCCTGGACAATCGGGCATGTGGAGACATGCCACCCCTCGGACCCTCGCTAGCACTGCGGGTTCAGGGGCCATTTAATTATTATATTACAGACCCTTGCTAGCATGGCGGGGTCGGGGGGCCATTTAATGGCCATAATAGCTTGGGTTCAAGATGTGTTTGTTTATAATGTTGTTTACAATGCCTGTTTGTTAAACATGGTTATAATTTATTGAAGTTATATGTTTATTTCAATAAGCAGGGCTGCGGCCAGGTTTTCACCAATGACAGTGTGGAGTGTGTTATTGGGACCTAGGATGGGTGGGGTGACATGAGGTTTGTTGTGAGAGCAGGCCGCTCCAGGTTCGCTGTTAAAACTTCATGTTTCAGAGCGTTACACGTGTAATGTATACCTGTAATTACTTATATTGGCCCTCAGAATTCTTAGGCTGTTGTAAAGGTCCACTTATTCCTATACAGGTGTGCTATTAACTTGAGTGAATGCAAAAAACAAAAAGCCATTAAATGATTGAATAAGCAAGACATAGATTAGTTCAAATGGGTTATAATAGGGGAAAATAGAAACAGAAAAATGATGGCAGAAAAGGGCCACGGCCCATCTAGTCTGCCCACACTAATGACCCACCCCCTAACTACCCCCATGAAGTGATCCCACACGCCAATCCCATCTTTCCTTAAAGTCTGGCATGCTGCTGGCCTCAATTACCTGTTGCGGTAATAAGTTACAGAAAGTCCTTGTCTAACTCCCACCTACTGAATGAACATTTTTTGGGGCTCTTCAGTAATTTTGCAACACCCCTAAGATTAGCTATGATTGGAACCTTGATGTAAATTGGCTCATTCAAGAAATACGATTAGAGGAATCGAGGAGGCTGCCATTCAGGAAACTGTAGATTCCCTGCTGGCACTTCAGGCTATTGTGCCAGTCCCTTCAGAAGAGCGGGGGCTGGGTCTCTATTCCATTTACTTTGTGGTCCCTAAAAAGGGGGATACATTTTATCCGGTGCTGGACCTCAAAAGTCTGAATCGCTGTCTGTGGATTCCGCATGGAGACCTGCGATTGCATCAGTTCAGCCAGGGGAGTTTGTCTCGGCTCTGGACCTCAAGGACATATACTTTCACATTGCTATCTGGCCTTTACATCAGCAGTTCCTCAGGTTCACAGTTCTGGACAGTGGCGTAGTAAGGATGAGCGGCACTGCGCTCCCCCCCTTTCCTTTCCCAGTACCTTTTTAACTTCTCTGTCGTGAGCAGCATGCCCACATCGGTGTCGGCTCGCCCTTTGACGTGAGTTCCTCGGTGCGGGTCCTGGAAGTGACGTCAGCGAGAGCACCGATGTTGAAGCAGGCAGCAACCTCACGCTGGGGAAGTAAAAAAGGTACGGGGAAAGGCAAGGGGCACGCGCATGCGGTAAGGAGAGGAGGGGGTGGTGGAGAGGAGGAGGGATGCCGCACCCTTAGGAAGATCACGCCTGGAGTGGACCACACCCCCCTCGCATCCCTTACTACCCCACTGGTTGTGGGCCAGTATTTCCAGTTCAGGGCTTTGCCCTTTGGTCTGGCCACGGCGCCAAGGACATTCTCCAAGGTAATTGTGGTCATGGTGGCATTCCTGCAGTGATCAGTGTACATCCTTACCTGGATGATTGGCTGATTGAAGCATCTTTTCAGGAGGGACAGGCTGCTACAGCAGAAGTGGTTAGGTGGTTGCAGTGCTTGAGCTGGGTAATCAATTTTGAGAAGAGCAGGTCGTTCCATCTTTGACACACATCAGGTGAGAATATTTTTTTCTGAGTGCAAACAGGAGAAATTGCTTCTTCAATCCCGCACTTTGTTTTATTCTAGAGCCTTCAGACGTGGGACTATATTCAACTGTTGGGCTTCATGCTGGCGGCAATGGAGGCAGTTCTATGTGCATGGGCTTACATGCTCCCTTTGCAATTGTCCCTCCTCAGTTAGTGGTCTCCAATGCCCCAGAACTACAATATTCGACTACAATGGTCAGAAGAGGCAAGAAGAAGCATGAAATGGTAGCTTGCAGAGGCCAACCTGTCGAAGGGAGTTCCATTTCTGGTTCAACACTGAGAGGTGGTAACAATGGATGCTAGTCTCTCATCTGCTGATTACCTGACTCATCTGGCCCAAGGGTTCTGGGTGCCAACAGAGATGACTTGGTCCATCAATTTCTGAGAGCTCAGGGCAGTTTGGTTAGCCCTGCAGCATATTGCTCAGTTCGTGGGTCATTCTCTGGTTAGGGTGTTTTTGGACAGTGCCATGGCAGAGGGCAGGACTCACAGCCAATGGCTAGCAGCCAGAGTGACCCATCTTATGACCTAGGTGGAAAAGCATCTTTTGTGCTTGTGAGTGGCTCACTTTACAGGGTCGTTGAATGCATAGGCAGATTTTCTCAGTTACAACATTCTAGACCTAGGAGAGTGGGAACTCTTAGATGATGCATTCCAACTGATTGATCATTGTTGGGGGAGCCTGGGGGTTGACCTGATGGTGACTGGGCGCAACTCCAAGGCCAGTACATTTTTCAGTCATTGGAAGGAGCTGGGTAGTATGGGCCTAGATGCGATCCTTCTCCCCTGGCCGATGGACTCCCTCCCTCTTTTACGTGTTCCGACTGTGGCTGATTGTTGGCTAAGGAGGATTGTAGTGCAAGCAGGCCTTGTCATTCTGGTGGCTCTGGATTGATCCTGAGGACTCTGGTACATGGACTTGGTTCAGTTGCTGTTCGGTCAGTCATTGCCTTTCCCCCTCGAGAGTTAATCTATAACTTCATCTGCAATGTGTGTTTAAACAAATGTGATCACTGCTGTCTATCTTTTAATATTGACCTCTGTAATATCATAGTCAAGACCAATCACAGCCAGTGGGATTGAGAGATAATTTGTCAATCTGAACTAAAATGGCTGCCGCCAAAGAATTTCTTTTCTATAAATTCTGCCCAGAGTGCTAAATACTTCGATGCTACTCCTACACTCATAGGAGTGTCAGAGCAGCATGGGAGCATTTAGCGCTCTGAGCCATGGAAGAAACTTCTACTGTGGCTTAGCACTTGAAGCAGCCGCAGTTAGCCCCATAAGGAGGTATAGTCCTAAACTATGTACTGGACAACGAATCTGTATGGAAGGCAAGTGATTGTTAAATAAAAGATTAGGAAAGGTGTTTAGCGAAACTTCTATTTTAAAAGCCTGTTTTGTAAGTTTAGTGATAAGTTAAACATTAACCCCTCCTCCCCTTTTATGAATCCGCATGAGCGTTTTTTTGTTGCTGGCCGCAGCGGTAAAAGTTCCAACGCTCTATGAGCATCGGAGCTTTTACTGCTGCGGCCAGCAATAAAAAAATGCTAATGTGGCTTCATAAAAGGGGAGGGGGAGGTGTACATTTGCCACAATCTCTGTCATGGTACAAGTACTGCAGGCGGGACTCGTTGACTTATTAGTGACTCATCTTCTTTTACACCTGCCTCTATGGACCCAAATGTTTGCTGACTGACTTTGCCTTCCATAATTACTAGTTTATCAGCTTGTGTAATGCAGTCTCGAGTTTCCTTGTGGAATATGGGTCAGGAGTTTTGTCCATCTAAATCCATAGTAGTCAGCACAGAATGTAAAAATAAAAAAATATATATTTTATATAAATGAAAAGTGCAGTCACCTGCAAAATATTCAAGCTGGTCATGGCATTTTCCCTCCCTAACCCAACCCAATTCACACTCTGCCTCTTTCTGCCCCTCCCCATGCAAATGTTCTTGCCTTCTCTTTGCTACCTCAAAGATGTGCAGTTTCTCTCAATTCCCCTTTCTCTTCAGTTCATGCTCTCTCTTTCTGCCCGTCTTTCCCTACCCCCAAGGCATGTTTTCCGGCTCGTTCTTTTCCTCTCTCTTTCTTTCCATCCTCTCTCTTTCTTCTGTATCCTCCCCCCTACCCAAGCACCTTTTCTCCCTGTCTTTCCCCTACTGCCCTAGACTTTCACTGCATTCTCTTCCCCTGGTGTTGTCTTTTCCTCCCTGCTTCCAAGACTCACCTGATATCTTGTGCTTCAGCTCTTGTTTCTTTAGCAGTGACTCTGGGAGCTACTTTGGGCCATATCTTTTTTTCTAGAGATGGCTGCCATTTAAGTTAAAATGTTAGCAATGATTTTGGGAATTTGCTGCAGTTTTCTAGTGTTGGAATTATGAATCTTTAACATTTAAATTGTACAGTTTGTGGTAAGTTGATATTTAAGGTTATGCATAATGGGGATCCAGCATATTTGAGGGAGGTATAGCACTATGCTCTAGGAGGGTCATAGAAATTGACTAGGATGACCTTACTAATGGTTCCAGGTTTGCCATTGGTGCAATTAGCTGTGGGGTGGGTGACAATGCTGTCTGTTGCAGGGCCAGTATCATAGTATTGCTTGAGACATTACTTTTGAAACTGGACTATATAAAGTTTTGAAAATGTTGAATTTTTTTGTGTATTGATGCTTTTGTGTAGTTGTACAAAATTATGAATTTAGCTTTTTTTAGATTTTGGACTTGGATGAGATTTTATGTTTTATTATTTGTTCTGTTGATTTTATTATGATTGTTTATTTATGGGCGGCCTTGAACAATGATTTTTGCCTTTGGATTATATAGATCAATAAATCAATAATAAATAATTAGCTTATTATTATATGGTTTTACATATACAGTATATTTATTAGTATGGATGAACATTGAAGTTGGTAAGGATGCACAGTTCTCTAAGAAAACACTTTTTCCAGTTGCTGGGTACATAAAACTCCCTTCAACATTCTTATATACTGAGCGATTTTGCCAGTGGAAGAGACCTGTTTAGTAAGCCTTTTCCACTCTCTTTATTCCCAGTTCTTAAAAGGTAAGAAAGGTGGACACTGAAGGTTGATTCAAGAGAAATGGAAGTAAATTGACATGCTTAATTCATTTTATTGTAGGATTTATGGGCAACTTTGGTACAATACAATATAAAGCAAAGCAAATCTAATCTTGGCTGCTCTAAGTGGCTTTATATGCAATGCTGGTGAGCATTCCTCGGGGGAGATGAAAAAGGCACAAAGCCCTCGAAAAGAGGTAAAATGAACTGTTTTGGAAATAATACATGCTGATAAACATTTATGATTTACTGCACTCCAAAGTCTTTTGAATTAGCATTTTTATTTGCTTGTAGTTTGTATGTTTCTTTGCATATTTTTCTTCTACATGAGAGAAATTTTTCCACCAACCGCACAACGAGATTTGATTACTTCAAGCAGTCTGTGACATCATACTTAATTCAGCCACTCACTTCCAGTGAATAAGAGCTCATTTGTCACTTTTGTGCTCATAGAATTGCTGCTGTAAGTTCAGGGAGCTGCTACAGAATTTAGTTATGTTGTTAAGAATACTTATATCAAGAGTATCTATTAAAGCAAGGAAAAGTGTAAGGGCATTTTTTTAAAGGACATCTTAAGTCTTGGGAAAGACATTCAGAATATCCAGTAGAGAAAATGTCCATTTTCGAAACTGCAAGATATCTTATTATTTTTTTTTTTTTTTAAATGATCTATCTAGACATTTTGACTCTTACTGCGTCTATCTTTTTTGGCTATTTTTGAATATGGAAACATCCAAATGAAAAACGCACAACAAGCCATTGGGACATCCAAGCAGCCAGCATTCTTAGCAAACTGACCTCACAGACAGCTGAGCAGATCAGATCAGAGGGGCACCCTAAGGAGTACTGCAGTGAATGTCACATTAAAAAGACTCGGGCACAAATGTCAATATAACCTGTTAATATTGTATGGTGGGCCTTCCAAAACTCACTGTACCCACCTGTACACCACAACAATGGCCATTATGCTTGCAGGTATTATCTTTATGTAGGTATAGTAGGTTTTGAGTGGGTTTTGGAGGGCTCACCATACAATATAAGCAGGTTATAGTGATGTGTATCTGGAACTTTTTGAATGTGACGTTCACTACAATACCCCTTAGAGCTCTCTGATTTGTTGAGCTGTGTCTGTGTGGCCATATGAAGCTGTAATACAGGCTGTAATGTACTATTTCTTTAAATAATAGTAAACCCTATGCGGTTCCTTTACCCTGTAGTGCCTACCACGTAGTTTCAGCAAGGTGGAAGTGGGGATCTGAGGCTTTTCCTCCCTACTTTTATGTTTTGGTTTTTTTTGTGGTAGATATTTGTGTTAGAAGTACCTGTTTGAATGTTCACCCTCACATGAGCTCTTTGGCACTTGGTTTTTATTCTTTATAGTAGGAATATTGACACTGATGAACTGTTTCTTTCACATTTTTGGGTGGTGAGAGGGGGTCGGTGATCATCTGGAAAATAAAAGGGGAGGGGGATTATGGCTTAATCCCTCCAGTAGTCATCTGGGTAGATTGGGCACCTTTGTGACCCTTGTTTGTTTTTAAAACAGGTGTTGCCCCAAAAGTCTAAATGGTGCCCTAGACATTTTTTTAAAAGTTTGATTATCCCACGAGAACTGATGGCAGCCATTCAGGGAGTGGCGCGGGGCCAGGCAGGAGTGTGAAAAGCATGCTCCTGTCTTGTGCGCCACTGGCTGCAAGAGATGAGGAGGCAGCTGTACAGTGAGGGAGGGGCTGCAGTGCGGAAAGCTTCTGCCAATACAGCGCTTGACTGCCGGAATTTAAAGGTACCGGTGGGGGGGGGGGGGGCATATTCATTCCATAAGACGCACTTTTATTTACACCCACTTATTTACTGAAAAAAAGTGCATCTTATGGAGTGAAAAATACAGTATATAATAATAATTTATAGTTTATATACCGCCAAAGCCAAAGTAGTTTGAGGCGGTTTACAATAAAGAAGATCTGGACATTCAGCGAAAAAACAATGAAATCTTTGAGTACATGAATATTTGTACAGAGTAAGGTTACATTGTAGGGGCAGGTTTACAATAAGAAGTAGGTCGAGGCGGTTTACAATAAGAAGGGCTGGTCATACAGCGTGGGATAAGCAGTGAAGACTTTAGGGATTCTTGGTCACAAATCGGTTGAACAGGTTGGTTTTAACTAGTTTTCTGAAGTTGAGGTAGGATGAGGAGTGCTTGATGCTGCTGCTTTACCAGTCATTCTGTAGACTTACTTGGAAGGCAAGCGTTTTGTCAAGGAATCTTTTGTATCGGCAGGTTTTTATTGTAGGGTGGCTAAACATACGTATTCTGCGTGTAGGCCTGGTGGAGCAGTCTAGTTTAAAGTGGGAGACCAGGTATTGAGGGGCCAAACCGAGAATGGATTTGAAACAGAGACAGGCAAATATGAACAATACTCTTGCCTACAGGGGCAACCAGTGGAGTTTTTGGTAGTAGGGGATTATGTGATCCCATTTCTTTATGCCGAAAATCAATCACACAGCTGAGTTTTGTATGATTCGAAGTCTTTGAATGGTTTT
This sequence comes from Geotrypetes seraphini, assembly GCF_902459505.1. Taxonomy (NCBI): domain Eukaryota; kingdom Metazoa; phylum Chordata; class Amphibia; order Gymnophiona; family Dermophiidae; genus Geotrypetes; species Geotrypetes seraphini. The sequence continues at coordinate 172,813,625 of NC_047092.1, forward strand.
CTTGAGAGACCCCAGATAAATGATATTGCAATAGTCGAGTAGATTTAAAATGGAGGATTGCGCCAGTAAGTGGAATGATGTTGTGTCAAAGTACTTTCTGATGGTTCTTAGTTTCCATAGTGTCGAGAAGCCTTTTTTGATCAGTAGCTCTGAGTGCATATCTAGAGTGAGATAGCGGTCCAGTGTCACTCCCAGGATTTTTGTGGTATCGACAATGGGGAAGTTCTGTCCATTCGGGGTTATTGTAGTATCTTTGATTTTGTCATTTGGGCAAGCCAGGAAGAATTTGGTTTTTTCAGGGTTGAGTTTCAGTTTGAACTTTGTCATCCATATTTCGATTTGTTTTAGTTAGTGCTAGATGATTCTTCGTCTCAGGAGTCAGATTTGTTAGGGGCAGGACTATGATGATGTCATCGGCGTAGATGTAAAATTTGATTTTTAATTTTTGCAGTAGATTTGGCAATGGGGCTAAGTAAATGTTGAACAGAGTGGGGGGTAGGGGGGAACCCTGTGGGACTCCGCATGGGTTTACCCAGCTGGAGGATTGGATATTGTCGCTATAGACTCGGTTCGATCGTATAGTCAAGAAGCCTTGGAACCATTTTAGTACATTGCATGAGAGACCAATTGTCTCCAAGCAGTCAATTAGGATGGTATGATTGACTAAGTCAAAGGTGCTGCTTAGGTCTAGTTGAAGGATTAGTGCATTAGAACCTTGGCTGAGTAGGTTCAAGAGGGAATCCAGTAATGAAGCAATAACTGTTTCCATGCTGAACTCGGATCGAAAGCCTGATTGGTTGTTGTGAAGTATGTTGAATTTGTCTAGGTGTGTTACTAAATCTTGGTTTACCAAGCCTTCCATCAGCTTTACAAAAAAGGGAATGTTTGCGATGGGTCTGTAGTAAGATGTCAGCTTGATAGATTCCTTGGGATTTTTTACAATCGGTGTGATCAGTATGTGACCTCGGGAAATGTACCCGACAGTAATAGGGAGGAGAGCCAAACGTGTAACGTGGCTTTGAAGGTGACTGGAGCAGCTTTCATGACGTTTGGTGGGCAGCTGTCTAATCTGCAGTATGAATCGACGTATTTTTACAAGAATTTGCTGAAGTGATTCCAGGTAGGGACAGAAAAGTTGTTCCAGTACATGTCTACTCTGGGTTCGTTTGTGTGTTGGGCACCTGGGTAGTTCAGATGGTTGGTAGTGGAGGGTGGTAGGTTGGATCTTAGGATGCTGATTTTGTTGTTAAAAAATTCAGCTAGCGCATCTGTGGTGTGAAAAGGCCTGTATATCGTAGAGATTGTTAACTAGTGTAAATAGGTTGTTGGTGTTGGGATAGTCTATTTTTTTGCGTAGAAATTCGCGCATTTTATAGTTATAAGTTTTTTGTATTCTTTTAATTTTAGTCTCCAGTTTGTTCTTTCTATGTTATCACCAGATTTCATGATTTCGTAATTCTCATTTCACTGCTCCTAGCTCGGCGTCGAACCAGCCATCATCTAGGTTTTGGTTTCTCATTTTTCTTAGTTTGATGGGGGCCATCTTGTTAAGAATCTGCGTGCTTGTATTGGTCCAGGTGTTGATAGAGGGGGAGTTTGAGTCTGATGAGATATCGTATGTGACCAGAATTCCACTGGATTTACCAAGCCTCTGGTGGCTGTCATTTTCCTAATCCTTTTTTTCTCCAGGGGTTTGGTTGGGGAGCGTTTGGTTTGCCAGTTGAATTGGAAATTGCATAAATGATGGTCCGACCATAGGGTGTCGGTCCAAGTGGTTTGGTGCCAGAGCATTTTGGGATGGGCTGGGGCTTTAGAAGAAAAGGTTGATCTAGTTGATGTCCTTTTAGGTGGGTTCTATCGGGGGGTGGCACAGGGAAGTTGAGAGAAGTGATAAAGGATAGTAACTCTTTGGTGTCGCCCTGCTCTACCTGCTTTGAAGCTTTTAGTGTAGTGGCCGGCGATAAAAAACCCCCCAAAAAACCCTAATGTGGCTTGATAAAAAGGGACCTATGTTATGCATGTAACTGATCCTATTCTATAACTCAACTCAGCAGATGGGTGCCACTTTAGCTGCCATTTATAGAATTTGGGGGAAAATATTCAAATTCTCAAATTTATTATTTCAATTTTTATTAGCATTTTAATTAATACATTCCACAAAGGAAAAAAAAGGAATATTCCAACAATACTCAATATAGAAGGAAACACAAAAAATAAACATAACATTATGAATTTTTCCTCTAGTCTACAAAGAGGCTTCAGAAATGAGAAAAAAGAAGCCAAAACTATAAAAATAAAATTCTGCTATTTTGTGTTGTGCTATTTGCAGTCTTATATCCTGCCGAATCCTCATTAATTAGAGTTCCAGGCAAGTTACAGACAACATATTGTTACATAGAATTTTGTATAGAGTTAACTTTAAGTAGCATGTATAATTCTTTCTAATATATTTATCAAATTGTTAACAAATTAAGACATACAGTTTGAGGTAATATATCATAAACTAATATTTACATTAATGGGTGCTAGCTGTCTGTCATTCTTTCCCCCCCACTTCCCTGTGCAGCAGCCACAGCAGCATTCCCTCCCCCTCCATGTCCCTGTGCAGCAGCATTTCCCCCCACCCTACTTCCCTGTACAGCAGCATTTTGATCCTCCCCCCCACTTCCCTGTGCAGCAGCCACAGCAGCAGCATTCCCTCCCCACAAACCACTTCCCTGTGCAGCAGCAGCATGTCCCTGCCTTCCCTATGCAGAAGCAGCATTTTCCCCCCACACACACACTTCCCTGTTCAGCAGCAGCATTTCCCGGCCTTCCCTGTGCAGAAGCAGCATTTCCCCACCACACACACAGTTCCCTGTGATGCAGCAGTATTTCCCAGCCTTTCCTGTGCAGCATTAGAATAGCATTTCCCGGCCTTCCCTGTGCAACATCAGCATTTTCCGCCGCCCCCTTTCCAGCCGCCGCATTGAAATTAATAGAAAAGCGCTGCACCGCGCTACCGCTGGCTTCGGCATCTTCTATCCACTGCGGCCAACCCTAGCGGAAACAGGAAGTAGTCAGAGAGGGTGGGCCACAGTGGACAGAAGACGGTGAGGCCAGCGTTAGTGTGGTGCAGCGCTTTTCTCTTAATTTAAACGCGGGTGAGCCAGCCAGAAGGAGGAGGCTTTGGCGGTGAGTGAGGGTGTGAGGGGGGAGTCGGCGGCTGTGCTGTGTTTCTCCGAGTTGTCTGGCCGCTGCATCTGCACTCCTGCTTGCCACGGACCTACTGATCACAGATCAGAGATCATGGAAGCACGCAGGTAAGTACGCATGCGCGGCTAGGGTTTTATTATATAGGATAGCAGCTGACCATTAACATTGACAAGCAAGCCTGAATGATGCTGACTAGTATCCATGATGATCACATTAAAGATAGCTAAACAAAGTTTAGTTCAGAAAAGCATATAAAACCTGAAATTTATAATAGAATATTCATATAAGCTTCAAACAGAAATAAAAAAATAACAAAATAAATTATGGTGCTACATAGAAAGAGAGTAGAAATCAAACCTGAAAGCCACTGTCATTTGACATCAGAGTTGGAAGAATCTTTTGTGTATGCTCAACTATAAATATGATGAAATACCAGTCCAAAAGTTTGCATCCATTTGTGTTTGTTTGGATGCTTTAAGTTAATAAAGCTTATGTATGTTACTCAATTTCCTTGTTAATTAAAACTAACAAGCTTTTCAGTTCTTTTGACAGGACGTATGTGAGAGGTGATTGTATTCGTTGGTTATGTGCATGATTTGGAAGTCCACTTAATCACAGAAAAAAAATATATTTACTCTCCACTTAAATGAAATCTACAAGCGCCAAACCCCCTTTACAGATGAAAGAAAAAGCCTCAGGTCTTAGGTGAGCTGACCACTCACAGTTCTACCCCACCACTGACAAATACGTTACTGGCCGCATTGAGGTGGAAGAAGATATCTTCTTCCTTACAGGCCCTACGGCGACAAGGGGGCATCCGCTGAAAATCAGGGGCGGGAGATTCCATGGTGACACTAGGAAGTACTTCTTCACCGAAAGGGTGGTCGACCGTTGGAATGATCTTCCACTTCAGGTAGTTGAGGCCAGTAACGTGACTGACTTTAAGATCAAATGGGATCAACACGTGGGCTCACTTCAAAGAGGAACTTAGAGGGGAGGGTTATTTGAGTGGGCAGACTTGTTGGGCCGTAGGCCCTTTTCTGTAACATAGTAGATGACGGCAGATAAAGACCCGAATGGTCCATCCAGTCTGCCCAACCTGATTCAATTTAAAATTTTTTTTTTTTTTTTTTTTTTTTTTCTTCTTAGCTATTTCTGGGCGAGAATCCAAAGCTTTACCCGGTACTGTGCTTGGGTTCCAACTGCCAAAATCTCTGTTAAGTCTTACTCCAGCCCATCTACACCCTCCCAGCCATTGAGGCCCTCCCCTGCCCATCCTCCTCCAAACGGCCATACACAGACACAGACCGTACAAGTCTGCCCAGTAACTGGCCTAGTTCAATTGACATAAAAAACTTTCGTCAATAGGGCATGTTTAATTCAAAAGAAGAAGAAAAAGGTTTTAACATCAAGAAAATGTCACTAGTCCTTTGTACAAGTCAAAATTTTGTGGGGGGGGGACCACTTCTTCAGGACTGCTGGACTTAAGTGACTGATTGTTCTATGCTCTTGACCTTGATATGGTTAGAGATTGAAACATCCATCCCAAAGTTTTTTTGTTCAGCAGTACAAATTTGTAAAGATTTATTTGGTTAACTCCTGAACTTCTAATGAACATTAACCCCTGTCTAAATAGTAAAGTGGGAAAAAAGGGTTTGTGCATCTGAGCAATATCGGCAATATATTTCTAGGTATAAAGGAGTCAATATTGAAAGTGATATAACTGGTCAGGAGAGGCTCCTGACCAGTTAAATCGCTAGTGCAGGGCTACTTAGGACTTTTACAAAGCTGCACGACTGATTAGCAGTGCACTGAATGTGAAGAAGCCTACAGGAATAGCATGGGCTTCTGTGCATTCAGAGCTTAATCAGTGCTACTGAATATCGGCACTGATCACTAAAGCCTAGCTGGCTGTTTTGTGGATGGTTAAGTTCTGGTATTTTCAGCACTTAACTGCCTAAATTAACTGGACAAATCAGATCACATAAAAGGTGAAATGGAATGGGACTTGTATACGGCCATTTTGAAAACACAGTCCGGTTTCATTTTGCAGTTACATGCTGAATATTGCACTTAACCGCATTAAGGAGACCTAGCTGCACATAACCGGATATTCTGCTTCACAGCCATATAACAAACAAACTCGAAACAAAGCCCATATTAATGATACCGGAAGGGACCCATTTCACTGGCACTCTCAGCTTCATCAGGAGTCACTCGTGAGGACTGAGATGTCCATTAAAGATAGCTGTAAATTAAAGCACAAACCATTAATAATAATTTTACATACAATGGAAATGCTCAAACCTAATCCAGGGAATTATAGACCGGTCAGCTTAACCTCAAGTTCCCGGGAAGATGGCCGAATCATTAATCAAGGACAGTATCAATGAGCATATGGAAAAAAATAAGCTGATGAGAACAAGCCAGCATGGTTTCTGTAATGGAAGATCATGCCAAACGAACCTACTGCACTTCTTTGAGGGGATAAGCGAACAATTGGACAAAGGTGACCCCATAGACATAGTATACCTGGACTTCCAGAAAGCCTTCAACAAGGAACCTCACGAGCGCCTACTAAGTAAACTGGAACCACGGGGTGGAAGGGGACATACACAGATGGATCAGAAACTGGCTGGCGGACAGGAAACAGAGGGTAGGAGTAAAGAGACACTATGACTGGAAAGGGGTCACGAGTGGCATCCCGCAAGGGTCAGTGCTAGGACCACTGCTGTTCAATATATTTATTAATGACCTGGAAACAGGGCCGAGGTGCGAAGTTATAAAATTTGCGGACGACACAAAACTCTCCGGTAAGGTTAGATCTGTTGAGGAATGTAAAGAACTTAAAAGGGACCTGAACAAACCGAGTGAGTGGGCAAATAAATGGCAGATGAGCTTCAGTGTAGAGAAGTGTAAAATCTTGTACATAGGGAAAGGAAACCCGATGTACACCTACATGATGGGGGGGATGATGTTGGGGGAAGACAACCTAGAAAAGGACTTGGGGATTTTGGTGGATAAAACTATGAAACTGGCGGCAAAATGCGCAGCAGCCTCAAAAATGGCGAACAGAATGTTGGGCATTATCAAAAAAGGTATCACTACTAGAACCAAGGAGGTTATCCTCCCGCTGTATAGGGCGATGGTGTGACCACATCTGGAGTACTGCGTTCAATACTGGTCGCCGTACCTTAAGAAGGATATGGCGATACTCGAGAGGGTCCAGAGTAGAGCAACAGAAATGATAAAGGGCATGGAAAACCTTTCATATGCTGAGAGGCTGAGAAGCTGGGGCTTTTTTCCCTGGAAAAGCGGAGACTTAGAGGAGATATGATAGAAACTTACAAGATCATGAAAGGTATAGAGAAGGTAGAGAGGGACAAATTCTTCAGACTGGCGGGGGCAACAAAAACTAGAGGGCACTCAAAAAAATTGAAGGGAGACAGATTCAGAACAAATGCTAGGAAGTTCTTCTTCACTCAGAGGGTGGTGGACACCTGGGATGCACTTCCAGAAGAGGTGGTAGAGCAGAGTACAATTTTGGGTTTCAAAATAGGATTGGACGAGTTCCTGAAGGAAAAGGGGATTGAAAGATACAATTAGAGGGTTACTATACAGTACAAAATGCTTTAGAGTAATAGATCACTTACAGGTCATTGACCTGGGGGGCCGCCGCGGGAGCGGACTGCTGGACATGACGGACCTATGGTCTGACTCGGCAGAGGCGATGCTTATGTGCTTACTAAATAGACTTACTTTTAACGAGCTGTATTCAGTATGCAACAGGCTGTGCTGACAAAAATGGCGCTGAACTACTTACAAAAGCCACACATGCTACTACTACGCTCGCTTTAAAGACAATATTTCCTGCCCCTTCAGTAATGTCATTGACAGTGTTTATGTATAATCAAAATTAAATATGACCATGACTTCATTATGTTAATATAATAATGTACAGTTACAAAACACATTCCACTCCATGGTATTATTAAGACCAAATGGTTGCTGCTGAGTTTGACTGTGGAGAACTGCAATCTTTTAGTCAAGTAATGTTTTAACCTGGCTGGTAATTCTATTTCTGAACACCTCCTGGTTTCGCTAATCCCTTGATGCAGCCCTTGCATGGGTAAAACACGGCCTGCGTTGGGTCACTGTATGTATACTTGGGTGACTTGTCAAATGTGCACAGGACAATCGCGTGCCGACAATTGCTCCCTGACATATTGTGCGCAAGGCAAATGTGCGTACTGAATGGGGTGTGGGGTAGGAAATCCCCCCCCCCTTACATTTAAAACATTCACTTGCTATCTAGGGCTCCCCTAATCATCATGTAAACCTTACCCTAACACTAGCTAGCAAGTGAATGTTTTAATAATAATAATAATAATAACAGTTTATATACCGCAGGACCGTGAAGTTCTATGCGGTTTACAATGCTTAGAAATGTTACAGATTGAGTGAACAAAGTACAGATTTAGCGACAGGTGATTCTTGCGCTCGGTTGTTAAGGATTAAGATTGAATGGGTTGGCCTCCTAAGTATTTCAGAAATAGATGTGTTTCCATACGTTTCCTGAATTCTCCATAGGTAGTAGGCACAAGCAATTGTTCAAGGTCTTTACCCCATAATGCTGCTTGATGTGCGAGATGTTGATGATGACTTTTAAATTTATAACCTCTAACCGGTGGAGAAACGAAGTTCAGGTGTGAGCTTCACTTGTGTCTGTTGGTTGAGAAAGAGAAAAGGTCTGTTATGTATTTAGGGGCTAAGCCATAAAGTACCTTGAAGCAAAAACAACCAAACTTGAATTTCACACGTGCCTTCATTGGTAGCCAGTGTAAAAATCGATAGGAAGGTGTCACATGATCAAACTTTTTCAGTCCACAAAGTAGTCTAACCGCTGTATTTTGAACCAGTTGCAATCGCCGCATGTATTTCTGGGGGAGTGCCAAGTAGGCGATGTTACAATAATCGAGTTGACTCAAAATAAGGGATTGTACTAGAATTCGAAATGATGAGGCATCAAAGTAAGCTCTGATGGTCCGAAGTTTCCAGAGGGTATAAAAGATTTTCTGATCAAGGAGTCCACCTGGTCTTTCATGGTCAGGTTTTGGTCCAATGTTACACCCAATATCTTCATAGTGGGTTGAATTGGATAGCTGAGGTTGTTGATGCACATTGGTGCTTTAGTGTCGAGTGGGTATGTCGCTGCTATGAAAAATTTTGTTTTCTCAGAGTTTAGTTTTAGTCTGAATTCGGTCATCCATTGCTCCATCCGATTTAATACTTCTGTTGCTTTGGGGGTGACTTCTGAGACAGAGTTGGTGCATGGGATAATTATCGTGAAGTAGTCAGTGTAGCTAAATAATGTGCCGCAGTTGTCATGCGTGCACTTGTCGGTGAGCGCATTTGACAGGGCACAATTGTTGGCGTGTGATTGTCCTACACGCAATTGTCGGTGTACCGTGTACTTTGTCTCTGGAACAGTAAACTGATTTTTGATTATTTTGCTTCAGCTGATCTGCTGTTTTGACCACCATTTTGGATTTTGCACTGCTTTCGTTGTATGCTAATAGATCTCATGCATATTCATTGGGGAAATCCTGAAAACCTGACTGGATTGTAGCCCTCGAGGAAGGACTTTGACACCCCTGTCCTATGGTGTTGCACTGTTTGGAGAATGACCACAATTTTTACGATCTTGGGTGGCTCATAATTGAACAGATCGCTGCGAAGTTTGTGGGGGATAAGATGGCACGCATTCAATTGCGTGAGCAATTTTGGATCTTTGAACTTAATTCTGTCAAACCCAAGGGTCTGAATGATGTCCTCAAGTGGAACAACATTATTTAGTTCCTGGACCTCTGACCTTATTCTCTTTTGTGGTGTATATCTTTAAAAACTTTTGTACTGATTTTGTGTAACAACCTCTGGTGCTGCCCCTCCCCTCTAATAAGATTTGGGAGTGCCAAATTTATTAATGTGTGATGGGCATGATAAACAAGTTGTAGACAAGGATTGCCCAATTCTGGTCCTTGAGATCTGGCAGGCCAGGTTTTCAGGATATCCACAATGAACATGTATGAGAGAGATTGGCATACCAAGAAGGAAGTGCAGGCAAATCTCTCTCATGCATGTTCATTGTGGATATCCTGAAAACATAGCCTGCCAGTAGATCTCGAGGACAGGAATTGGGAAGCCCTGTTGTAGACTATTTCAATTTAGTTATATTACTTCTTCCAGTTACGGCTTCCGACTCCGTTGAGCTGTAGTCGTGCTGTGTCCATCCTAATTAGGTTACTCCCCCTAGCGATGTCTCTTGATTTTGTGATTTAGCTCCGCCACACCTCTCCGTCTCCTCCCCCCTTTTTCAAGCCAGCAATGGGTCGTAGTGGAAGCCTCGGCATCTTCATATTTTCTGTTTATACTACCTGCAGTTCCTGAGAAGGGGCTACAGAGCCCTGAAAATAAGCTTGGTTGAACCTAAGCAAGAGTGTTAGAGATCCGAAGGGAACTGATTTTACTTAAAAAAAATTTGGATGTTCCCATCATACCAGCTAATGGACATTAATTGCAAGCTAAGTCTGCTTTGTTATAACGCCATAGTTTTTCATGTTCTGGCCAGTAAATGGGGGTCTCATTCATTGAACTTTGGTTGATATTGATATATGAGAGATACATTCACATAAATATTGTTTGAAATTACTTTGGTTTTCTTATTGTTTATTTAAAAACAAATGGCTTATTTACACACCCAAGGGTGAATTCAATGATGGCGTGTGGCTGAAATCGTTTTATGATTTCTATGCCAGTTGACTTCTGGAGCAATAGAATGGTCTCTTGTTAGTGATTTCCTCTTTCAAGCTCATAATCTCATACTGAGGATTCACCCTACAATTCAAAATATTTAACTTATAATTTATATCTCTTAATGTCACTTGGCTGTCATAAGTTCAATGGATCAGCCTCCCATTACCTAATTTTGTTTGTGGTATTCTTTCAAGTACCATCTCTATTGGTTCAGCTTCAGGCATAGCTTAGCTCCTGTTTTGGCTCTGTTAACTCAATTGAGCATGGGGATTAGGCTTCCTGGGTGCCTATTCTAGATATATAGCTGGTGGTGTCAGTTGTCTTATCCGTCCCTTATGGCCCCATTTGGTGGTTTTTCTGCACCCCTAACTCCCTCTTCAAGTAAAAACAAACGTGGTTAAACCCAGAGGGAGTGCAGTGGGCTGAAAGCAAGGCACAGAGCAGCCAGCTGTGTATGTTACCTCTCTTCACAGTAAGTATATTTCTTTGGTTTGCCTTACCATTCGTGGCCCATTCCCTCCTGTGCTTATTTGAACCGGGGAGGGGTGGCTTTGTCCACTGACCCCTTGGTTGTGGGGATATTGTGGCCTGTCGAGATTTGCCTTTTGTTCTCCCATGGTGCGGTTAAGAGACAAACAAGGAAAAGAACGAATGGCATACTGTGCTTTGGTGCTTTTCTAGGCTCTTGGGGAGTGGAGCAACTCTCCCACGGTGATTTTTGCAGCTGCTAATTCACTCAAAGCGGCAGCTCCTGTTTGGCGGGAAGGAGCAATAGCTTCCACTTAGACTCCTGGGTTTTCTGTCAGCGGCTATTGCATTGTGTTACAGGCTCTCTGCGGGGGTGTCTGTTTGAGGCTGCCATTTTCTGAAGCCTTTGTTCAAGCTCTTTCTCCTCCCTTATCGCTGCCTGGAATGTTTCAAGGGCAGGGGATATATCCTTGGCAGTTATTGCTTCACTTCTTGCGGCTCCAGCCTCCTGTCCAGGTGGTAAAATATCTTCCCGCTAACTGTATTTGCAGCAATCCAGCCTGTTTAAAAAAGGTATAAATTTGGCTTGCAGGAACTGGAGTTTCACAGGCCTTGCTGGGAAAGCACTAGGTCCCAGAGGGATGATGCTTGCTTCGGTTTCAAAAACAACAACAATTGTTATTTCGATAGCACTACCAGACACACACAGCATGTTTCAGTTACCACCGGCATAGGGGACTGCTGCTATTTATGTAGGACGGATTCCTTGTCCACCTGCTTGTGCGCAGCTGTATTCCCAGGGGAATCAGACAGCAAGGGGGTTAAACAGCAGCTGTTTGCACCAGTGGGATCATGTGTGATCTGCCAGCAGGTATGGCACAGTTTCCATTCTGCTTGACAGCTCTAGCTTCTGCAGTTATGGCATTATTTTATGACACAGGCATGCATACGCTACATATATCTGGGTTCCTGCACATTTCAGTTTGGTCTGGGCAGTTGGCCCATAATGGTGTGGTCTTATGTTTTATCCACTGGCAAGCCTCTGTGCTTGGGTGGAATGAAGTCTTTTATTCCTGCCAGCCTGTTTCTCTTTTGAGATTTGGAATTCTATTCTAGTCTCCATGTCTGGTGGTGGCAGTGCAGTGTAGAAGGGTGGTTATGTCAGGGGCCTTGGTTTCAAGTACTTCTCCAACACGAGTAGTCCCATGCTAGATGCCCATCATTAGGGAACCCTTCTTCTGAGTTTCATGAGGATGGCTTCTGATTTCATCTTCGTAGTTGAGGCTGTCTTGCAGCTGCTTGTAGGAACCCAGGGACTTTAGCTTTGAAGACTTCTCCAGTTCTTTCTACCAGCTTGTTTCCATATGCCCTTGTAGAGTTGGCCTGGGGATAAGCCACTCAGGATGATTAGTTTATTGAGTTGGCAAGCTAGGTTGGTGATTATTTCCATTATTGTGGTGATGGAGCTAGGTTGGGAGTTAGGAGGTTTATAGACTAGAAGGATTTGTATGTTGTTCTGTGTGGAATTAGTCTTATCTTTCAGTTTGCAAGCAGTGTATTCCAGATTGGTGTGAGAACTCCCCGTTTGAGTTTTCTTGGGAGATGGAGTATGTTGTATCCTGGGGGGCAGAGGTGGGGAAGTTCTGGGCTACCATGGTCTTTTAACCATGTTTCCGTGATAAATACTAGGTCTATATCCTTGGTGGAGATCAGATCATTTATGAGGAACTAGTCTTTAAGCCCGTTACATTAACGGGTGCTAGAATATGTCTGTCTTTCATTCTTTCTTTCTCTCTCCCCTTGGCCGCTTTCTGTCTCTCTCTTTCCCCAGCTGTCAACCATCACCCCTTGCCTGTTCCACCTGTCCAGCAGTAGGCCTTCTCCCTTCCTTTTACCTCCCCCTGTCCAGCAGCACTCCTTACCTGCTCCCCCTGTCCAGCAGCACTTCTTCCCTGCTCTCCAGTCACTCTTCCCTGCTCCCCCTGTCCAGCAGCACTTCTTACCTGCTCCCCTGTTTCTCTTCCCTGCTCCCCTGTTTCTCTTCCTGTTTCTCAGCAGCACTCCTTCTTTTCTCCCCCTGACCCTCTTCCCTGCTCCCCCTGCCCAGCAGCACTTCTTACTTTCTCCCTGACCCTCTTCCCTGCTCCCCCTGTCCAGCAGCACTCCTTACCTGCTCCCCCTGTCCAGCATGCGGCTCCTATCAGCATTCCCTCCACCTCCATTTCCTTGTGCATCAGCATTTCCCCCCTCCCTACTTCCCTGTGCAGCATTTTCCTCCCTCCCCACTTCCCTGTACAGCAGCTGCAGCAGCATTTCTTCCTCTGTCCATTTTCCTGTGAGAGCCGGGTGAGAGCTGCTATCTTCAGCTGTTTTTTTTTTTTTTTTTTTTTGTAGTTGAAAGTCGCCGCTGCAATTAGGGTTCGCCGGCCGCCAGCGCTCAGCTGAGAGCCGGGTGAGAGCGGCGACCTGCAGTTGTCTATTTTTTTTTTTTTTTTAGTTGAAAGCCGCCACCGCAGCTCCTCTCTCGATCGTGGTGCAGAGCGGGAGGCGGGGCCTCAGCACCGGCCGGGCGGCTCGCGGCGCCGGCCCTCAGGAGCTCGAGGTCGGCGGCAGACATGCGTGGCAAAGAGGAACAGAGATCGTTGGCGGCGCGAGATGGAGAGCAGGTGACGTAAAACCCGCGCATGCGCACTCGTGTTTCCGCGACGGGATCAGGGAACACAATTTTTTTAGTGCGCATGTGCGGCCTATCATTTTATTATATTAGATAGCTTATTGACCACTGATCTTGCATTCATGTACATGCAATGGGCAGAGGAGGGTATGTTGTTTGGATTCATTGTTGGATTGTTGTGTGACTCAGGGAGGGGTTGCTTTCTATTTATGTTTGTCAAGTCTCTTGGTCCATATTAAGGGAATAAGTTGACCGCTTCCACCATGACCTTCTGTAGGTTGTGTAAGAGGTTCTTGCGATCTAGGACTTTGCTTCTTGGGATCTTGTGAGGCGTTGAAACTGTGGTTGGGAGATATGTTATGTAGCGCTTTGAGGGTGGTGAGAAATAGTATCGGGAGCTGAGTGAAGGAAGGTTTCATTTTGTAGTCTGTGGGGTTTTTTTTAGGTTATAAGGGCTAGTTAGGAGAGGAGTCTTGTGTGAAATGAGAACAAGTATTGCATGTGAGAGTTAGGGCTGTTGGGAGGCAAGCTCATCTCCCACGCCAGCACATCTCCTTTCCTAGCAGTCGCTTGCTGGAGGTCTGTTTGGGGCAGCTCCTGAAACAGCAATGGAGCTGCTCTACAGAGAAGGAGTTTTATGTTTGCACCGCTGGAGCTGTTGGGTGGCGGATCTCGTCTCCCATGCCAGCATGCCTACCTTTGTTGTCTGGTGATCTCTCTCTCTCTCTCTCTCTCTCCATGAGTCCAACTTTTCTTCCTCTCTCTTACACCCCTATTGGCAATGTTTCCCTCTCTCTCCATCTGTCTTGAGAGATCCAGGCATCTCTCCCACCCCCTCTACTGCCAAATCCAACATTTCTCCCTCTCTCATCCCCTGGATCATGTGCAGCATTTCTCACCATTGCCTACCAGCCCCATGTCCATTTCTCCTTCTGTCATTTCTCCCTCCATCACTATGTCCAACATTCCTCCCCCTTGCATCCCCTTCAATCTGTCCTTTCTACCACCATATCCAGTATTTCTCTCTCTCATCGTTCTATTCCCCATGCATCTCTACCTCACTCCTCTTTCTCTGTGCCCAATTTTTCTTTCTTCCTTTCCCCATGTGCACCATCTTTCACTCACACACTCATGCCCTTCAATTCTCCCTTTCTAATCCCTCCCTTCTGTATCCCATGTTCATACTCCTTCCCTTCCTTCTGTGTCGAGTTCGTGCCCCTCCTCCTTCCTGCTGTTCAGCTTTGTCCCAAAATTAAGTTGCACGCTTGGGATCCCTGCTTGCCCCGCTCTCCCCCCTCGAAGCTGACCTGTCCACAAAAGCTACAGGCGCTGCCAGGGATCCCTGCCCACCCACCCCCTGCTGAAGCCGCTGCTGGGGATCCCTCCTCCCAGCCCACTGCACATCACCCCATCCCTGAAGCTGACTCTGTTACTTCGTTGGAGCCGGACTCACTCCATCCTCCCCCAGTAGCAACTCTGTGCAGCGATTCACACACTGCACGTGGCTGGCCCACAAGCTTTCCCTCTGATGTCAATTCTGATGTCAGAAAGGAGGTTCTGGGTCATCTACGCAGCGTGTGGGTCGCTGCCTGCGTCCCTGCACGGAGTAGTGCTGGGGGAGGAGGGAGCCAGTCCGGCTCCAACGAAGTAACATGGTCATCTTTGGTGGTGGTGGGGGTGGTGCAGTGGGTGGGCAGGCAAGAAGGGTGGGCAGGCAGGGAGGGATCCCTGGCAGTGGCTTCAGCAGGGGGGGGGCAGATAGGCAGGGAGGGATCCACGGTGGCTAGGCCGCACACTCCTAACAAGTGGCCCGCGTGTACCGTGTGTTGAGAAACACTGCTTTACATGATAGAGCTCAGCTTGGTGCTATCTCCGCCTGCTGGTGAATAGACACAACCCACTTGTCTGGATTCATCTGCTGTGATTAAAGGAATGGTATGATTAAATTCTAGTGCGTATGTTTACAAATCTTGGAAGTGATGCTCAAAATGTCCTAATAGAGTAATAATCAAATTTTAAAAAAAATTCTTATCATGTTTTTCATTCTGTGATAAATTGAACCAAGCCTTCTGTAGAGAAGTGACACGACAGTGATACTTTGTGAATTACAGCCACTCAGCATTCTTTATCTTCATTTTGTTCTGTGAAGGTTAAAATTGGGTTGCTAATTCTTCCCAACCCTTTCTGGAAATGAAAAGAGCATTTCATTCACCCAGCCACATCCTAGCTCTGCTATCATCTTTTCCTTCAGCCACCTACACTTTAGGATTTATCTTTTTACACCCCACTAAAGTTCTAGGGAAAATGTGGTTCAGAAAGTGACATGCTGGTGGAGTCAGAGCGCTTTCAGTATCTGGAAAAATATAAGAACCTTATTTGCTAAGGAACTTCGCTGTAGTCTCCAAATGGAAGCTATATCTTGTAAATCTCAACCCAGGTTTTCCTATAACAGCAGTTCAAAATTGTGTCTGTTTTTGACCAGGGTCAGATTTTCTGTTATAATCTCTTTTTCCCTTTCCACAAAACCTATAAATCATGCTGAAAAGTAATCTTGGATAGGGGATTTTTTTGTTTGGTTTTTTTTTTTTGCTACCTGCTATTCTCAATACTACCTTCTGCGCCCCCCCCCCCCTTCTTGAAACGCATTGAAGGCAATTTTAGCAATTGCTGCTGGCGTATATCTAAATAATGGCAATTTTATAAAGTGGAAGGACAGGTATAATTTCTTTTTTGAAGCTGCTGCTTACATGTATATTTAGTAGCAGAATGCACAGGTTTCCTGCCTGCTCTGTCGCTTTTGTAGTCCATAAACTCTGCCAACTGTAACCCCAGGAATGCTCATGTAATAAAAGGCATGCTCAAGGTTGCTTTTGGTGCATATTTCAGTGGGGGGAGAGTGTGGCGCAGTGGTTAAAGCTACAGCCTCAGTACCCTGAAGTTGTGGATTAGAACCATGCTGTTCCTTCTGACCCTTAATCCCCATTGCTCCATGTACATTAGATAAATTATGAGCCCACCAGGACAAACAGGGAAAAATGCTTTAGTACCTGAACAAATTCATGTAAACTGTTTTGAGTTCCCCTGGGAGAATGGTATAGAAAAATAAATAAATAAAGAAGGTGAAGCAGTCAGATGCACAGGTGGTATTCTCGTCCATCTTCCCTGTCGAGTGTAAAGGCCAGGGCAGAGAAGCTCGCATCCTGGAGATGAATGCTAGGCTGCATGGATGGTGTCGAGAGCGTTTTGGCTTCCTAGACCATGGGATGATCTTCCAAGGGCTGCTGAGCAGGGATGGTGTGCATCTATCAAAGAAGGGAAGAAGTGTCTTTGTCAGCAGGCTGGCTAATGTACTAAAGAGGGCTTTAAACTAGAAGTGACGGGGCAGGGTGATAATAAGCCCTCCTCCTCCCCCCGTCCTGATCTACTCCCCTCCCCCTTCTCCCTCCTCTCCCCCCACTTCGCTCCTTGCTGTTCGCAACTCTATGATCAATTCAATATGCAACCACTTGTAACTACTCTCGCCTTGCTGTTTGCAACTCTATGATCAATTTGATATGTAACTACTTGTAATCTCTGTTTAACTAATGTGAACCGCCTAGAACTCTTCGGGGTATGGCGGTATACAAAAAATAAAGTTATTATTATTATTATCCCTACACGGATGGGAAAAGGGGGGTAATGTCTGGAAAGCATACTAATGCTTGAAGTATGGGAAACAAGATTCTGGATCTAGAAGCTATGATGGACGAAGAGGAGTTGGATATAGTGGCGATCACAGAGAACCATAACTGGGATGTAGTTATAATCTGTTCAGGAAAGACAGGGTAGGAAGAAAAGGAGGAGGAGTAGCTTTATATGTTAAATAACATTTTAAAGCCACACAATTGCAGGATCAACAGGGCAAGGAAGAGGCATTGTGGATCAATTTGGAAAAAGGGTATGGTGAATATATTTACATTAGTGTGATATACAGGCCTCTTTCACAGATGGAAGAAGTAGATAGAGATTTAATAGTAGACATTCAGAATATAGCTAAAAAAGGGGAAGTCTTGCTAATAGGTGATTTTAACATGTCGGATGTTGATTGGGACCCTATTACAGGGTCTTCTAGAAGTAAGGAGATTCTGGGTTCTCTACAAGGAGAACTGTTCCAGCAGTTGGTAATGGAACCCACACGGGATGGGGTCATACTGAACTTAGTGCTTGCAAACAGGGAAAGTGTTTCTGATGTTACAGTGGGTGATCATCTGGCATCTGGTGATCACTGCATGGTATGGTTTAATATTAAGATGGGTATATAGAGGGCTCATTCAAAAGGTTCGAGACTTACAAAAAAAAACAAACTTTGTTCGGATGGGGGATTAAGTCAAGGAATTATTGTCTGGATGGAAACGTCTGGAAATGTGATGGGCAAAACTGAAAGGAGCGATTGTAAGAGCGACAAACCTTTTTGTGAGGTAAGTAAATAAAAGTAAGAGGAAAAGAAGGCCACATTGGTTCTCAAAAGTAGTAGCTGAGAAGGTAAGGAATAAGAAGTTAGCTTTCATAAACTACAAAAGATTGCAGAAGAGGAAGGCAGGCAAAAATATTTGGAAAAGTTAAGAGAGGCTGGTCTTGTAGTCAGGAAAGCAAAGATGCAAATGGAAGAAAAAATAGCTGACACGGTAAAACAAGACATTTTTTTAGATATATTAGTGATAGGAAGAAGTGCAAAAGTGGCATTGTGAGACTCAAAGATGAAGGGGAGGAATATGTAGAAGCTGATAAAAGGCCGAATTTCTTAACAGATATTTCTGTTCTGTGTTCATGGCTGAAGTGCCGGGAGCGGGACCGCAGAAGTCAAACGTTAATAGGGATGGAGGAGTAATAGACTTTGATCGATTTTCAGAGGGTTGTGTTCGTGAGGAGCTAGCTAACATAAAGGTAGACAAAGCAATGGGGCTGGATGGTGTACATCCAAGGGTGCTGAAGGAACTTAGGGAAGTTGTGGTAGCTCCACTGACTGACCTTTTCAACGAGTCTAGAGTCAGGAGTGGTACCGGAGGACTGGCGAAGGGTGGATGTGGTCTCTCTCCACAAAAGTGGAAGAAAGGAAGAAGTAGGGAATTACAGGCCGGTAAGTCTGACTTCTGTGGTAAGCAGATTAATGGAAACACTTTTAAAACAGAGAATGGTCAAGTGTCTGGAATCCAGTGGATTACAGGACCAGAGGCAACATGGATTCACTAGAAGTAAGTCTTGTCAGACAAATCTAATCAATTTCTTTGACTGGGTGACCAGAGAATTGGATAAAGGATGTGCGCTAGATGTGGTGTATTTAGATTTTATCAAAGCTTTTGACAGTGTTCCACACAGACATCTAATAAATAAACTGAGTGCTCTCAGGATGGGTCCCAAAGTGACGGGCTGGGTCAAGAACTGGTTGAGTGAAAGGCAACAGAGGGTAGTGGTCAATGGCGATCACTCTGAGGAAAGGGATGTTATCAGTGGTGTGCCTCAAGGTTCTGTTCTTGGGCCTGTTCTTTTTAACATTTTTATATACGATATTGCTGAAGGGTAGTCGGGTAAGATTTGCCTCTTTGTGGATGATACAAAAATCTGCAATAGAGTAGACATGCCGGATAGTGTGAATAACATAAAGAAAGCCCTGGTGAAGTTTGAAGAATGGTCTGAAATTTGACAGCTAAAATTTAATGCTAAGAAGTGCAAGGTCATGCATTTGGGCTGCAAAAACCCAAGGGGGCGGAACAGATTAGTAAGTGAAGAGCTTATGTGCACAACAGAAGAGTGGGACTTGGGTGTGATTGTATGTGATGATCTTAAGGTGGCCAAACAGGTTGAAAAGATGATGGCGAAAGCTAGAAGGATGCTAGGTTGCATAGGGAGAGTTATGGCCAGTAGGAAAAAGGAGGTATTGATGCCCCTGTATAAGACTTTGGTGCAACCTCATTTAGAATATTGTGTACAATTCTGGAGGCCGCACCTTCTAAAAGATATAAAAAAGATGGAGTCTGTCCAGAGGAAGGCTACTAAAATGGTATGTGTTCTTCATCATAAGGTGTATGGGGACTGACTTACAGATCTCAATCTGTATACTTTGGAGGAAATGTGGGAGAGGGGAGATATGATAGAGATGTTTAAATACCTATGTAATATAAATGCGCATGAGTTGAGTCTCTTTAATTTGAAAGGAAACTCTGCAATGAGAGGGCATAGAATGAAGTTAAGAGGTGATAGGCTCCAGAGTAATCTAAGGAAATACTATTTTAAAGAAAGGATGGTAGATGCATGGAACAGTCTCCCAGAAGAGATGGTGGAGATAGAGACTGTGTCTGAATTCAAAAGGGCCTGGGATAGGCACTTGAGATCTCTCGGAGAGAGAAAGAGATAATGGTTACTGCGGATGGACAGACTAGATTGGTCATTTGCCCTTTATCTGCCATCATGTTTCTGTGATAACATTATGTTAAGATTTTTTTTCTATAGGCAAGTCTTTATTAAGCCTGCTTTCTAAACAAAAAGTGGCCTATGAGACTACTCTGGCCTGGATTCAGTAAATCATACATAAATATGGGCACTGGCAAAGATTGGTGCAGAGCACTGTTCTATAAAGCGCTTCAAGTTGAGCACTCATCCAAATTTGGGCACTAGTATTTATGCCAGCTGAAACCTGGTATAAATATCAGCACACAACTCTTGGGATTTGGGTGCAGGAATGGCAGTATTCTATAACTCCATGTGCAAATATTTGGAACACCCCTACTATTTTCCTAGCTATGCCCCCTTTAGAGTTGCATGCTAGGGAATATAAGCGAATGGGGTAGGATCTCTGGTCGTTTGTTCCAGGGCCAGGTTCAAAATTATGCTGGCAGCCCTAGTGGTAGCACTACAAAATTATCAGTAGGAGTCACTAGTACTGGCAGGGTCATGAGCAGTAGGGTCATTCCTGCACAGATCTCTTAGATCACCAAGAAATAACTGAGGTAGACCCAAGAGGGCCTATGGGAGGGTTTTTGCTAAGGGGAGGGAGAGAGAGAACACTGCTTGAGCTCTGTCCTCTTTAAGGTGGAGCCCTGGAATATCAGGCCATATCTTAGTGACCTAATGCTGTTAGGCAGGAAATAAAAATCAGTTTTGAGCTGGAATTATTTTCCCTCGAATGAGGGAGTTTGCGGTGCTCAATGCAAGCTGTATTATTCAATTTGCATAATAATGCTTTGAATGCATTTGCCTGCAGTGACTTACACTAATGTGCATTATGGAAAAATAATTCATGGTTTTGCTGTTTAATTCATGTTAAGAGGCAAATTACACATATTATTTCTTTAGGACACAGTTCTATAAATGGCACTGAAATAGCAGCAATAAAATTTCACACTAAGCGCTATTCTATAAACAGCGCTCAGAGTTCGGCATCATTTGTAGAATGTTTAGCGCCAGGATTCACACCAAGTAAAACTGGTTGAAAATTCTTGTGCCTAAATTACACACGGATCTCCCTTATTCTATAAAACCATGCATAAATTCCAGGAATGCCCCCTATCCACCCCTACCTATCTCTTTGAATACATGTGGATCCTGGCACCTAAAAATACATATGTAAATTAATTAATGCCAATTAGGGCTGATATTTATTAGTGCCCAATTATCAGCACTAATTGGCTTGTTCAATTAAATTGGGAGTTCTTCCAAATTTCTGCATGCAATTTTTAGCATCATATTTAGAATCAATGTACATTAGTAACTAACCACTTATACCTGCATATAATAAATATAAACCACTTTGGTTGTACCACAGGAAGGTGGTATTTCAAATCCATTTCCTTTTAACCTCTATTGTTTCTACCAGCCTACATACTTGAATATTACCTATTAGGATTCTGATTTTAACTGATAAACACCAATAAAACAACCCAATGCAAAAAGAAAGAAAGAGAGTTTATTAGATAAACACTGAAATAACCTTACTTTCCTAGTAGTCTCTCACTCACCCGTGTCTTGCATCCTCCACTTAGTTTTTGAACCTTTTCTGTGCTAATGAATATTTAGGTAACAGGACCCGAAAATACATCCTTATGGGGTACAAGGAACATTCCAGAGGCTTGTCACTAAAGAATGCTAAGGGGTTTAGCATTATGAGTTTCCTGAAACTGGAGGGAAACAAATAGAAATTCCAAGGTTTGGGATGTGAGGGGATTGTTCCTTTAAATATCTGCACAGAGGAGTCTGGGAAGAATGGAGGAGTCACAGTGAGGATTTAACCCACAGTGGGGAAAGGAGTCTTTTCAAAGGCTGCTTGTTTTTAACTTACCCCTACAGAGGGAGAGAGAGTTGAGAAGAGGAGCCTTTATCAGTGTCATATCCAGAGGTGGAAGTGTGGCGACAAGAAAGAGAGATTGTTGTAAGACCTTGTATGGAAACAGTAGTTAAGTGGGATCTCCTTGTTAGCTCTGGAGTGGATTATGCACTGTTTGATGAGGTGGAGAAAGGAGTTTTGTTTTCCAAGCACTTTCCAAGCATGTTGAGAAAA